>NW_022589725.1:9075218-9420980 GCF_004348235.1 Phoca vitulina
GCAGGGAGTCTGCTTCTCCCTCTGACCCTCCCCCCTCTCATGTGCTCTCTCGCTCTCTCTCATTCTCTCTCTCAAATAAATAAATAAAATCTTTAAAAATAAATAAATAAAAACTTACAAAGAATAGTTTAAACAATGGTTGCGACCTCCTCCTATAGGAGAAGTATTATAAATTATGATAAATTATAATTTATGATAGTGAGCATCTTTTCTGTGCCTTGATGAACTGTCACATTCCTTTCTTTTTTTTTAAGATTTTATTTATTTGACAGAGAGAGACACAGCAAGAGAGGGAATACAAGCAGGGGGAGTGGGAGAGGGAGAAGCAGGCTTCCTATGGAGGGGGGAGCCCGATGTAGGGCTTGATCCCAGGACCCCGGGATCAAGACCTGAGCCGAAGGCAGACACTTAACGACTGAGCCACCCGGGCGCCCCTAAATTTATTAGTTGTTCACTGTAGCTTTTCCACTACTGTGCTAGGAAAAGATAATTTGAAGGGGTTTGCAGGTAATTTCATGGCTATAATGTGAATCCTGTATTAAAATGTCAGCTTTGAACATTCCTAGTCAGATTCAAGGGCTGCCTTGGATTTCTTGTGTGTAAGAGATCTAGGTAGGCTCCTGTTAAGGGATAATGGGAGCTACAGTAGAACTTTATACTTTCTACTGAGGTTGGGAAATCAGAGCTGCTTTCACAAGCCCCAGAATTACGGAGAATTCTCCACTCACCTCATTAAGACAGCTGTCAAATCATTGTCAGAAGTAATCTTTATAACTTGTAAGCATGTTTTGTAAATAGATTATATGGCTAATTATCTAATGAGTGTAAAAATAAATAGTGAAATGCTTTTACTTTATTTTATTTTTTTTTAAGATTTTATTTATTTGAGGGCGCCTGGGTGGCTCAGTTGGTTAAGCGACTGCCTTCGGCTCAGGTCATGATCCTGGAGTCCCTGGATCGAGTCCCGCATCGGGCTCCCTGCTCGGCAGGGAGTCTGCTTCTGCCTCTGACCCTCCCCCCTCTCATGTGTTCTCTCTCATTCTCTCTGTCTCAAATAAATAAATAAAATCTTTAAAAAAAAAAAAAAAAAGATTTTATTTATTTGACAGAGAGAGACACAGCGAGAGAGGGAACACAAGCAGGGGCAGTGGGAGAGGGAGAAGCAGGCTTCCCGCGGAGCAGGGAGCCCCACGCGGGGCTAGATCCCCGGACCCTGGGATCATGACCCGAGCCGAAGGCAGACGCTTAACGACTGAGCCACCCAGGCGCCCCACTTTATTTTTTTTTTAACATTTATTTACTTAAGTGATCTCTACACCCAATGTGGGGCTCGAACTCAAGACCATGAGATCAAGAGTCCCATGCACCATCGACTGAGCCAACCAGGTGCCCTTAAATGCTTTCACTTTAAAAGCGTAGTATACATGGAACACCTGGGTGGCTCAGTTGGTTAAGCATCTGCCTTCAGCTCAGATCAAGATCTGAGGGTCCTAGGATTAAGTCCTGCATTGGGCTCCTTGCTCAGCAAGAAGCTTACTTCTCCCTCTGCCTGCTGCTCCCCCTGCTTGTGCTCTCTTTCTCTCTGGCATATAAATAAATAAAATCTTAAAGAAAAAAAAAGGGGGGGAAAGAAAGCATAGTATATGAGTGCCTGGCTGGCTCATTCGGTGGCCTGTGAGTTCGAGCCCCACGTTGGGTGTAGAGATTACCTTTAACAAATAAAAAATAAAGGGGCACCTAGGTGGCTCAGTTGGTTAAGTGTCCGACTCTTGATTTTGGCTCAGGTCATGATCTCAGGGTCATGAGATCGAGCCCTGCTTCTGCTCTGCATTGGGCATGGAGCCTGCTTGGGATTCTCCCATTCCCTCTGCTCTTCCCTGCTTGCTCGCTGGCTTTCTCGCGCGCACATGCGCTCTCTCTCTCAAAAAATAAAATATGATAAAATAAAAGCATATCATATACCTGTAAAGAAACAATGGGTTGGGGAAAGTGAGGAAGGATTATGGAAAAAGATGTAGGGTTGTAAGGGTCTAGGAGAACCTTTGCAATTGGTAGAAAGGGAAGGCTGCTCCTGTGGAAGGATAGCACTGAAAATAGATAGAATCCATAACCTTACTTTCTTTTTGATCAACATACTACTGCCAACCCTCAGATTAAGGCAAGTTAAACAGAATCATATCACCTTTACTCATCTTTATCTTCTAGTGAGCTTATAAAAGATGATTCTGTATCTACTAAATCAGAAAGCCATAGTACCTTAAACTGCTTAAGTGTGGGCATGTGGGAGGGGTCAAACTGTGAACCAAATCACTGATTTACCTTCTTCTCAGATGTTATTTACTAGATAAAATTAGAGGACAGAAGCTAATTGGACTACTTCAATTTAGTGGTCACCTCATTCTACCTCTCAATTTCTACCTTAGCCTTAATGTTTTGCTCCTTGAATAGTAGGCAGAGGTTCGAGAAACCAAGAAGATGAGCTATCGTAATTTTCACATGTAATGACTTTTTCCATGCCTCTTTCACTAGACTTTATATTCCATGAAGACAGAGCCATGTTATTTACTGCTAAATCCCTAGTGCTTAACATAGTAACTCAATGTCTATTTTTTGAATGAATGGACCTGGTTTATTATTTTGGAATATGTATCAAACTGTTTTAAATTTATTTTTCTCTCTATTAGATATGCAACCATTGTCTCCAATTTCTGTCCATGAACGCTACAGTTCTCCTACTGCAGGGAGTGCTAAGAGAAGACTTTTTGGGGAAGACCCCCCAAAGGAAATACTTATGGACAGGATCATAACAGAAGGAACAAAACTGAAAATTGCCCCTTCTTCCAGCATTACTGCTGAAAATATATCAATTTCCCCTGGGCAAAGTCTTCTAACTATGGCCACAACCATAGTCACAGGAACAGCGGGACATAAAGTTACAATCCCATTGCACGGTAACATTTTAATGCATTTATTTTATATTTTTTCTGAATTAGTTAATAATTTAAGATTTGTCTTGCTGGATTGGATCACATGGCCTTTTTATTCCAGTTTCTTTTGAACCTATACTATTTTTTTTAATTTATTATCTTTAGAGCACTTCTAGGTTCAAAGCAAAATTGAGTAGAAGGTACAGAGATTTCCCATACACCCACTGCCACACACACACACACACACACACACACACTGCCACACACACACACACACACACACACACACACACACACCTTTCATCACCATAGTCATCCTGCACCAGAATGGTACATCTGTTACAATTGATGAACCTACATTGACACATCATTATCACCTCAAGTCCATAGTTTACATTAGGATTTACTCTCGCTATTGTACATTCTATAGATTTTGACAAATGTTTACTGACACATATCCACCATTATAGTATTATACAGAATAGTTTCACTGCCATAAAAATCCTCTGTGCTCCACCTTTTGTTTTGTTTTGAACTTATACTGTTTTTGAATTTTCACATTTTATAAATTTACCACCCTTTTTGTTAGGACTTATTTTATTTTCTTATGTGAGCTTTACAAATGAGTTACAAGAGTCTTGTTTCTTGATTAAAAACATCTCCTTAAGAGCTCAAAAGAAAGCAATATTGTTTCAGAGCAGAAATAGAAAACAAGACTGCTATAACCTAGAATTACTGTTTTTGTGGCTTTCTTCTCCTTTTCTAACCTATTCCTATGTTTATACACATGATAGATAGATAGATAGATAGATAGATAGATAGATAGATAGATAGATAGATAGATAGATAGAATTGACAACCTTTCTGGAACACATGCTGCTTATTTCTAAAATTGAAAACTCTTGCTTATACATTTAGGTATCACAAATGATGCTGGAGAGATCACACTGATACCAATTTCCATGAATACAGCTCAGGAGTCCAAAGTCGAGAGTCCTATATCACTTACTGCTCAGTCATTAATTGGTGCTTCTCCGAAACAGACCCATCTGACTAAAGCACAAGAGGCACATCCAACTGGAATAAGCAAACCAAAGAGAACTGGGTCTTTAGCACTGTTCTATAGAAAGGTATGTGATTTTGTGGCATCCAAAAGATCTCATTTGGGATGCTTGGCTGACTCAGTCAGTAGAGCATGTGACTCTTGATCATAGGGTTGTAAGTTCAAACCCCATATTGGGTGTACAGATTACTTAAAAATAAAATATTTTAAGGGGCGCCTGGGTGGCTCAGTTGGTTAAGTGTGCCTTCAGCTCAGGTCATGATCCCAGGGTCCTGGGATCGAGCCCCACATCTGGCTCCTAGCTCAGCGGAGAGCCTGCTTCTCCTGTTGCCTCTGCTGCTCCCCCTGCTTGTGCTCTCGCTCTCTCTCTGTCAAATAAATAAATAAAATATTTTAAATAAAACTAAAATTACCTCATTTAATCAGTGCAAGAAGGATTGAGTAACAGAGCAGCTTTAGCCTTCTTTTGTGTGTGTGTAGTAAAATATACATAAAATTTATCATTTTAACCATTTTTAGTGTACAGTGAAGTGTCATTAAATACATTCACATTGTCGTGCAGCTTTCATCATCATCCATCTCCAGAACTTTTTCATCTTCCTAAATTGAGACTCTGTTCCACTTAAAATAATTCCCGATTCCTCTTCCCACCACCAGTTCCTGGTAACCACCATTCTCCTTTCTGTCTCTAGGAATTTGACTACTCTAGGTACCTCATATAAGTGGAATCAAACAATATTTATGTTAATATTATATTAAATTAATATAAGTATTAATATTAATATTATATTAAAACAGGTTTATTCCACTTAGCATAAGTCTTCAAGATTCATCCATGTTGTAGCATCGTTCAGAGTTTCCTTCCTTTTGGGCGCCTGGGTGGCTCAGTTGGTTAAGCTACTGCCTTTGGCTCAGGTCATGATCCTGGAGTACTAGGATCTAGTCCCACGTTGGGCTTCCCTGCTCAGTGGAGAGCCTGTTTCTCCTCTGACCGCCGCCACCCCCACCCCCCCCCCGACTCGCACGGTCTCTCTCTCTTTCTCTCTGTCGCTCACTCTCTCTCAAATAAATCTTTAAAAAAAAGAATTTCCTTCCTTTTTAAGGCTGAGTAATACCCATTGTATGTATATAATACCCCCATTGTATGTAATAATAACCCCATTGTATGTACATTTTGTTTATCGATTCATCTGTAGGATGAACATTTGCGGTGTTTCTACCTTTTGGTTATTGTGAATAATGCTGCTATGAACATTAGTGTACAAATACCTATTCAAGTCTCTGCTTTCAATTCTCTTAGGTTTATACCCAGAAGTGGAAAAGTAATTCTGAATTTAATTTTTTGGGGAACTACCATACCATTTTTCACAGTGCCTGCCCCATTTTATATTCCTGCTACAATACATGGGGTTCCAAGTTCTCCACATCCTTGTCAACATTGTTTTCTGTTATTTTTGTTTTGTTTTTTTTTTTTTTTAAAGATTTTATTTATTTATTTGACAGAGAGAGAGGTAGCGAGAGCAGGAACACAAGCAGGGGGAGTGGGAGAGGGAGAAGCAGGCCTCCCGCCGAGCAGGGAGCCCGATGTGGGACTCGATCCCAGGACCCTGGGATCATGACCTGAGCTGAAGGCAGATGCTTAACGACTGAGCCACCCAGGCGCCCTGTTTTCTGTTATTTTTGATAATAGTCATCCTAATGAGAATAAAGTGGTATCTCATAGTTTTAATTTGCATTTCCCTAATTATTAGTGATGTTGAGCATCTTTTCATGTGCTTATTGGCCATCTGTCTGTCTGCCTTGGAGAAAGATTTATTTAAGTCCTTTGCCCATTTTTTATTTGAGTTTTGCTGCTGTTGTTATTGAGCTGTAGTTCTTCCTTTATATATTCTGGATAAGAATCCCTTATCAGATTTATGACTTGGAAATGTTTTCTCCCATTCCAGGGGTTGCCTTTTAACTGTGTTGATAGTATCTTTTGATGCACAGAGGTTTCTAACTTTGATGAAGTTCAATTTATCTATGTTTTGTTTTACTGTCTTTTGCTTTTTGTGTCATATCCAAGAAATCACTGACCGTTCCAAAGTCATGAAGCTTTTCCCCCTGTTTTCTTCTAAGAGTTTTATAGTTTTAGCATTTGTGTTTAATTCCTTGATCCATTTTGAGTTAATTTTGTATATGTCTGATGTGAGGTTCTAGTTTCATTCTTTTGCATCCATTCTGTCAACACCATTTGTTGAAAAGACTGCCATTTCTCCCTTGAATGGTCTTGGCACCATTTTCATAAGCCATTCAACCATATATGTGAGGGCTTATTTCTGGGCTCTTTTCTAAGCATTGTCCTCTTTATGTCTGTCTTTATGCCAGTACTATACTGTTTTGATTACTGTAACTTTGTAGTAAGTTTTGAAGTTAGGAAATGTGAGCCCTCCAACTTTGTTCTTCTTTTTCAAGATTATTTTGGCTGTTCAGAGTCCCTGGAGATTCCATATGAGTTTAAGGATGGATTTTTCTTTTTTTTTTTTTAGGATGGATTTTTCTATTTCTGCAAAAAATATCATGGGGATTTTGATAGGGATTGCACTGAATCTGTAGATTCCTTTGACTAGTGTTGACATCTTATTACCATTACTAAGTCTTCCAGTCCATGAATATGGGATGTCTTTCCATTTATTTGTGTTTTGGGTTTTTTATTTTGTTTTTTGTTTTTTAGTTAACATACAGTGTTTTATTTTTTTTTTAAGATTTTATTTATTTGTCAGAAAGAGACACAGCAAGAGAGGGAACACAAGCAGGGGGAGTGGGAGAGGGAGAAGCAGGCTTCCTGCCGATGTCGGGCTCGATCCCAGGACACTGGGATCATGACCTGAGCTGAAGGCAGATGCTTAACGACTGAGCCACCCAGGCGCCCCCAGTGTTTTATTATTTATCTTTCATTTCTTTCAGTAGCATTTTCAGTTTTCAGTATGTACTCTTTTACCTCCTTGGTTAAGTTGATTACTAACTATTTTATTCTTTTTCATGATATTGTAAATGCATTCATTTTCTTAATTTTATTTTTGGATTATTCATTGTTTGTGGTATAGGAATGAAAGAGATTTTTGTGTGATTTTTTTTTTCTAAGATTTTATTTATTTGAGATAGAGAGCATGAGCATGGGGAGGAGGGAGAGAGGGAGGGAGAGAAGCAGACTCCCTGCTGAGCAGGGAGCCTGATGGAGGCCTTTACCCCAGGACTCTGAGATCAGGACCTGAGCCGAAGGCAGATGCTCAACCAACTGAGCCACCCAGGCGCCCCATGTGGATTTTTTTTTTTCATTTTTTTTTTTATTTTTTAAGTAATCTCTACACCCAACACGGCTTGAATTTATAACCCCGAGATCAGGAGTCGCACATTACACTGACTGAGCCAGCCAGGTGCCCCTGTGTGATTTTGTATCCTCCAACTTTGCTGAATTCGTTTATTACTTCTAACATTTTTTAGGGACTCTTTACGTTTTCTACACCATAAAATCATGTAATCTGCAAACAGATGATTTTACTTATTTTCCTATTTGGATGCCTTTTATTTCTTTTTCCTTCCTAATTGCTCTGGCTAGAATTTCCAGTACCATGTTGAAAAGAAGTGCTGAAATTGGGCATTCTTGTCTCGTTCCTGATCTTAAAGGAAAAGTTTTCTTTGTTTTACTTTGAGTATGATGTTAGCTATGGATTTTTCATATATGGCATTTATTATGTTGAGGTAGTTTTCTTCTATTCCTAGTTTGTTGAGTGTTTTATGAAAAAAAAAGGGTTTTGAATTTTGTCAGACCTCAATTGAGGTAATCTTTCAATTGAGGTGATCTTTTTTTTTTTTTAAGATTTTATTTATTTATTTTAGAGAAAGATAGCTCAGGTGGGGGGCAGGGGTCGGTGGAAGGAGAAGAGGGAGAGTGAGAGAGAGTCATAAGCAGACTCCACACTGAGCACAGAGGCCCACACGGGGCTCGATCCCGTAACCCTGAGATCATGACCTGAGCTGAAACAAAGAGGCGGACGCTTAACCTACTGTACCACCCAGGTGCCTCTGTCCTACCTATTTTTATTTTTTTTATTTTTTTTTAAAGATTTTATTTATTTATTAGAGAGAGCATTAGAGGGAGGGGAGAGGGTCAGAGGGAGAGGCTGACTCCCCGCTGAGCAGGGAGCCCGATGTGGGATTCGATCCTGGGACTCCAGGATCATGACCTGAGCCAAAGGCAGTCGCTTAACCAACTGAGCCACCCAGGTGCCCATGTCCTACCTATTTTTAAAGCACTGTCAGCTTCTGATAAGACAGGCAAGTTAATCAGATATTTGTAACCAAACATGACTCTTCTGTAAAATAAGTTCCAGAACTGGAAGATACCTCTCTAGTCTACCCCGCAACTACATGGCTAGCTAGCCCGTTCTTAAGAATTGTAAAGGAAGGGTGCCTGGGTGGCTCAGTTGGTTAAGCGACTGCCTTCAGCTCAGGTCATGATCCTGGAGTCCCTGGATCGAGTCCCACATCGGGCTCCCTGCTTGGCAGGGAGTCTGCTTTTCCCTCTGACCCTCCCCCCTCTCATGTGCTCTCTCTCATTATCTCTTTCTCAAATAAATAAATAAAATCTTTAAAAAAAAAAAAAAAGAATTGTAAAGGAAGGGGCGCCTGGGTGGCTCAGTCGTTAAGCGTCTGCCTTCCGCTCAGGTCATGATCCCAGGGTCCTGGGATCGAGCCCCACGTCGGGCTCCCTACTCAGCGGGAAGCCTGCTTCTCCCTCTCCCACTCCCCCTGCTTGTGTTCCTGCTCTTGCTGTTTCTCTCTCTGTCAAATAAATAAATAAAATCTTTAAAAAAAAAAAAAAGAATTGTAAAGGAAAAAGAAGGCACCGTTTTTCAGGGCGTTTTAGCATTGTGATTAGGGTTTAGGACTTAAAAACTTTTTTAATTAATATTTTTTCTGAATTATCTTTGATGCAAATTTAAGTTTATTTCCTCTAGTCTCTTTTATCATAATTCTTTTTTTTATCATAATTTTTGAAAGACTTGCCCTTTTCTCTACTTCCCACTGCCTCCTCTACTCTACCTTCCCAAATCCTACTTCCCCCTTGTGCCTTTCTAAGGCCTGTTTTAAAAATGGAGTTTCAAAATGCAGCTTTTCTCCCATTTATTCCATATTTTTAATTTTCAGAATGACAAATTTTGATTATCTAAGATTGACAAAAATAAAGCTTTAGTTCTGAATTTTTAATTCTGAATCTACTTCAGGATCTTTTTTTTTTCTTTCCATTTAAATGTAGCTTACTTGATGGGGCGCCTGGGTGGCTCAGTCAGTTAAGCATCTGCCTTCCACTCAGGTCATGATCCCAGGGTCCTGGGATTGAGTCCCGCCTTAGGCTCCTTGCTCAGCCAGGAGCCTGCTTCTCCTTCTGCTTGCCGCTCCCCCTGCTTGTGCGTGTGAGCGTGCATGAGTTCTCTCTCTCTCTCAAATAAATAAATAAAACCTTTATAAATAAATAAATGAAACCTACTTGATATAGATTAGAAGCTAGAAAAATTTTATCCTAAAAGAGAATAGGAGGTCTATATCTCTAAAGAGTGTTAAGTGCCCGTGTCTATAATGAATTCAAAATAACCATTCCCTGAGTAAACTGCAGCTATTATCTATGCTGAATTCAGTGTGATGCTGGTGTTCTGTGCCTGAATAGAATTTTCTGTGAATTTTTTGTTAGAATCAGAATACTTCAAGAGTATATTTCTTTAACGCATTGGATCAACTCTGTAAAAGATACTTAACTATTATTTAATTACATATTATTTTTAATCTTTTTAACTAGGACTGTATCTTTCATTTTCTATCACAAATATAAAGTTCTAGCCTCTTTCCCACTGCTCTGACCCAAATGGATTCTGTTTATCTCTTGGCCAGCTGGGCCAGAAATAAAGGGATAGGATACAGAAAATGAGTTTGCTATAAAATGAATGACTTGTGGCTTTGGAGTCAACCACTCGTCTTTCTATCAGATTAGTGTATTGGATAGCTTACATTTGTTTTTAAACTGTGGATTATTTTCCTGCCAAAGATACTTTTATATAAGGGATGCCTGACTCTTTTTTCATTATTTTTCCCTGAACATTTAAATTTAAAGACTTAGTTCAAACAGAATAGTGTGATTTAGGAATACTATAGCAGGGTACCAGTTTTTAAAACAGTAAAACATAATGCTTCTTGGATGATTGGAAACCATTTTAGAATCTTGCAGGACCTTCAGGTCATTTGCTTTAGTATCAGTTCATATAAAGATTGTAAAAATGAAAGGTTCATGGCATTGAACTGAATTTACCCTGATGTACTTAGAAACAACAAAAACAAAAAACCTGGTATCTCATTTACTTCAGTGTTCCATTTATAAGCTCGTGAAAACAATGTAGAATATAGGGGAAGTGTTGTTTTTGGGGGGGGGGTTAAAGATTTTTTATTTATTTGACAGAGACACAGTGCGAGAGGGAACAGAAGCAGGGGGAGTGGGAGAGGGAGAAGCAGGCTTCCCGCTGAGCAGGGAGCCCGATGCAGGGCTCAATCCCAGGCCCCTGGGATCATGACCCGAGCCAAAGGTAGACACTTAAGGACTGAGCCACCCAGGGGCCCCATATAGGGGAAGTTTTTTAAATGGTTTGCTTTTTTTTGTTTGTTTCTTTTTCTTTAAGATTTTATTTATTTATTTGACAGAGCGAGCACACAAGCAGGGGGATCAGAAGAGGGAGAGGGAGAAGCAGGCTCCCCGCTGAGCAGGGAGCCCTATGTGATGCAGGGCTCAATCCCAGGACCCTGGGATCATGACCTGAGCCAAAGAGAGATGCTTAACTGACTGAGCCACCCAGGTGCCCCATGGTTTTGCTTTCTGACTCATTCTTGAAATGAAACATTTTAGCTCTTGATTATCTGACTTTTTTTATTTTTTAAGATTTTATTTTAAGTAATCTCTACACCCAACTTGGGGCTTGAACCCACAACACCGAGATCAAGAGTTGCATGCTCCACCAACTGAGCCAGCCAGGCACCCCTATTATCTGACATTTTAGACTCTCTAGCAATTTTATCTGAACAAAAAAAGGTGGGGGGGATTTCTGAACACTTGAAAAATTATGTGTTCATATTGGTCATGATGCAAGTAAATCCTGCATTTTAGTGTTTCTTACTTTACACAGATGACAGCATAGAAGACATCTTTTCCAAAAGAATTTTTAAGATGGTTTTCTAAAGAGAATTTTGTTTTAATCTACAGTCTTCTGGGATGCCTGGGTGGCTTAGTCGGTTAAGTGTCTGCCCTCAGCTCAGGTCATGATCTCAGGGTCCTGGGATCGAGTCCCGCATCAGGCTCCTTGCTCAGCGGGGAGCCTACGTCTCCCTCTCCCTCTGTCTGCTGTTCCCCCTGCTTGTGCTCACTCTTTCTCTCTCTGACAAAATAAATAAAATCTTTTAAAAATTATTAAAAAAATAATAATAATATACAGTCTTCTGCCATAGCAGTGAACTAGTACTATAGAACAGAAATTTTATGTAATTTTACATAACATTTATCAACAGCCTAGGTGTTTGTTAATCTTGGCCTGAAAGCCCATGTTCATGGTAAGAGATAAATTAGAGAAATTATTTACTATGTTTTTTTTGCATCAATGTACTACCTTCCATCTTAGGTCTATCATTTGGCAAGTGTACGCTTACGTGATTTATGTTTAAAACTGGATGTTTCAAATGAGTTACGAAGGAAGATATGGACGTGTTTTGAATTCACTTTAGTTCACTGCCCTGATCTAATGAAAGACAGACATTTGGATCAGCTGCTCCTTTGTGCCTTTTACATCATGGCAAAGGTAATGTATAAGCTGGGGAAGCTCTTTGTCCTAGTTACCCATTTTTGAAGCATGAAGTGAAAATCTGTTGCACTTGATTGTTATTTTGCCTTAAATGCTATATGCCAACACTGCCCACCATTGTTAATTAGTAAACTCCAGCTACTACATCTATTCTCTGAACTCTACATTTCATTTTGTAATAATCAGCTTTCCCACATCATAAGAATACATTGGTTATAAATAAAAGGTCTTAGAGACCATTTGTAGTATGTGGCTCTCCATATTATTCCTGTGAACAATACCATTTCCATCCCCATCCCTGTGATACCTCTCATCCAGTACTTTACAGTAAAATGATCATTATGTTGTAGGCTGGTAACCTAAGCCTAGAGCTGAAAGTAATTTGTTGAAGTTATACAATTAATAAATGGCAACCTAGGATTTCCTATTTCATAATTTAATGAATTTATAATTCAAAAAATAGCTTCTATAACATATTGCTCTCTAGTGATTTGTTGCACCACTTCAGAAGAGCATTTTACATTCCAGTTGCTACAACGTTGTATGTTTTCAATCATAAAATAACATATCTTACTTGTTTTTTAAAATTCTGATATATCTGAAACAATCACTTATAACTTTGGTCTGGACCATATTGGCCACACTGGCAATCCTAGTAGGTGTACATAGTTAAGACCTAATTTTTTAAGTTTTTGAGGCAGAGAACATGTTTTCAAACTCCTTTTTGACTCACCTCTCACAATGCCTTTTTAAATCTCTATACAAAGTAGATATCAATAAATGTTATTAACTAATCACTTGTATTTGCCAGAGAACTATCAGAGTTCAGGCTTTGCCATTTCTAGCCCATCATTATAGAGAACAGGTTTAGTGCTAATGGACTTTAGTGAAGCAGAGGGAAGGAATAAACTTTAATATCCTTTCTGGCCTATTTGTTATTATAAAGTTTACCTTTGTGGATCACTAATCCATTTTCTTCCTTTTGGCCATCACTGTAACTTTTCTGTCTAAGCATTAGAAACCCTGTAATCTGTCCTAAAATGTTAAAACCTCAACCTATAATAACTGCTCTGTTTTCTTGCGAATCACCACCAGACATTTTCTGTCCTTTAGTGTATAGTTAACTTACTTTTAAATAAGTACTTTAAAAGCTAATAACATCAGAGACTGCAGGGTATGCAACATATCTGAGTTTTCTTGTATCATTCTTTTTATAAAAAGAAGTGCATTTTCAGTAGAGTTATACCATAGCAATATCAGTGCTTTTGATTAATGAAACTATTAGCTGAGTCCCCACAGGCCATAAAGCCTGAACTTAAAGCTAGTAAAAATCATAAATGGTAGTGGTTTTTAGTCATGGACTGGCCTGGGGTTAATGGCTTTCTGCAAGGCTGCACTCAATGCCAGCCTATAATTGAAGTTTTTGTTCACAGCCATTTTTCTTTTAAGAGCAATTTATAAATGCAGTTTTTATTTTCCTTAGGTAACAAAAGAAGAAAGAACTTTTCAAGAAATAATGAAAAGTTATAGGAATCAGCCCCAGGCTAATAGTCATGTGAGTTACATTATTTTTCCTCCTGTCCAAAAATAGATTTGTACTGTTTCTCTGTTGACAAGTCATACAAATGGTAAACTTCTTTTATAGCTTTACTATACTTTAGATTTTTTGGTTTAATGCATACCATTAAACTCTAAAGACAGTTCAGTAAAAGCCAGGAAATTGGCTGTTTCTGACTCATCCATACATTTGCATATACTTCTCACATGTTCTCCTATTCCATTTGTTCATTTGTTAAATGGGGACATTTGTCACAAAAAATCTGATGAGGGGCACCTGGCTGGTTCAGTCAGTAGAGCATGTGACTCTTGATCTCAGGGTTGTGAGTTCAAGCCCCACATAGGGCATGGAGCCTACTTTTATTAAAAATATATATAATAATAATATTCTCTAATTGTATGAGACTTGATTCCCTAATGATGTTTAAATCCAGTGAAACTTGAGGATTTATTAACTTAAGTCCAGCTTCTTTTGCCATCTACTAAGAATCTTAACGTTTTCATCTTTAAATAGATACCAAGCATTTTGATAATGTTGTTTTATAATAGCCACGGTGAGAATCCTATACAACCTTTCAGTCATGGAAATATAATATTAGTCTATTGGCCTGGCACATAGTAAGTATTTAATGACTGTTATCTCCATATTATTATTATTACTGTAGCTGAAGAACCAAGATTAGGCTATCTTAAGGCTTTGGCCACTAAAGAGCCTGGTTGCTATGCTCTAGGGAGCATAATGGCCTCTTTTCTGGCCTTGGTGATCTGCCATCTTAGGAAGAGAGATGTGGCTGCTCAGATATCCCATGCTCAAGTACTGGTAGTCACACCCCCTTCTAAGAGAGCCCCACATATAGTTTCACTTTTTTTTTTTTTTTTAAAGATTTTATTTATTTTTTGATAGAGACAGCGAGAGAGGGAACACAAGCAGGGGGAGTGGGAGAGGGAGAAGCAGACTTCCCGCCGAGCAGGGAACCCGATGCAGGGCTCGATCCCAGGACCCTGGGATCATGACCTGAGCCGAAGGCAGACACTTAACGACTGAGCCACCCAGGCGCCCCTAGTTTCACTTCTTTACCTAAGCCCCAAAATACAGTGACAGTAATACAGACGTTAGAAGAGCCAGGTACAGGCATTTGTTATATCCTATGACAGGCTAAGAGTTTCTGGACCCTTCAGAAAAATCCCTCAGGAACAGAGCCTAGAGAGGTCCAGATTATCCCCAAAGATCATTAAGGTGAAGTTAGTGTGGGTCCAAAATGGACCAAGCCAGAGCTTCCTAAATATCCTTTCAATACCAGTACGCATAGGATGACCAGGAATGCATCATGCCTTTCAGCTATATTGGAGGTAGGAAGGAATTTAGGGGAAGGAATGGAAACATTTTCCTGTGGCCCTCTGAAAGGAGATGGAAATGAGATGAGAGCAGGAAAACAAGCCTTAATGAGATCAAATGATTCTCATGTAAGGAATTAAAAAGGAAGAACAAGCTCAGATATTTGAAGTTGCTTTTATTTGGCGAAACCTGCTCATCAGTGTTTATTTAGTTGCTACTTACTCAAGTCTTCTATTTTGTAAACTCCAACAATGGCATGGTAATAGGCTCTGCTTCCATATCCCCTCTACTAAGACATTTGTTGTAATCTGCATTTACCAGGCTAATAACATTTTATCCTTGATTATCACCCATACAGACAAATAGTTTTTCACTGGCATCCTATTTTGTTCTTCTTATTTTGGTTTTGCTTAACCTGTGCCTCTTTGTGACTTAGCAGTCCTTTTTTCCCAATCTGACGTATAGGTCTATAGAAGTGTACTGTTGAAAAGTATTCCAAGAGAAGTTGTGGCATACAATAAAAACGTAAATGGTGATTTTGAAATGACAGATTGTGGTAAGTTGCCCAATTTAATATTCTATATGTAATATACCTTTTCTTTAAGATTTTATTTATTTAAATGTCAGAGTGAGAGAGAAAGAGAGCACAAAAGCAGGGGGAGCTGCAGGCTCCCTGCTGAGCAGAGAGCCCAACGCGGGACTCAATCCCAGGACCTTGGGATCATGACCTGAGCCGAAGGTAGACGCTTAATAGACTGAGCCTCCCAGGCGTCCCTGTAATACACCTTTGATTACATTGTACATAATGCAGTGGGTGTCAGACCACATGGAGTCAATGATGAAGGTGGGATGGATAATGCATATGTGAATGCATTTGGGAAGAAACAAGTTTGGGATAAATATGGGTCAGGTGCCTCCCTCCAAAGAGGTTGTAAATTAAAACCATTAATTTGTCACCTGTTAGTTGTGTTTTAGAAGTTTCATAGTCTACTTACATACATCAGTAAGACACATAAAAGGCTCTTAATAAATTTTTAAAATAAATCTGAATTACATGGAAAGTAATCAGTGATCAGTGTCAGTGATCTGCCTGGGGTGACAATTAAGGAAATATCTTGTTCATTAATACGTATTCTGCCACCACCAGCAAAGCTGCCACCCTGTTGTTACCACCATGCTAAGACTTGAGGCACTAGTAAATGTTTTTCAAAGAAAGGAAAATCAAATGGTGATTATTCATGTTGATAAGTTGTGAAAATGCCTCTTCTGCCCATCTTTTCCTTGTCTCATCTTTCCATTACTTATTGTATACCTATGTGTACATGGGTATCACATGTACCATGATTTATTGAATTCCACAATGTGAGACATTTTTTTTTAAGAGAGAGAGCGAAGGGAGGAGCAGAGGGAGAGGGACAAGCGGACTCCGCACTGAGCATGGAACCTGATCCATGTAGTAAGGATAATTTACAACTGCCGTTACCAAGCCAATGTGCCTTGGAATAGTGTTAATTTAGGATGGTAGTAGGTTAAAATAAAAAATTAAAAAAAAAAAAAGGATGGTAGTAAGTGTTACAGGGAAGGGGGACTATGCATAAAAAATTTGAGAAGCATGGAATTAAAATGAATATGTGTTTTTTTCCAACTGCAAAACTTTTCAGAGCCTTTTTTTTAAGATTTTATTTATTTATTTGAGAAAGAAAGAGACAGAGATAGCAAGAGAGAGCACGAGCCAGGGAGGAGAGGGAAAAGCAGGCTCCCTGCTCACGTGGGGCTCGATCCCAGGACCCTGGGTCATGACCTGCGCTGAAGGCAGACGCTTAACTGACTGAGCCACCCAGGCGCCCCTTCTCAGAGCCTAACTAACATGGATTCTGAATTTCTAAGAGGAGGGTATAATATGCAGCATTTCCTTAACTTACTTGACTGCATAGCTTTTTCCCACCTTCAAAATAGCAAGAGAGGCAACTGGCTGGCTCAGTTGGTAGAGCATGTGACTCGATCTTGGGGTCATGAGCTCAAGCCATATGTTGGGCATAGAGCTTACTTAAAAAATAATAATAAATGGGCACCTGGTGATGATCCCTGGGTCTTGGGATCGAGTCCCACATTGGGCTCCCTGCTTGGCGGGGAGCCTGCTTCTCTCTCTGCCCCTCCCCCCCGCTGTTTGTGCTCTCTCTCTCTCTCTCTCTCACACACATGCTCTGTCTCATGCACTCACTCTCTCTCGCTTAAATAAATAAACTACTTAAATAATAATAATAATTTAATTTTTTTTAAAGATTTTATTTATTTATTTGAGAGAGAGAATGAGAGAGAGAGAGCATGAGAGGGGGGAGGGTCAGAGGGAGAAGCAGACTCCCCGCTGAGCAGGGAGCCCGATGCGGGACTCGATCCCGGGACTCCAGGATCATGACCTGAGCTGAAGGCAGTTGCTTAACCAACTGAGCCACCCAGGCACCCTATTTAATTTAATTTTTTAAAAATACCAAGGGGGTGCCTGGCTGGCTCAGTAGAAAGAGCATGAGAGTCTTGATATCAGGATTGTGAGTTCCAGCCCCACACTCGGTGTAGAGATTGCTAAAAATAAATAAACTTAAAAAAAAAAAGAAAGCAAATGATGCCTGGGTGGCTCAGTCAGTTAAGGGTCCAACTCCTGATTTCGGCTCAGGTCATGATCTCAGGGTCACGGGATCGAGCCCCACATCGGGCTCCTCACTCAGCAGGGAGTCTGCTTGAGATTCTCTCCCTCTCCTCCCCTTCCTGCCACTCATGCGCACATACGCTCCCTCTCAAATAAATAAATCTTTAAAAACATAAATAAAAATTAAAAAAAAAACGAGAGTGTTCAAGACATCCAAATTGTGACTAAGACCCCTGTAGTTCCCTGGGGCTGCTTGGCCCTTGGACCATGTTTGAGTTTTCTGGTTTTCCTTGGATGAAAGGATGCTTTTATCCTTTGTCTGCAGGGTTTGCAGGCCAGTATATTCAGAATGAGAACTTTTTTTGGTATGTTGAATTATTTTTATTTATTTTTTTAAGGTTTTATTTATTTGAGAGAGAGAGAGAGAGAGAGAGAGAGAGAGATCATGGGGAGGGGGAGGGGCAGAGGTAGAAGCCAACTCCCCACTGAGCAGGGAGCCTGTTGCAGGGCTCAATTCCAGGACCCCAGGATCATGACCTGAGCATAGGCAGACGCTCAACCAACTGAGCCACCCACCCCTGTGCTGAATTATTTTTAATTGTCAGTGGTTTCCTTAGCTCCTATAAGCAGATGATTCTTACATGTTCAAGTAGACAATGGTTTGTAATACTCTTCCCAAAGAAAGAGTAGGTTAAAGTTCTGCATGGTGCAACAAGCTATCCCAGAGTTACACAGTAAATAGGAAAGCACCTCAAGGCAAGCTATCATTTTATAACTGAGGACACTAACTATAAACTGAGTACCAAGTTTCCTGTTGTGCTTGGGGAAAATAAGGCTCTTAGAACACTTGTCACCTGCCTTGTATTTGCAGAAAAATAAAACAAGCGAATTATCTTGCTTCTTCCTTCACCTGTGAGGGTATGCTTTACCTTCTTAGAGTCTTTCCACCTTTCTCAAAGAGCCATTATGAATATCTGCAAGCCTTTTGTTACCCAAAGCTCATGATTTGCCACTGCCACCCATACTCTGGAGCTCAGTTTAGCTAAATCCCAACCCAGGGCTAGTGCCCCTCTGGCCACCAGTGACAGTGAGCTCAAAAAGGTATGATTGTGTTGGGGCGCCTGGGTGGCTCAGTCATTAAACGTTGGCCTTCGGCTCAGGTCATGATCTCAGGGTCCTGGGATCAAGCCCCGCATCGGGCTCCCTGCTCAGCGGGAGGCCTGCTTTTCCCTCTCCCACTCCCCCTGCTTGTGTTCCCTTTCTCGCTGTGTCTCTCTCCGTCAAAGAAATAAATAAAAAATCTTAAAAAAAAAAAAAGTATGATTGTGAAAACATTCTTGCTGAAGTAATATCTAGAGAAAAAGAGTAGTAGCCTAAGTTTACATATTTGCATTTCTCAAGATTCCAATTTAATTTATACATAATATAGATGGATTTCTGAACCTTTTCTAAAAACAGTTGCTGGGGCTCCTGGGTGGCTCAGTCATTAAGTGTCTGCCTTCGGCTCAGGTCATGATCCTGGGGTCCTGGGATCGAGCCCCACATCAGGCTCTCTGCTCGGCGGGAAGCCTGCTTCTCCCTCTCCCACTCCCCCTGCTTGTGTTCGTCTCTCACTGTCTCTCTCTCTGTCAAATAAAATCTTTTAAAAAGTAAAATAAAATAAAACAAAAATAAAAACATTAATTGCTTTACATAAAGATTTGTGTTAACTTGGTTTTTTTTATGTTGTAGAGAGAGTTGTAATTCAAGTCACCACTTTATATATTAATGTGCATCTGTCATAACACCGAATTCTTTTAACAGACTTGGAAGATGCTACAAAAACACCTGACTGTTCCAGTGGACCAGTGAAAGAGGAAAGAGGTGATCTCATCAAATTTTATAATACAATATATGTAGGAAGAGTGAAGTCGTTTGCACTGAAATACGACTTGTCAAATCAGGACCATGTGGTACGTTTTATATTTTACTATATGAATATTTATAGTCATAGTTGGAGTACTGTGAGTTTACTAGATAAGCGTTTCAGAGGCAAAATGCCACTGATAACATTATATAGGAGAAAAAAAATGCTGGTAATTAGAGAGTGATTAAGGCATTGATACAACACAGATCAGAGGAAATCATGGAAATTTTATCCATACTGTGATTATGTTGCTGGAAATTATGTTAACATATGGGCAAGTACTAGATGAGAATATGGAAAAATGAAATCAATTCTGGTAATTTTTTCTGTTTTTGATTTCTTTTGTTATATTTATATATGAGATAACTGTTTTTCTCAAGATAAAGAGAAAAGGAAATAAATAGGCCTGAATCATTAATAGAGGCAACACTAAGACATTTTTGTGCAGATTCAGAAGTACCAGAAAGCCTGTGAAAGTATTACCAGTGTATAAGCGAGGTTGGTTCCCACGAGAGCAGACATTAGTTGTAGAGGGACCTAGTAGAAACTGCATCTAGCTGGTAGCCATATATGTGTATTTGTGTCTCTCTTTACATTTCCATCCTTGTCCCTTTCAAGGAATGTGGTCTGTGACTATTCACAAAGGCCGTGACTGCTCGTTCAATTCCATTGGTTCCACCTCCCCCTATCATGAGTATGTCTGTTATTAGCAAAATTGGAACTAGTTTTATTAGGGGTGCCTACGTGACTCAGTTAAAGTGTCTCTTGATTTCAGCTCAGGTCTTGATCTCAGGGTTGTGAGTTCAGGTCCCACATTGGGCTCCACGCT
This sequence comes from Phoca vitulina, assembly GCF_004348235.1. Lineage (NCBI taxonomy): Eukaryota > Metazoa > Chordata > Mammalia > Carnivora > Phocidae > Phoca > Phoca vitulina. Next base: position 9,095,358 of record NW_022589725.1, read on the forward strand.
GGGCATGGAGCCTACTTAAAAAAAAAAAAAGAGTTTTATTAGCTTCAAGTGAAGATGATGAATGAAATTATTAATTAAGGAGCCATCTCCATTTATTCCTAGAATGGAAACATTGTACAGAATATTAAAGGAAAGTGTAATACCTGCTCCCCTAACTCTATTTCTAAATCATTTGCATTTCAGTATAAAGTCTTAACCCTTTCATTAACAGATTTCTTCCATGTTGGACTCATCCTCCTGGCTCATAGAGTTCTCTCTTTTTTTCCCTCTGCTACTGCTTGGTTATAGTGTGTGTGTGTGTGTGTAGAGAGAGAGATTATTATTGTGTTAGGACATTGATTACTTTGCCTCTGCTTTCTGTGCATGAACAAGAGGTTCCTGTGCTGCTAGCTTACCACTTCTGGGTGTCTCAGAATTCTTCAGGAGTTCCTAAAAGATGCAGGGAAATAAATTTTAGTTTATCTGTTAGTAATTGTTGAAAAACAAGGGGGTAATGGACTGTCTTTGCTTTTTTCAGCCATAAATAAACTCTTAAAGTATAGCTGACACCTAACTAAGAAATGCCAATAAGAATAAAAATATGGAGGGCACCTGGGTAGCTCAGCCGGTTAAGCGTCTGCCTTCTGCTCAGGTCATGATCCAGGAGTCCCAGGATCGAGCCCCACATCAGGCTCCCTGCTCAGTGGGGAGTCTGCTTCTCCCTCTGCCCTTCACCCCACCCATGCTCTCTCTCTGTCATTCAAATAAAGTCTTTTTAAAAAAGTAACACATACCATTTTTTTAAAAAAAGAATAAAAATATGGGGGTGCCTGGCTGGCTCATTTGGTAGAGGATGCAACTCTTGATTTTGGGTTTGGGAGTTCAAGCTCCATGTTGGACATGGAGCCTACTTAAAAAAAAAAAAAAAAAGAATAAAAATATGGTGGGATTCAAAAAAAGAAACTTACCTTACAAAAATTTACTTTTGGTTATTTCAGATGGAAGCTCCACCTCTCTCTCCTTTTCCACATATTAAGCAACAACCAGGCTCACCACGCCGTATTTCTCAGCAACACTCCATTTATGTTTCCCCACATAAGAATGGGTCAGGCCTTACACCCAGGAGTGCTCTGCTATACAGGTTCAATGGCAGCCCTTCTAAGGTAAGGTACATACAGACTTACTCCAAAACAACCTATGTACATGTGTTAAAAATTGGATTTCAGATTACCAGGTAGTAATCTTTAATCTTGCTCTTTGTCTGCAGAGTTACTACTAATAAATATGAACTGTTACTGTGGCAAGTCTCCAGTGATCAAGAGCAGTGTGTTCAGTTGATACAGTTTAATCCATTACTATTGTAGGGAAGTTCACTGCAAGAGTTCAATGTGTCTCCCGCTTAAGCATGATCTTGAGAAGGGACAAATAAGGCAGCACCTGTAAGTGGTCAGACACAAGGGATATTAACTTTAAAGAAAGGCCTTCAAAGTGAAAGTTCGTTTGGTGAATGGGATAGTGAAAAGCCTGAAAATAGAGGCCTTCTCTTATTTACACAAACTGTTCTGTGGTTATCCCCATCTTAATTTCCATACAGTGATAAAGATGTGACAGTTACATGATTGTTGTTTTCAGATATTTGAAGAGCTATCAAGCAGATATGTTCAGTATGTCTCCAGAAGCCAACCTAAGATATAATACCTCACAGACTTGCATTTCCTCTTCATAGAAGTTGATTTCCTGCAAGGATGTTTAGAAGAGATTCTTGCATGAAATCAAAGAGGAGACCAATTGACTTCTCAGGCAGTGATTTCAAAATCATAGATCAGAATCACCTGGGGTACTTGTTGAACACGTATCTGTCCGAGAGACCTACTGAATCCCAAAGCTCTGGCAGTCAGGTTCACTAGACCATTGTGATCCACAGCTTTCAGGAACCACTTCTCTAAGGCCTTGCTACTCAGAATGTAGTTTATAGACCAGCAACATCAGTGTCACCTGGGAGCATGTTAAAAATGCAGGATTTCAAGCCTCATGCCAGCCCTACTGAATCTGCATTTTAATAAGATCCACAGATGAACATTAATAAGAACATTAAAGCTTAAAAAACATGCTCTAGGAGGAGGATCTCAAACCTTAAGGAAGCTTAGAATCACCTGGAGGGCTTGATGAAACATAGATTGCTCAACCCTGTCCCCAGAGTATCTGATTCAGTAGGTGTGAGGGTGAGGCTTGAGAGTTTGCATTCCTAATAAGTTCCTAGAAACTTCTGCGTCTGGTCCAGTGTCTATACTTTGAGAACTACTGCTATAAGGTAAATCCAATTTTTAAAGCCATGAGAAGATGAGTTCTAGTCATCCTTATTAGGTTGGCCTAGATTCAAAAAATAATGTCTAGGGCACCTGGCTAGCTCAGTCAGTGGAGCATGTGACTCTTGATCTCGTGTTGTGAGTTCGCGTCCCATGTTGGGTGTAGAGATTACTTAAAAAATTTTTTTAAATCTTAAAATAATCTCTACCTTATTGTTGAGCTTTGGATAGAGTGCAGGAAAAAGCAGTTAGCTTAGTTCTTTGCTGCTGTTTCCTCTTTTGTCCCCTTTTACTCACATGTGTCCTCTATTTTTGCAGAGTTTGAAAGATATCAACAATATGATAAGGCAGGGTGAACAGAGAACCAAGAAGCGAGCAATAGCCATAGATGGTGATGCAGAATCCCCTGCCAAACGCCTCTGTCAAGAAAATGATGATGTTTTGCTTAAACGACTACAGGATGTTGTCAGTGAGAGAGCAAATCATTAACACCCTTCCTGTTTCTATCATAAAAGCACTTTCAGGTGGCAGAAAGTTGGGGGTTTTCAGCCCTGTAGATGGAAAGTATCACTGAGTTACATGAAAAATTGCACCAAAATTATATGGGTTTTTTTTTACATTTATCCAAAATGTAGTTGACAGTGTATTTTGAGTTGGATTGGAAAGCAATATTTCAAGTGCCTTTTAAACATTTTAATAGTTATAGAATCTTTTAAATGACTATTCCTTGGTTTAGTTTTTAAGATGAAGTAAGGAGATACCTCATAATTTTTTAGCTCACTTTTAAAAATCAAATGTCTCCTCTTTCTGCGCTTTGTAATATGAAGGTAAATAATATGTTTTTGGTAAGCATCCTTTGAGATATCTCTGTTCTTAATTTAATATTGAGTAGAGGGGCATCTGGCTGGTAGAACATGAGACTCTTGATCTCGGGGTCATGAGTTCGAGCCCCATGCTGGGCATAGAGATTACTTAAAAAATTATATATGTATATTGAGTAGGGTTTGGTTCCCATAGCACCTGGGCCAAAGGATGACACACTAGCCCATCTATGACCCACTCTGGCAACTCCACATCCAGGTGCCACCACCATTCTGGGTTGTCTAGCTCCCTTCTCATGCCCTTTCTCTCCTTGAGCATAAGCAGATTTATGCCTGAGCCCATGCATTACTATGCTCCTTGCCTTCCAACCCTAAGCCTTCTTAGCTGATGTCACAACCTAATAAAAGGGGTACTTGGGTGCAGCTTTCCAAAGAATCAGCTGTTCAATATTCACTTTTTTTAATGTGTTTCCAGAATCTGGAAGGACATGAATAAACCATTCTTAATTAATTTTGAGAAAGTTATGAAATGTATGTTTTTTAAACTGCAAACGTTATTTTTTTAAATACAAAATGTTTAACTTATATCTAACCCTGGCTGATTTGAGTTAGTCTAAGATTTGGCTGTAAATTTGTAATTGCTATTGTCAGGAATTTTATTTTTAAATTTTAAGAAAAGTGATTTTGGTCACATTTTACTTTTCTGAAAATTACATCCTCATTTTTTGTGTAGTATCTACACATGTTGTAAGCCAAATAACATCAAATTTGTCTGAAGTCCTTGTATATATTTTTATGTAGCTGTAACTATTGTGTCATTTTCATCTTCATTATTAATGTGGAAAATATACATGAGCATTTGTACATTGACTATATAAGAAGCTCTGGATATGTTTTTATCAACTTTTAAGACAATATCAGTGTACATAAAATAGCTAATAAAACATTGGCGTTTCTGAGATATTGAAAGACTGTATTTGTGTGACTAGAAACAATTCTGCAGCCATCTACAACCTATACCTTCTTAAATAACCTGTTTTATGTCTTTTAAATACCTTAGTGTAACTTAAAAGTTAATGTTCTGGTGGTTTCCAGGGGCTAGGAAGAGATTGGAGAGTGACTGCTTGAATACAGGGTTTTCTTTTGAGGGGATAAAAACATTTTAGAACTTGATGTAGATAGTGGTTGTATAATGTGAATTTACTAAATGACACTTTAAAATGATTATTTTAAAAAATAAAATGAGGGGCTGGCCCTGCTTAGGATTTTGAGGAACCATGGAAGCGGCGGCAACAGTTGGAGTTTAAGCACTTTTGTGACGGTCTCCGGGTTCCCTGTGAGAGGAAAGGGGAGGATGCCACTGGAATCATCTTCCTCTTTGATGCCACTATCCTTCCCTTCTCCCTTACCCTCAGTACCAGACAGTATTACTAACTTTTCCCCTCCCCCAGTGTCTTACATCACTTCCCAGGAGATGAAGTGTATTCTTCACTGGTTGCCTACAGGACCTGGTAGCTAAGGCAGTGCCAGGAAAATTACAGCCACTGCTGGAGGGGCTGGAGCAGCTTAGTGTGTCTGGAGCAAACCGACCACCCTGGATCTTTGAGTGCCAGCTACGTCTTTGGGATCAGTGGTTTTGAAGTTGGGCTGAGCCGGAGCGCAATGAATTTGTCAGGCAGCTGGAGGTCAGTGAGCCAGACTTTGTGGCAAAGCTTTACCAGGCAGTGGCTGCTACGGCTGGTAAAGACTGATGGGCATTAAAATCAAAGAAGATAATCACAGCTGATGGAGCTGCAACTTTACTATGAGAACTTCAAATGTGTCACTTAAAGGTCTAGGGATGGTATCCTGCTCGGCTGACTGAACTTGTTGACCAGTACTGGCTTGATTATTTCTTTGGGGGTGGGGAGGGGCAGAGGGAGAGAGAGAATCCATGCCCAGCGCTGAGCCCGATGTGGGGCTCGATCTCACAACCCTAGTGACCTGAGCCGACATCAAGAGTTGGACGCTTAGGGGGGGAAATCGGAGGGGGAGACGAACCGTGAGAGACTATGGACTCTGAGAAACAAACTGAGGTTTCTAGAGGGGAGGGGGGTGGGGGGATGGGTTAGCCTGGTGATGGGTATTAAAGAGGGCATGTTCTGCATGGAGCACTGGGTGTTATATGCAAACGATGAATCATGGAACACTACATCAAAAACTAATGATGTAATGTATGGTGATTAACATAATAATAAAAAAATAAAAATAGGGCGCCTGGGTGGCTCAGTTGGTTAAGCGACTGCCTTCGGCTCAGGTCATGATCCTGGAGTCCCGGGATCGAGTCCCGCATCGGGCTCCCTGCTCAGCGGGGAGTCTGCTTCTCCCTCTGACCCTCCTCCCTCTCATGCTGTCTCTCATTGTCTCTCGCAAATAAATAAAATCTTAAAAAAAAAATAAATAAATAAAAATAAAAATAAAAAAACTATATATATATACAACAACAACAACAACAACAGAGTTGGACACTTGGCCGACTGAGCCACCCAGGCGCCCCAAGCCTTGGTTATTTCAATGTTAACAGCCTATCAACTGGACTGCTCACATAAATGTTTTCCATCTAAGTAAATCCAGGTCAGCAGTCTGCCTCCTAGCTTGCTCCTTTCTACATGTCAGACCCTCAAGAATTCCGTGGCTTCTTTTACAAGTATAACCAGAAGGAACCTACACATTATAACTCAAGCGTATTGCTGGCCCACAGGGCTATAAAGTAGAGCCTTCCTACTCCAGAAACAGGAGAGAAGGACAATAAAAGGTCATGCAACTGGATTCACATGGCTGGTTTCACTGCTCTTACCAGATTCTGGCATAATTATGTGACATCCCAACTATTAGCTTTCCTAGTGATGATTTTGTAAAATTATGGAAAAATCAGGAGAGGGAGATAATTAGTTACTCCTTCCACACTGATGTTTGTTTGAATCCAAATAGCAATGACTTTTCCTAAAGCATTTGTGATATTCTTGAAGCTGGTAACAGATTCCTATTCTGTAAGCTTGCTCTGTGATATGAAAACAAGTGACACTCTTTATAGGTTGAAGGGTTTATTTTTTGTATCAAAATAATGAATCTTCAAAATAAAATGATTATGTTTGGTGACTTTCACCTCAATTCAAAAAATGCCTTAGACACATAAAGAAACAGGGTGACTTCAAGTCCTTGGAATGAATTTGTGAAGCAAATTATGATACTGAATTAAGGAAAGCACTCTTAGGAGTGCTTTCAGGCGTATTTCTCCAGATGGGACTCACAACTTAAAGTTCTTTCCTAATTAAGATTTTTATATAGTTAGATTACATTAAATCAGATTTTTTTAAGAAGGTAATATTCCTGGGGTGCCTGGGTGGCTCAGTCGGTTGAGCGTCTGCCTTCAGCTCAGGTCATGATCTCAGGGTCCTGGGATCAAGTCCCACATCGGGCTCCTTGCTCAGCAGGAAGCCTGCTTCTCCCTCTGCCTGCCGCTCCCCCTGCTTGTGCTCTCTCTCTCTCTCTCATAAATAAATAAAATCTTTTTTAAAAAAAGATAATATTCCTACTTGTTTTTCTTTTTTTTTTTTTCTTTTATGGTACTTTCACTAAGTCAAAACTGTTAATAGCTGCCTATCATATTCCTGGCCCTTAACTAGGTGCTAGGGATATAAAAATAAACCAGCCATAGTACCTGTGCTCGAGATATAATAATTGTAACCCATTACTACAGTTGTTCCTTGAACAACACCAGGGATTAGGGACACCGGCATCTCCACACACACACCTCACAGCCCGCTGTCAAAGATCCATGTATAATTTTTGACTCCCTTTCAAATATTTAATTACTAATAGCCTGTAAGACTGGAAGCCTTACCAATATCCTAAATAGTTGATTAACACATATTTTGTATGCTATATGTATTGTATACCGTATTCTTACAATTAAGTTAAAAATATTTTTAAATGTTAAAATCATAAGGAAAATACATTTACAGTACTATACTATTATCAAAAAGAATCTGCATGTTAAGTGGACCCACACAGTTCAAACCCATGTTGTTCAAGAGTCAACTGTAGAATAAGTATAGCATAGAGCTCTACACAAAGAGGGCTGGTGTTGGGGCGCCTGGGTGGCTCAGTCGGTTAGGCAGCTGCCTTCGGCTCAGGTCATGATCTCGGGGTCCTGAGATGGAGCCATGTATCGGGCTCCCTGCTCATGGGGGAGTCTGCTTCTCCCTCTCCCTCTGCTGTTCCCCCTGCTTGTGCTCTCTTGCGTGCACTCTCTCTCTCAAATAAATAAAATCTTAAAAAAAAAAGTAAACACCTGGTCAAAAAGAGCTGTATGCTTTAAGATACTGGTAGTGGGGATAGAAGAGGAACCACAGAGAGTCATGTAACTGGGCATATATGGGATCCCAGTCAGGGATGACTTTCCAGAAATAATTAATGATAATAGATTCCAAGTGGAGTTACTTGGCATCAGTGACAGACCCTTAACCAACTGAGCCACCCAGGCGCCCCAGTGACAGACCCTTAAGAAAATGTTCTGGAGGTTTCAGATCCTCTATCTAGGCAGTAGTTCCATCAAATTTCCCAATGGTAAGAATCACTGTGGAGGATTTTTTTTTTTTTTTTTTAAGATTTTATTTATTTGACAGTGAGAGATACAGCGAGAGAGGGAACACGAGCAGGGGGAGTGGGAGAGGGAGAAGCAGGCTTCCCGCCGAGCAGGGAGCCCGATGCGGGGCCCAATCCCAGGACCCCGGGATCATGACCCGAGCCGAAGGCAGACGCTTAACGACTGAGCCACCAAGGCGCCCCTCACTGTGGAGGATTTATTAACTATACAGATCAATAGTGTGGTGCACAGTTTTGTGAAGCATCCCAGGCTGTTCTTACTTAACCAGGCAAGTTCAAGGCCAGCAGAAGAGGATAAAGGCCAAGAGTATGGAGCTCCAGGTTCATATAACCTCCCTGACGCTGCACCACCAAACCCAATTGAACTTCACTGTTTACTGACTTCATCATCACTTCAGGAAATAATTAATTATAGAAAATAACAGAAATTAGAAGATATATAAACAACACAAAAAAATTAAAAAAAAAAAAACCATAGTTCTGGGGCACCTGGGTGGTTCAGTCATTAAGTGTCTGCCTTTGGCTCAGGTCATGATCCCGGGGTCCTGGGATCGAGCGCCGCATCAGGCTCCCTGCTCGGTGGGAAGCCTGCTTCTCCTCCCACTCCCCCTGCTTGTGTTCCCTCTCTCGCTGTCTGTCAAATAAATAAAAATCTTAAAAAAAAGAAACAAAAAACTATAGTCTCCACTCAGAGGTCATCTTTTTAAAGATCTTATTTATTTGAGAGACAGAAAGAGAGCACAAACGGTGGGGCGGGGGGTTGGGAAGGGCAGAGGGAGAGGGAGAAGCAGACTCCCTGCTAAGCGGGAAGCCTGACATGGAGCTTGATTTCAGGACCCTGGTAACATGACCTGAGCAGAAGGCAGTCAGAGGTCATCTTTTTAAAGATTTTATTTTTAAGTAACCGCTATACCCGACATGGGGCTCGAACTCACACCTGCGAGATCAACAGTGGCACCCTCCCCCAACTGAGCCAGCCAGCGACTGTTGATCTTGGGGTTGTGAGTTCAAGCCCCAAGTCGGGTGTAGAGATTACTTAAAATCTTTTTAAAACGTTTTTGTTACAGTTATTTTTCACATGAAGGAAAATGTGTAAATCTTAAGTAGTATATGTTATAATGAATTTTTTCCAGCTTTACTGAGGTATAATTTACAGAGTAAGATGTACCCATTTTCAGTATATAGTTTGATGAAATTTAGTAATTGTATGCAGTTGTATAACTACCACTACAATCCATATATAGAACACTTTCACCACATCAAAACGTTTCCTTGTGCCCTCCGATCTTCCCTGCCCTCCCCACATCCTCCCCAGCACACACTCTAATCAGTCAACTGATCTTTTTGTCACTATAGTTTTGCCTTTTCTAGAATTTCATATAAAATGTATGTATGCACAGTATGTAACCTTTTGTATTTGAGTTCTGTCATTTAGTGTAAGTTTCTGAGATTCATTCATGTTGTATGTGTAAAGAATTTCTTTCTATTGCTGAGCAATTTTCCATACTGTGGATTTTTGAAGAAAAACAAGAACGAGCAAGAAGAACAAGAACAAGAAGGAGAAGAAGGAGAAAAGAAGAAAAGAAAAAGAAAACACAGGCCCAAAATGGTGTTACTTAGACTGAGTTCCCAAACCAGTGCTTAACTAATACATAATCTAACTGCAGTTTCAACTTCCCCTAGAAATGTAGTCTTAACTGGATGGGACCTCAGAGCTGCTTATAGCTTGTAGCCCGTATGTTCCCACATGGTTTGCACTCATCTTTTAACACTTCCCCTTTTTCACTTTTCCCATCCTTGCCATTTCTCAACTCCAGGCATGATCCTGCCTCAAAGCTCCTGCACCTGCTGTTCTCATTGTCTGGAATGCTTTTCCCCCAGACACCTGCATGGCTGACTGCTTCATCTCCTTCAAGTCTGATTAAATGGCACTTCCTCAAAAGGCCTATTAACTACCCTATCCAAAATTGTGACTCTGTCTTCCTCCACTCCCATTGTTGCACACCCAATGTTCAAAATTTTTTCATCTTGCGAAACTGAAACTCTCCACCCAGTAAGTAACTTTCCTTTTCTTCTTCCCTCCTGTTCCTGGCAACCACCATTCTAATTTCTATGAGTTAGACTACACTGGACACTTCATATAAGGGGAATCAAAGTATTTGCCTTTTTGTGACTGGATTATTTCACTTGACACAAAGTCCTCAAGGTTCATTCATGTTGTTGCATGTCAGAATTTCCTTTTTTTTTTTTTAGAAGCAGGGGTAAATCAATTTACTCTTTTTTTAAAGATTTTATTTATTTATTTGAAAGAGAGAGAGCATGAGCTGGGGGAGGGATAAGCAGACTCCTGGCTGAGCAAGGAATCTGAGGTGATGTGGGCGCTCCATGTGGGGCTGGATCCCAGGACCCTGATCATGACCCAAGCCAAAGTCAGACACCCAACCGACTGAGCCACCCAGGCTCCCCCGAATTTCCTTCTTTTTAAGGCTCAATAACATTCCATTGTATGTGTATACATTTTCTTTATCCATTCATCTGTCCTTGGACTGCAGCCCAATTTTTTTTTTTTTTTTTAGATTTCATTTATTTATTTGACAGAGACACAGCGAGAGAGGGAACACAAGCAGGGGGAGTGGGAGAGGGAGAAGCAGGCTTCCCGCGGAGCAGGGAGCCCGATGTGGGGCTCGATCCCAGGACCCTAGCATCATGACCCGAGCCGAAGGCAGACGCTTAATGACTGAGCCACTCAGGCGCCCCTGCAACCCAATTTTTAATCTGTAAGATATACCATGTCTTTCAATACTAGTCTTGAGTGACTCATATTCTGGGAAGTCCCTGGCTGTATTCTTAAGTTTCGTTTTCTTCCTTAAATTTTTTTTTCTTCCTTTGCCTTGGGAAACATCCCTTGTTTCTATTTTGAAGCAGATCCTCCCACCCCCATCCCCCATAGAAGGAACTCAGCCTGTTGGAAGATTTCCAGGCAACAAAAGTGGTGGGGGTGGGGGGAGGTGTTAATGTGCTCCAATGCCAATCTCCTCCCCTTACTCAGTCCTCTTCTAAACCCGCTCTCCTGCAAACCCCAAATGCCTTGCCTTTACTGTGCCTTCCCTGAACTTCCCACCTTAGAAGCCCTAGCACCACCAGCTTCCACCAACACCCTGAAATTTCAGTGCCCCCTTAACTACTTGCCCAAGGAACAGGGTCTTCTCCCCAAGGAACACTGCTCTCCTCCTCAGAATCTGGTGCCAGTTCCGTGTGCCGCCCCCCCCCCCCCGGAAACATACACACCATACTCAGAGAGCTCTGGGTTAAGGAAAGTTGACTTTCCTGCAGTCGCTTCACTTTTTTTTTTTTTTTTTTTTTAAGTAGGCTCCATGCCAGACGTGGGGCTTGAACTCATTACCTGAGATCAAGAGTCGCACACTCTAGCAATGAGCCAGCCAGGTGCCCCTCCTGCAGCCACTTCAAATATAAATGGTACTTCTCTTCCCTAGGGATAGAGGTTTTTCTCAGTCCTGTGAAAAATGAGTAAGAGCATCTAAAACACTCTGTTTAGTGGTCTCCTTTAACTCACAATATAGGTAAATTCAGTATGTTTGTTATGCAAACGTGACTCCAAAGACAACTCCTCCAATCTCAGGTTACAGGCTCAAGCCCTACCTTAGTAGAAATTCTGAAACTCTTTTCCTTGTTAGTAACAGTGGTTAACAAGTCCCAAGCAAAGGAATGCCTTCAGACATTCTCTTTGAGATAAGGATCAGGTTTTTAAATGAGAAGGATCACAATGTAAACAAGGTATTTAAACTTGGGGAAGAAACGTAAAAAAAAAAAAAATGATCAAAGCCTTCAACACTTGAATCAATATGTGTTTTTTGTTAATAACGACAGCACACTTCAGAGTGGAGAAACAGACAAATATGCATGACCTTATTTAGCATAATATCCAATAGCCCAGGGTTTTGGGAAATAACCAAGAAGCCTGGGCCCCAAAGACTGGCAACCACAAAGTCAAAATGTACATCCAACCCTTGGTCAACTCAGGAGTGGAGTCACCTAGAACATGTTGGCCATGTGTATTAGTCTGCTAGGACTGCCTGAACAAAATACCACAGACTGAGTGGCTTAAATAACAGAAATTTAGTTTCTCATCGTTCTGGAGGCCGGAGGTCCAAGATCAAGGTGCTAGCACAGTTGCTTTCTGGTGAGACCTCTCAATGGTCTGGGTGACCCATCTCACAATATCCATAGGCCCTAACTAACCAATGGGCTATTTACAACCAGGCACAGTTACCAAAAAAGGGAAAATTCCATACGTTGCCATACCTTCCCCCTTTAAAGACAGCCACCACCCAGTGCATCACTGCAACAGCCTCTCCTCTGTTGTCAGGCCCTCGGCTCCCTCTCAGTGCATTCAGTAAACTTCTATCTCCTTTGTTCTATCTTGGGTGAATCCTTTCGCCTCCCAGGCTTCCACCCGATCATCGCCCCACATTTGGAGGCCCCCATACGATGGAGAGAGACACCACAGTTTTGAAGCAAAGAAAGCTTTATTATCAGAAGAGCAGCCCAACAAGAAGGCAAAGGGTTCTTCCCAAAGCTGCCTTGCTTTGTTGAGCCTAGGAACAGTTTGTGGGGAAGGAGGTAACTATATGAAAGGAACAAGATAGGGAAATGGAAGGGACTCGATTTTAGAAAGGCTCCATTTCTGTTGTTTCTCTGCTAAGTGCCATTTACTCATGCTCTATATTTTGCATCTGAGTAAACCAAATGTCCAACCTTAGGCCAAACCAAAGAAGCTATGTTCCCACTCAAGGGTAAGACAAGAAAGTTAATCATTCTCTAAGTTTTGTCCCAGGCCCTCAAACACCTGCTAATGATGTGGGAAACAAAGGCAGAAGAAAAATTATTAAATTTCCTTACTCCCTACAGCCCATTGACAAGCCCCTGAAACAGGCAGAGTGACATTCCTCTAGGGACTCAACTGCCTCGATGTTAATACTTTGCTAAGGGCAAACGGCAATCCTAGCCTGATCAACCCCACCCCCCAAAATCCTGTAAATCTACTTTAACATATAAGAATTCCTTTGGATGGGCGCCTGGGTGGCTCAGTTGGTTGAGCAACTGCCTTCGGCTCGGGTCATGATCCCGGAGTCCCGGGATCGAGTCCCACATCGGGCTCCCTGCTCAGCGGGGAGTCTGCTTCTCCCTCTAACCCTACCCCCTCTTGCGCTCTCTCTCACTCTCTTTCTCTCTCTCAAATAAATAAATTTTTTAAAAAATCTTAAAAAAAAAAAAAAAAAAAGAATTCCTTTGGAAACTTCCTTTATCTCTGAACCCCCCCAAGATACATGTTGGTAATCATCCCCCAAGCATATGGCCTACTGATAGACATCTCAAGGCTCTCATAACTAAGGTTTTATTAGTAATAAATGACCTTTTCCCAACAATAGCTAGCCCCCTCAAAGTCCTGGAAACCTTGCTTCCAAAATTCCTTAGAGACTTACGCTATCCCTAACCCTCTCCCAACTTGAAAGTCTATAATGGGCCGCTCCTCGTGACCCTGGTGCCGTCCTTTCTGCCCACGGGTCCCGTCCCCGTGCTTTAATAAAATCACCTTTTTGCACCAAAGATGTCTCAAGAATTCTTTCTTGGCCTTCGGCTTCAAACCCTAATAACGTCTTTCCTACATCACTAACATCTGAGAAGAACTGGATTCCAGTCATGTTCCAGGACATTCACTTCGAACAAACCTCCATCAACACTGTCATCAGTCCCCCTGCAGGTGGTGATTTATGGAATAACACCTATTGTTCACCTGATACTCACCTTTAATCGGAACCTACCTTGGATTTTTGAAGGAACAGGTACTCTGGACCCCTTTCCAATATAAACCTTTAACCCCAAGCAACAGCGTGGCTCACTTTCCCAAGTCTCTCTGATATTCCATCTGCTATGCTCTATCACTTACACCCCATAAACTCTGTTCTCATTTCCTCCTGGCTTGCATTTGATTTCTACCCTGTGCGAAGTCAAGGACCCTCTTGGCTGGTCCTGTAGGGGCCCCTCTAGGTCCTCAGACCCGCCTGCCTGCATCAGGATGGTGATGCGTTTCTTGAAATCTCAGAGCAGGGAAGCCTTGAAACAATCTGAATGTATACATTCTTCTGGACAGTAAGGCGCCATCCAGGATTTGGTACAATCAGAGTACGTCAGATAATTTCAAGACAAAAGTCATCATCTGGTTACCATCAGGTTTCTATAATCAATGTGCAAACAGGGAATAGGGAGTGAAAAAGGCACAGTTAATGAGTAATTGGGCATAGGGCTCAGAGGAACATAAAACACAATTAAGTGAGGAACATAACAACAACAACCCAGAACGTACAGCTAAATTAATGGTATAACTAATATAACTTTAACACTGCTTATGCTTTCAAAATAGGTCCAGGAACCAAGCATCCAGCCTCAGAGATCTCTGGTGCCGCCTCCTTATAAGGACATCAGTTCTGTTGGATTAGGAGCCGACTTGTATGACTGTATTTAATTTTAATTACTTCCTTAAAAAGGCCAGGGGTACCTGGCTGGCTCAGTAAGTACATCATGCAACTCTATTTTTTTTTTTTAAGATTTTATTTATTTATTTATTGGAAAGATAGAGAGAGAGAGAGCATAAGCAAGGGGAGCAGCAGGTAGAGGGAGAAGCAGGCTCCCCTGCTGAGCAAGGAGCCTGATATGGGACTCGATCCCAGGACTCTGAGATCATGACCTGAGCCAACGGCAGACACTAAAGTGACTGAGCCACCCAGCCATCCCGAGTATGCAACTCTTAATCTCGGGATCCTGAGTTCAAGCCCCATGTTGAGAGTAGAGCCTAAAATAGATAGATAGACAGACAGACAGACAAAGCCCTGTCACACTGGGGACTAGGGATTCTGGGGGGACACAATTCAGTCCATAACAATGTGGGCCCACTCAGTGAGTGGCAAGAACTTTCTCAGAGGCAAAGATCTTTGTGAATTTGGCTGACAGATAGTGGTATTCACTAGGGATAGTAGGACATGAGTGATGAGGAATCAGACTAAATTAGTCTTTTTTTTTTTTTTTAAGATTTTATTTATTTATTTATTTGAGAGAGAGAGAATGAGAGAGAGCACATGAGAGGAGGGGAGGGTCAGAGGGAGAAGCAGACTCCCTGCCGAGCAGGGAGCCCAATGCGGGACTCGATCCAGGTACTCCAGGATCATGACCTGAGCCGAAGGCAGTCGCTTAACCAACTAAGCCACCCAGGCGCCCCTGGACTAAATTAGTCTTGATACAAATGTCACACCAAGGAAAAAAATCAGCCCTCTCAGATGTTAAAGTTATGAAGTATATCAGGGATGCTTTCAGCTACAAATGAGAGAAAATCCAAAGATTCAAAGCACACACACACACAAAAGAGATAATTCAACTTAAACTGGCCGAAAAACTAAGGAAGTTTATTGGCTCATGAAGTTAGAAGTACAAAGATGGAGTGAACTCTTGGGTTAGTTGAGTATTCTTATCAAAGACCCAAGATCTAGAGGGCCTGGCTGGCTCAGTCGGTGGAGTGTGCAACTTTTGATCTCAAGGTTGTTGTGGGTTGGAGCCCTGGACCGGGTGTGGAGATTACTTTTAAAAATATCTTAAAGGAGCGCCTGGGTGGCCCAGTCGTTAAGCGTCCGCCTTCGGCTCAGGTCATGATCCCAGGGTCCTGGGATGGAGCCCTGCATCGGGCTCCCTGCTCCATGGGAAGCCTGCTTCTCCCTCTCCCACTCCCCCTGCTTGTGTTCCTTCTCTCGCTGTCTCTCTCTCTCCCTCTTTCAAATAAATAAATAAATAAATAATCTTTAAAAACAAACAAAAAACTGACCAACTTCCATTTAAAAAAAAAAAAATCTTAAAAAAATAAATCCTTTAAAAAGTAAAAAATAAATAAATAAAAAGATCCATGAGATGAGTGGGCCACCTGGCTGGCTCAGTCAATAGAGCATGTGACTCTTGATCTTGGGGTTATGAGTTTGAGCCCCACAGTGGGCATACAGTTTACTTAAAAAAAAAAAAAAAAAGGATCCATAAGTTATTTTTGCCTAGTGGTACCCCAGTCCCTGAAGTCTGGCCACTCCTTTATGTGTTTGAGCATCCTAACCCCCAAATACATTGTCACATCACCCCAAACATTGAGCCAGTTACAGGGAGTCTAGATTGGGATGGCCTGTCCCTGTCAATGCCTAAAAGCAATAGAACCAGTACCCAGCTCAAGTTGCAGAAAAGAACAATATTTGTTTTGTTTTGTTTTTTAAAGATTTATTTCCGGTGGGGGGATGGGTTAGCCCAGTGATGGGTAATTAAGGAGGGCAAGTATTGCATGGAGCACTGGGTGTTATACGCAAACAATGAATCATGGAACACTACATCAAAAACTAATGATGTACTGTATGGTGACTAACATTACATAATAAAAAAAAATTTTTTTTTTTTTAAAGATTTTATATTTGACAGAGAGAGACACAGCAAGAAAAGGAACACAAGAGGGGGAGTGGGAGAAGGAGAAGCAGGCTTCCTGCAGAGCAGGGAGAGCAGGGAGCCTGATGCGGGGCTCAATCCCAGGACCCTGGGATCATGATCCAAGCTGAAGGCAGACGCCCAACGACTGAACCACCCAGGCACCCCATAATAAAAAAAATGTTTTTAAATAAAGATTTATTTATTTATTCAGAGGAGGGCAGAGGGCGAGGTAGAGAGAGTCTTAAGCAGACTCCATGCTGAGAGCGGAGCCCGACGTGGGGCTCAATCTCATGACCCTGAGAACCAGACCTGAGCTGAACCCAAGATTCAGCTGCTCAACTGCGCCACCCAGGCACCCCAAGAATAATGGTTCTTCTGGAAGAGCTGAGTTCAAATCCCAAAGCACTTAATACATGTGTGTGACCCTGGGCAAGGCATTTCACCTCTCTGAGCTTCAGTTCCTTCCATGTTAAATGAGTATAACAACACTTAGGGTCTTTGTTCAGAACCAATTCTCTTCTTCCTGTACTAGATCTTGCCTTCTCACCCAAGGGGTAACATGTGACCTGATTGGGTCAATTATCTTATAACACAGCAATTGGTCCAGGAATGAACACAATCCAGGCTTGTTGAAGTTATTCTGTTGGAACTGGAGGAGCGAGCAGAGACTTTCTTTCATTTCATCTCCGTCAAGTCTCTGCTTAAATGACACTTTCTCAAAAGGCCTATTATGACTACCCTATTCAGAATTGTTACTCTGTCCCCCTCCACTCCTCTTAAATTTTTTTCCACATCACTAACTTCTAATATGTTTACTACTGTTTTTTTTTTTTTAAGATTTATTTATTTAACTGAGAGAAAGAGAGAGAGTGCACAAGTTGGGGGAAGGTTAAAGGGAGAGGGAGAAGAGACTCCCTGCTGAGCAGGGAGCCCCACGCAAGGCTCGATCCCAGGACCCTGAGATCATGACCTGAGCTGAAGGCAGAAGCTTAACTGAGCCACCCAGGCGCCCGTTTACTACTGTTAATTATATTATTATTCACTGCCAGTCTACCCCAACTAGAAATATGGGTTTCACTAGGGTAGGGATTTCTGTTTCTTTTGTTCACTGCTGTGTCTCAGGTGCCAGGCAAATCAGTAAGTACCCAGTAAATATTAATATTTCTTGGGGTGCCTGAGTGGCTCAGTCAGCTAGTTGTCCAACTCTTGATTTTGGCTTAGATCATGATCTCAGGGTCCTGGGATTGCATCCTGTGTTGGGCTCCGTGCTCAGTAGGGAGTCCACTTGAGAATCTCTCTCCCTCTTCCTCTTCCCCTCCCTCTGCTCAAATAAATAAATTTTTTATTTGACAGAGAGAGAGAGCACATACAAGCAGGGGGAGCGGCAGGCAGAGGAGAGGGAGAAGCAGGTACCCCAAAAAAGATATATTTCTTGAATGAATGGGTGAATGTATTTATAACCAAGTAAGTCTAACTAGTATAATACCTATTGACTGAGGTTGTTATAGGGATTAGAAATTATGGATATAGGGGCGCTTGGGAGGCTCAGTCGTTAAGCGTCTGCCTTCGGCTCAGGTCATGATCCCAGGGTCCTGGGATTGAGCTCCGCATCAGGCTCCCTGCTCGGCGGGAGGCCTGCTTCTCCTTCTCCCTCTCCCCCTGCTTGTGTTCCTGCTATTGCTATCTCTCTCTCTGTCAAATAAATAAATAAAATCTTAAAAAAAAAATTATGGATATAAAGTAAAGCACATGTCTGACTCATAGCAGGTACTCAAATATAGTAACTACTGTCATTCTGCAAGTTCTGACTCATAGCAGGTACTCAAATATGGTAACTATTGTCATTCTGCAAGGTCTCTTTTTTCAAAGAATTCCCAGACCTGGAGATAAGTTTTTACATTTATGAACAGAAAAAGGTTTATGGGGATGCCTGGGTGACTCAGTTGGTTAAGCATCTGCCTTCGGCTCAGGTCATGATCCCAGGGTCCTGGAATCGAGTCCCACATCAGGCTCCCTGCTCAGCGGGAAGCCTGCTTCTCCCTCTGCCTGCTGCTCCCCCTGGGCTTGTGCTCTCTCTCTCTCTCCAACAAATAAATAAAGAAAATCTTTTTAAAAAATGATTTATGGAGCACCTACCAGGAAGTGATCTTTGCATATATACACATTTTGCTTTCCAAGTCTTCCTTCTTGAGCGTTATTTTTATCAGATGAGAAAACGAATTATTATTTTTTTAAAAGAATTTTGGCTTGGAGGCTGGCTTAGTTGGTGGATCGTGCCACTCTTGTTCTCGGTGTTGTGAGTTTGAGCTCCACGTCAGGTGTAGAGCTTACATGAAAATAAAATCTTAAGAAAAAAAAAAGAATTTTGGCTTGGCTTTGGGATTTGCGGCAAATGTTAAAAAAATAAAAGAATGTCTTGAGGAGGCTAGGTTCAGTGAAGGGTGAAGAGGAAGTGAAACAGAGAGTGACAGCTAGCATTGAGAACCAGCAGCAATGGTTGAAGAGGAAGCTGTGGAGAGATTTAAAACCACATGGTTAATGCTGACAGAAATAAAATTGCCCAGCTCAGCTGGGTGGATGGAAGGTAGCTAGGTAAGGGCAGGGAAAAATTCCTGGGTATATTCAAGGTCATGAAGCAATGGGCTTTTAGTTAATTGAAATTACAGTTTTTTCTAGTCTGAACTATGGCAAGTTTGACATCAGAGGAGAGGCTGAGCCGTCCTTTCTTTCAACATGACCAGAGCACAGGGCCTATGTCAAGGAGGTAACTGTTCCCATGTTGTGGAAAGACGAGATGGAACAAGATCACCAGGACTGTGAGTAGAGGTCACTGACCTGGTAAACTGGAAAGCACTGAAGTTTTGGAGTCAGCTTCAAATCTCCATTCTGTCACTTACCAGCCATGTGACCTTGAGCAAGTAACCGACCACCTTGTGTAAGATCTAGGGTCCCTAGAAAGTAGGGGATGAGGAGGAAAATAATAAACATGGCATTAAATGACACTCTTGAACAAACATAAACAGAAAATTAAAGTTCTCAAAAGCAACTGCTTTGAACAAACCCAGTTGATTAAATTTAAAACCCTGCTTTATACCACCTTCTACGGCCAAGGAAACTTTGCAATCAGGGCAGATTTTCCCACAAGTCTAAAAAAATACAAGTTTTCAAGCCAGCCATTTCCAAGTTAAAATAGGCTTTCATTCATAGGTTATTCATTGTCTCTTTTACCCCTTTGTTTGGGTTTCACAAGTCTTGGCAACTCTCTGTTCTTTTCTCAAATCATTCTAGGGCTTAAGGGCGTGTTTTGCTGAGCCTGGCCCTTCTGTGCAGATGGAGGGCAAGTTCGCCCCTCTATACTTTCCTCCTTGGGTCTTTGGGAAAAGGGGAGTAATTGAGAATTTTGAGTTAACTAATATAAAATAATTTTATTTCAAAATTCCCATTAACAAGCAATAGTTAGCAAGTGATTAAGAGCATGGACTTTGGAGCCACGCTAGATAGTCTGGGTTTGAATCCAGGCTTCATCACTTACTAGCTGTGTGACCATGAACAAACTATTTACTTATTTCTCTGTATCTCAGTTCCTTACACCCTAGGGTTGTTATTATACATACATTAATTAATATTTGTAAAACCCTTAGAACAGTGCCCAGCATCAGAGTGAAGCTCTAAGTGTATGCTAAGAATATTTTATGGGGTGACCAGCCGGCTCAGTAGAGCATGCACTTGATCTCAGGGTTGTGAGTTCGAGCCCCACATTGAGTATAGAGATTGCTTTTATTTTTTTAAATTTTTTATTATGTTAATCCCCATACATTACATCATTAGTTTTTGATGTAGTGTTCCATGATTCATTGTTTCTGCATAACACCCAGTGCTCCATGCAGAACGTGCCCTCTTTAATACCCATCACCAGGCTAACCCATCCTCCCACCCCCCTCCCCTCTAGAACCCTCAGTTTGTTTTTCACAGTCCATCGTCTCTCATGGTTCATCTCCCCCTCCGATTTCCCCCCCTTCATTCTTCCCCTCCTGCTATCTTCTTTTTTTTTCTTAACATAAATTGCATTATTTGTTTCAGAGGTACAGATCTGTGATTCAACTGTCTTGCACAATTCACAGCGCTCACCATAGCACATACCCTCCCCAATGTCTATCACCCAGAGATTGCTTTTAAAAAAGAAAAAAGGATATTTTGCTCTCTACCAGACCACTGGTAGAGCCACCCATTAAGCAGTTCACACTGCTTAATGATAATCTGTTTCTTTCATCCTTTTTTTTTTTCAATTACATGTTTTGTTTTGCTTTTTAAAATAATCTCTATACCCAACGTGGGGCTCAAACTCATGACCCCTGGGATCAAGAGTTGCATGCTCTACTAACTGAGCCAGCCAGGTACCCCTGTCTTATTCATCCTTTATCCCCTAGACGGGTCTATGGCTGGGTTGATGGGGCAGTGTATTGGCTTTAGCGGTGGTAGTAGTGGTCCTATTACCAATTAATTGCATGCACTAGGATTTATAGGGAAGTTTGGTCTTGCCCCTAAGTGATTAACGTGATGGGGACATGCCTCTCAATTTTACATGCTGTTACCACCAGGTGGTAAAAGTCCTTGAAGATAAGCTTTAAGTAATGTTGAAAAAGACACAGATCCAAAATGAAGTCACCTGTGCTAAGCCCCACATCAGCAAACCAAGACTTAATATCTAACCTAACTGCAGTTTCAGCCTTTCCCAGGACTGTGACCTTTAAGCAGTCAGTCTGGAATTTCCTGGCCAGCCCTGGTGAGGCAGCAGCCTGGTAGACTCCTGCCTTTCCCCAAAGTTGGGGGACTCTGCCTAAAATAATTCTTTCTTTTGCTATGACTTCCTTGTCTTACCCCCTTTCTGCCTTTAAAAACCTTCCATTTTGTACAGTTCCTCAGATCTCCTTTCTCCTCACTAGATGGGATGCTGCCCTATTCGTGAGTCATTGAATAAAGCCACTTAGGGGCGCCTGGGTGGCTCAGTCGGTTAAGCGTCTGCCTTCAGCTCAGGTCATGATCCTGGGATCCTGGGATTAAGCCCCACATCCGGCTCCCTGCTGAGCGGGGAGTCTGCTTCTCCCTCTCCCTCTGCCTGCCGCTCCCACTGCTTGTGCGCGCGCTCTCTCTCTCTCTCTCTAATAAAAAATAAAAAAGCTTTAAAAAAATAAAATTACATGAATAAAGCCAGTTAGATCTTCAAATCTCCTCCGGTGAATTTTGTTTCACATAATCAGATTGGCCACTTCCTTTCCTCTGGGCAGGGAGTCGGGGTGGAGAGAGGGGTTGAGGATTCTTTTGGAGAGAAGTTTGAAGTCTACTTCTGTATGGAAACCTGAAATAAGAGTTCATGGATATGTGTAAGACTGATGAATCACAGACCTATACCCCTGAATAATACATTATACGTTACTTAAAAAAAAAAAAAAAGGTTCATGGATAGGCACCCCCAGGGCCCTCTAACTGCCCAGCAATACTGTAGAACTTGTGAAATGCAAGAAGACTACCTTCATATCAGATTTGAAATCATTCCAGGGTCTTCCAGATCAGCTTCTTGCCCATTTTTCTCTAACTGGGAAGATGGCCAGCTTGATGGCCTTTTAGGTTTCTTTAAGTTTGGGGCATCTGCAACACGGCCAAGGGTATATCTGGGATACTCATTTGGAGGAAGGCACCCTCAATCCACCAGAAGAGCCCCTGCTCCGGACTGTGCCGGGACTTCACGGGTCCTAGGTACAGTCTTTCCTCACCTCCTTATTAGCACGCCCTTGGCTCTGCTTCTAGTCGCTCCCTTTCTGTGAACTCCGGGACCTATTGAGGACCATTGGGCTGTCATTGCGCCTGCGCACGGAGGCCTGGTGGCTGAAGTGGCTGGGCTGCCTGGCCCCAAGGTCTGAGCTGTCAGTACGCCTGCGCGGGAGGCCAGTAGGCTGGCAGTGCTGTGCGGACTCGTCCTCCGCGACCGGCAGTCAGTGCGCTTGCGCGCCGTCCAAGCGCCGCGGTTCTTGACTGTGCTGTGCCGGCGGTGGTTGTAGCCATGCAGGGAGCCGACTCGCAACAGCCCTTCAAGCGACCCCGATGCGATGGCAGCCCAAGAACGCCGCCAAACATCCGTTCTGCGGCGGCGGAGACGTCCCCGAGCCCCGAACTCCACCCAAATCACCAGACCTGGGGCCCGGAGCAGGTGTGCTGCTTCCTAAAGCGCAGTGGCTTCAATGATCCCCGACTGCTGGACCGTTTCCGAGGTAGCAGGGCTAGAGGGCTGAGGGGCCGGGGGACGGCGACCCGAGGCGGAGACTGCGGGCCTGAGGAGAGGGCGCCCTGGGGCAGTGAGCTGGGGGCCTCAAAGAGGACCCGAAGTGGGGAAGGGAGACTTGCTCCGGGAGGTACCAAAGGGGTGTTCCTGAGGCGCCGAGCCAGGGTTGACCTGAGGCGGAGAACGGAAACCTGAGGCGGAGAGCCGTCCTGAGCAGGGGCCCTGAGGCAGGGAAGGGAGACCTGCGCGGGGAGGCACCCGCAGGGGTGGACCTGAGGCGGGGGGCGCCTCGGGAGGAATGACCTGCGGCTGAGAACGGAAACCTGAGGCGGGGAGGAGAGACCAGGCGCGGGCAGGTAGAAGGGGCGCCCAGGAGTGCACCCTGAGATGGAGGAAGGAGAAATGGGGCTTCTGGGGTTGGGGACCAGCTGGAAGAAAGCCGACTTTGGGGACTGTGAACTTGGGTGGGGCCCCTGGCCTGATGCTGCTGGGTTTCTTCGGGAACTTGCCACCGCAGCGCCGGGCGGGCGAGACTCGATTCCTTTTCTTAGAAGAACGTTTTCCCCAGACCTGTCATTCAGGCGCACCGGGCTCAGGAGACCCCTCCGTGCTACAGCTGCAGCTCCTTGAACACTTGCCACTTAGAGTATGTGCTGCTGCTCTTAAGTTTCAGTTTCTTCCCATCATCTGTCAAGGCGGGGTTTTCCTAAGGGAGTGGGGACATGTTTTGTTAATCCCTGAATCCCCATTGCCTTACCATAGCATCCCAGTAGGGCTCAATATGTTTGGTGACCGTACTTGTAGAGCTTGGTCATGTTGATGTTTTGCTCTCCAAAATCAGTTTCCCTAGTTAAATCTGAACACTAGGGTTGTTCAGCTGACCACTGGACTCTCAGCAGTCCCCACCTTGGCCACATCACATGGGGAGATGTGTGGGTTGTGAGTTTTAAGCAATGGGCTCAAGTTCCAATATCCATCCACTTGAAATCTACTCAACTTCCCCTAATGGATATGAAGCTTACCCTCTCTCTGTCTTATCCTCTGAAGTGTTCTATAGGAAGGTGGTATCATTTACAAATTCAGTACACTTCTGCAATTATGGGGTGGAGTCCCATTTGTCTAGGGTGGGAGGAACTTTTACTGTTTAAAGGCTTAAAAAAAATAGCTGATGGTGTCGGAAGTTGTACTTCTGTTTTCTCCTCTCCCCTTTGGTTCTCCTCCACTCTGGATGGAATTTTTCTCTGAATAGCAATAGGTGGGAATGAAGTAGTTTTATATTTTCTGTCTCCAAAATATGATTGATTATGTTATTGGCTCTCTGTTTCAGTGGTGGTCTTTTTTTTTTTTTTTTTTTTTTAAGATTTTATGTATATATTTGAGAAAGAGACAGAAATAGTGACAGAGAGCATGAGTGGGGAGAGGGAAGTGCAGGCTCCCCGCTGAGCAGGGAGCCTGACGTGGGTCTCCATCCCAGGACCCTGGGATCCTGACCTGAGCCCAGGGCAGACACTTAACCGACTGAACCACCCAGGCGCCCCTAGTGGTGTTCTAAAGAATAATTCATCAACCTTCAGAATCATCTGTTCTCTTGAACCCACAGTCTAATACGAGCAGAATTCACTACATCCTTTTTTTTTTTTTTTAAGATTTTATTTATTTATTTGAGAGAGAGAGTGCGAGCGCATGAGCAGGGGGGCTGGGTAGAGGGAGAGGAAGAAGCAGACTCACTTGCTGAGCAGGAAGTCTGACCTGGCTGGATCCCAGCACCCTGGGATCATGACCTGAGCTGAAGGCAGACTCTTAGCCGACTGAGCCACCCAGGCGCCCCTCACTATGTGCTTCTAATTGGTAAAAACTGACCATGTGGTACAATTGCTCATTTCTTTTTTCTTTTAAAGATCTTTATTTTTATTTTTTAATTAAAAAAAATTTTTTTTTTAAGATTTAGTTATTCTTGGAGAGTGCAGGGCAAGGAGGGGCAGGAAGAGGAAGAGAGAGAATCCTAAGCCAACTCCATACCAAGCCTAGAGCCCAACTCCTGGCTCCATCCCACGACCCTGAGATCTCCATCCCACTTAACCTACTGAGCCACCCAGGTGCCCCAGATAGAAAAGTATTTAAAGACTGATAATAGGAGAAATGGGTAATCCAGTGAAGTTGATGGAAGTGTCTATTGGCTCAAACCATGGACAGTTTGGTAATACCTTTTTACTTAGGAAATTTCACTTGTAGGAATTTACAGATAGAATTGTACAGGTGTCCAAAGAAATATGTTCAAGGTCATTCTTTTAACCATTGGTTATAAGTAGCAAAAAAGTAGAAATAATCTATCCATTGATAATATTATACATAATAGTGATAGCGTTTACTCAGCATTTACTTTGTGTGAAGTACTATTCTATGCACTCTCATATTTTATCTAGTAAAATCTTTACAACTATCACATCGGTTTAGGTATACTCATTTTAAGGCATGCTCATTTAGGTATCCTCATTTCTTTTTTTTTTTTTTAAGATTTTATTTTTATTTGTCAGAGAGAGAGAGAGCTCACAAGCAGGCGGAGTGGCAGGCAGAAGGAGAAGCAGGCTCCCTGCTGAGCAGGGAGCCCAATGTGGGACTCAATCCCAGGACCCTGGGATCATGACCTGAGCCGAAGGCAGCTGCTTAACCAACTGAGCCACCCAGGCGTCCCGGTATCCTCATTTCTGAGCATAAGGCTCAGAAAAAATTGGTTAAATGTATTATGGTGCATCTATATTGTAGAATATAAGACAGGCATTAAAAATGATGTAGTTTAATAAAATTGACCAAAAAGATCTCCGTGACTTCTTAGGTGTGAAAAAATAAATTATAAATGACATAATTCCATTTGTGTAAAATTACATAATTGCATAGCTCAGTGTCTTTTTTTTTTAAAAATACATCTTCAAGTTTATTAGTGTTTTTTTAAGTTTAAAAATTTATTTATTTATTTATTTTTAAAGATTTTATTTATTTGACAGAGAGAGACAACGAGAGAGGGAACACAAGCAGGGGGAGTGGGAGAGGGAGAAGCAGGCTTCCCACAGAGCAGGGAGCCCGATGCGGGGCTCGATCCCAGGGTTCTGTGATCAGGACCTGAGCCGAAGGCAGACGCTAACGACTGAGCCACCCAGGTGCCCCTAAGTTAAAAAATTAAAAAAAAATTTTTTTTTTAAGTAGGCTCCATGCCCAGTGTGGAGCCCAATGCAGGGCTTGAATTCAGAACCCAAAGACCTGAGCTGAGATCAAGAGTTGGATGCTTAACCGACTGAGCCACCCAGGCTCCCGAAGTTTTTAAAATTTTTATTTAAGTAATCTCTTACACCCAAGGTGGGGTTCGAATTGACAACCTCAAGATCAAGAGTCGCATACTTTACTGACTGAGCCAGCTAGGCACCTCAAATATGTCTTAGAGTTTATTGAGAGTATTTTTAGAAAACTAGGATAGCACTAAAGTAAAAATACAAAATAAAATTTTACTGAACTTGGAATTGTTCTTTCTTCCTTTTTTGTGTGTTTTAAGTAGGCTACACACCCAGGACATAGCCCATCATGGGATCAAGTGAGATCAAGACCTGAGCCAAGATCAAGAGTCTGCAGCTCAACCTACTGAGCCACCCAGGTGTCCCCAGGCTATGGTTTTGACCTGACTATTCTAAGAACAGTAGATTTACACTTCATTCACCCCCGCTCCCCAAACCTCACCTGTTTTAGAAGGAAGCTGCTGATTTTGCAACTGGGACTTCACTGCAAATAATTTACTCAAATAATTTAAAAAATTTCACTTGAGGGGTTGCCTGGGTACTGCAGTCCTTTAAGTGCCCAACTCTTGGCTTCAGCTCAGGTCTTGATCTCAGGGTCATGACATTGAACCCTGCCTGCGACAGGCTCTGCGGAGTCTGCTTAAGGTTCTCTCTCTCTCTGCCCCTCCTCGCTGTGCACTCAGTGGAGTGCATGCTCTCTCTCTCTCAAATAAATAAATAAATCTTAAAAATTTTTACTTAATTATCCAAAAAAGCCTGTTGGTATAGTTATCTAATTAAAATGAAGACTTTCCAAGGGGCAGGGGCACCTGGCTGGCTCAGTCAGTAGAGCATGTGGCTCTTGAACCTGGGGTTGTGAGTTCAAGCCCCATGTTGAGAAAAAAAAGACTTTCCAAGTGGCAAATGAAAAAGTGGTACTTAGGGGCACCTGGGTGGCTTAGTCAGTTAAGCGTCTGCCTTCAGCTCAGGTCATGATCCCGGGGTTCTGGGATCAAGCCCCAAGTGAGGCTCCCTGCTCAGCGGGGAGCCTGCTTCTCCCTCTCCCTCTGCCACCTCCCAGCCCCTGGCTCGTGCTCCCTCTTTCTCTCATAAATAAATAAAATCATAAAAAAAAAAAAAAAAAAGTGGAACTTAGCACAGTTCATTTCCTAGAGTGGGTGGCTAGTAAATGTTGATCTGAGTAAAATCTGGCGAATCCAAACCGAAAGAAATAAAAATGCATATGCTGTAAATATTGAAACCATTTTATCTTTTTTCTCTCTTTTCTTCCAAAGAAAATGAAATCACAGGTTTAACACTGCTCCATCTTGATGAGTCTGATCTTGAAAGTCTTGGAATAAGGTAAGAATGATAAAATTCACCTTGTAGCCAAGCATACTTAGGACCTTTTTATTCACCTCTGAGGGACAAAGCACATGATCACCGATATTAACTGTCCTCATTTTAAATCTACAGAGTGTTTTAAACAGAATCCCCTGCCTGCTGGTTAACACAGTTGTTGTTGTTGTTGTTTTTTAAGATTTTATTTATTTATTTGACAGAGAGAGGCACAGAGAGAGAGGGAACACAAGCGTGGGGAGTGGGAGAAGCAGGCCTCCCGCGGAGCAGGAAGCCTGATGTGGGGCTCTATCCCAGGGCCCTGGGATCATGACCTGAGCCGAAGGCAGACGCTTAACAACTGAGCCACCCAGGCGCCCCAACACAGTTGTTTTTGTTTGCTTGGTTTTACTGTGCACATGTTGTGTTTAATATTGCTAATGATTCCTATTTTAAAAAATTTTGCTGACAAGCCTTCATGAAGTTTCAGTGATCAACTTTTTACTCGCAAGTTCAGAATAATTGGATTATACACACCATAAAATATGTAAGAACTGATAGGGGGGAAATGTTGGCAAGAAAAATCAAGGCTGCAGCCTTATCTTGAACATATTTCTAGGTCTTCCTAAAGTTATCTCAAGACTGAAATATATACCTGGTATTAGATTTAAAGATGCAATCCAAAGTAGTTTGGTCCTTTTTTGGTTGTATGGTTTGAGACAAGTAATTTAACTCTTCAGTTTCTACACCTGTCAAATGGAAAATAATAATGAGACAATGTACATAAAGTGATTAGCATGTTGGCCCTTAGTAAATATAAGGCTGGAGGTTGCAGGGTCTAGATTAGTGTGGATTCACTTTAAAGATCACAGATGAGGAGCAAATATTTAAATATTCCTTAAAATGGAGACTTTTTTTTTTTAAGAGAATTGGCAACAGTGGTGAAATAAGGTTTTTTCCTTCTGGAATTCCATTTAGCTAAATGTTGTTTGTGGTAACAGTAACTAAAGAATCAAAACAAAGGATTATACTGAATTACTTCATGCATTATTGTTTAGTAGTTGATAATAGAAGCAGATTGTGAGAAAAGATCACCTTAGGACTTTTACTTGAATTTTAATAAATGTCCTTTGGATCAGAATCTTCAAGAGCCTCATCTTGCCTCTTTCATAATCACATTTCAGCCCCATCAGTCTCCTCAAAGTCCCCCTTACTACTTATTTCTTAGATATAATAGTTCCTTACTATTTTAATTGAATTGAATTTGCTCTAATAGAGTCTTGCTTTTAAAGAGAACCATTTACTTTGTGGACCCAAATACTACTGATTTATTCAACAAATATTTATGGAGGGCCCACTGAGTGTTAGGAATTTTTCTAGGAACTTGGGAGACATGAGTGAGCAAAATAGAATTTCAAATGAACATTATCTGGCATGCCTTATCACTCACCTTATAACTATGAGGTGGATTCTGCAGGACTTTTCAGGACTGTGTTTTCCTATACAGTAGCCACCAGCTCCATGTTTAAATTAAATTAAGGTTTCAGTTCCTCACCTAGCCATATTTCAAGTGCTCAATAGCCACTTATGGCTAGTGGCTACCATGTTGGGCAGGGCAGATATAGAAATTTCCATTATGGCAAAATTCTGCTGTCTAGAGCTGCCTTTAAAGATCCCAGTAGGACGAGTCAAAGTTGTTAACAGTGGTACAAGTTCAACCAATGTATTAATATAGCCTTGTACTCTTTTCCCCTCCTTTCCTGTTTCACCTTTCCTAGGATTCACATCCTAAAATAAGCGACCTGTATGTAAGCTGTTGTCCTAGACTCTGCTTTCTAGGGGGAATCCGGTTTAGACAAGTACTTAAATTTTCTCAAGTTTATGATCAACCGTTGATTTAAGAGGTTTTTCTAACAAGTAAGAAACATTAGTACATTAAATGTACATATCAGTTGTAGGAAATTTTAGATTTCAGAAATTATGAAATACAGAAATAAAATCTTACTGTAGTCTAACTATGGCCTGTGACTACTTTAAGGATTTATTTCTTTATTTTTATTTAGAGAGAGAGCACACCCGCGTGCATGAAGAGGGGAAGAAGCAGAGGGAGAGGTAGAGAAACAGACTCCCCACTGAGCACGGAGCCCCACGCAGGGCTGGATCTCACCAACTTGAGATTATGACCTGAGCTGAGATCATGACCTGAGCTGAAATCAAGAGTCGGAGGCTCAACCGACTGAGCCACTGAGGCCCCCCAGCCCATGACTACTTGAAATTTTTGTTTAAAGTACTATTTATTTTGGGGCACCTGGGTGGCAGGGAGTCTGCTTGAGGGTTCTCTTCCTCTCCCTCTGCCCCTCCCCCCACTCACACACAGGGGCTCTCTCCCCCTCTTTCTAGAATAAATAAATAAATCTTCAAAACTATATATATAAAATACTGTATTTTGTTATAGCCTTTGTTAAAATAAAACAAAAAACCACTAGGTTTTGGTTGGCTATTTTTATATACTTTCATCAGCGATTTCTTTGTGAATAGTTTCTTTTTGGGTTTTATTAAATGATGACTATTATTAGTTCAGGAAAATATTGGGCAGTGAGATTGGTTTAGGTTTGGTATTTTATGCTGTGACTTTTGGTTATACTCAACTGTGCAACAATACTTAACCTGACTCAGTTTTAGATCACCTGTAAGTACTTCCCTGTGCTTGTTACATCAACCTGATGAGGATGGTAGGGGAATAGGAAAACACAAGGTATACTGCTTTATGATTTATCAGCTGTAATAATGCTTCTGTACATCCCAAGAAAATCATTCTTAGATTTTGTAGTTATCATGAGTCTTAAGAGTACAATATAGAGGCCAATTGTAGTGATTCTGACTCTATCTAGGACTTTGAGCATAAGATTTTTCAATCTAATTAGCTAGCTAGTAGATTAGTAAATTCTGCCCCTTGTCTGCTGGTTCTGTTAATAATTAGCCAGGTGTCAGGCTAACTTGCTTGGACCAGTAAGTGTAAATGACACAGGATAATGAATTATAGGATTTTGAGCTGTTTACGTTAAATCCTATTAAATTTATTTATTGAACCTCGAGCATTATGAGGGCTTACCGACAAAGGAAGATGGGTACAAGTAAAGCTATAACCTTCATATATATTTGATCTGTGCATGAGTTATACCTAGTACTCGCATTTTTCCTGTGCTATGGATAAGAACATTTATGTACTAAAAAAGTTTGAGTGATTTTTTTTTTCCCAAGGTCACACAGATTCTGTGTGAAGATGTGAATCAGTTCTGATTTCAAAGTCCTTTTTCATTCTCACTGTGCTCTACTTCAGAGTGTACCTTGAGCCATGCAAATTCAGGGTTGTGAGGGAAGATGTCAACTTCAGGTAGATTAAAATAAGTTTGAAGTATCAATTGAGCACTCAGTAGAGACATAGATGTTGAAGTCTGAGTTACCACGGGAAGAGCATCAAGGGCAGAAGCCTAAGGGAGAGTTTCTAGGGGGGTGTATGTTTGAATTATTAATTGTTCCTTTTAATCTGACTTCTCATTATATTAATGTAGGTAATTTAGAGTTGATTATATACTATTATATACTCTAGGGATTATTATTAAGCAAATAATGATGGATTTGCTTATCCTGTTATAATTCTAGTACCTTGGGGGACAGAAAGAAGCTGCATAATTATATCCAACAACTGAGTGAAATTCACGTTGATTCAATGAAGGTAAGAGGAATCAGAGTTTATCATGTTTTTTGAATTATAAAGTGACATAACTTAGAATGAACACCTGTAGAATTCATTTTATTTATTTTTTTAAAAGATTTTATTTATTTATTTTAGAGAGACCATATGCATGCACACAGCTGGGGGGAGGGACAGAGAGAGAGAGAGAGAATCTCAATCAGACTCCTCGCTGAGGGCAGAGCTGGATGCACACGGTTTGATCCCAGGACCCTGAGATCATGACCTGATCTGAAATCAAGAGTTGGATGCTCAAGTGACTGAGCCACCCAGGTGCCCCCTGTAGAATTCATTTTAAAAAGGAAAAAAAGGGGGCACCTGGGTTGCTCAGTCGTTAAGCATCTGCCTTCGGCTCAGGTCATGATCCCAGGGTCCTGGGATCGAGCCCCACATTGGGCTCCCTGCTCGGCAGGAAGCCTGCTTCTCCTTCTCCCACTCCCCCTGCTTGTGTTCCCTCTCTCCCTATGTCTCTATCTGTCAAACAAATAAATAAATAAAAAGAAAAAGAAAAAAAAAGAATTCATTTTAAAAAGAATGGAAGGAAATCTGCTTCTCAGTAATAGGATTGTGGTTGATTTTGATACTTCTAAACTGCATTTTCTTTTTTCTCTTTTTATTATTATTTTTTTTAGAGAGTGAGAGAGAAAGAGTGCACACACATGCACTAGTTGTGGAGAGGAGGGGCAGAGGGAGAGAATCTTTAGCAGGCTTCCCACCCAGCTCGGGCCCCTGAGCTGAAATCAAGAGTTGGACTCAACCCATTGAGCCACCCAGGCGCCCCATAAACTGCATTTTCTAAATTAAGCACAGAATATTTACATCAAAAAAAAACAGTAAAATATATTAAGCATACAGAAGAGTATAAGTGGACTACTACCCAGCTTGTTAAATCTTAACATTTTGCCTAATTTGCTTTAGATCTGTTGTTTTTAGAACAAAATGTTAGAAACAATATAGGACCTTTTTTGTACCCTTCCTAGATTCTGTTTCCATCCTTTCTTTCCCCCTTCCCCCAAAAGCACCATCCTGAATTGGGTTTAATCATTTTCACAAATGTTTTTACTTTTATTACACGTGTATGTGTGGCCATAAACAATATGTAGTATTGTTCTACAT
Organism: Phoca vitulina; assembly: GCF_004348235.1. NCBI lineage: Eukaryota > Metazoa > Chordata > Mammalia > Carnivora > Phocidae > Phoca > Phoca vitulina. The sequence continues at coordinate 9,127,385 of NW_022589725.1, forward strand.
GTTTTTTAAACTTTATAAAAATTATATTTTACAGTTTATACAATTTATAAAAATTATATATTTTACATATATATATTTCAAATATATATGAAATATATGTTTTTTTTTTTTTAAGATTTTATTTATTTATTTGAGAGAGAGAGAATGAGAGAGAGCACATGAGAGGGGGGAGGGTCAGAGGGAGAAGCAGACTCCCTGCCGAGCAGGGAGCCCGATGCGGGACTGGATCCAGGGACTCCAGGATCATGACCTGAGCCGAAGGCAGTTGCTTAACCAACTGGGCCACCCAGGCGCCCTACAGTAAGTGTTTTAAACTTTTTTTTTTTTTAAGATTTTATTTATTTGACAGAGACACAGTGAGAGGGAAAACAAGCAGGGGGAGTGGGAGAGAGAGAAGCAGGCTTCCCGCTGAACAGGGAGCCCGACGTGAGGCTCGATCCCAGGACCTGGGATCATGACCTGAGCCAAAGGTCGCTTAATGACCGAGCCACCCAGGTGCCCCTAAACTTTCTTTTTTTTAAATATTATTTATTTATTTATTTGAAAGAGAGAGAGTGAACGAGAGAGAGAGCACAGGAGCAGGCGCAGAGGGAGAAGGAGAAGCACACTCCCCTGCTAAGCAGGGAGCCCAACCTGGGGCTCGATCCCAGGACCCTGGGATCATGACCTGAGCCGAAGGCAGATGCTTAACAAACTAAGCCACCCAGGCACCCCTTAAACTTTCATTTTACATTACATTTCTTTTTACATTACACTTTTGAGAATCATCCACAACAACACACAGCTCCACTTTCCCCCCAGTCATAGAATAACTTTTGAAGTTGTACTGAATTTTCATGTCAATTCTGGTAAACTTTTGTATCAAATATTAGTCCAAAGGATAGATATATTTCTAAAGTTTAATCTATCAATAGTTGCTTGTTTCTCATCTCCCAGCTCCTTCCAGACCTTAAAGGCCCTTTTTTTCAGACTCAGTGTCCCAAGAATCATTTTAACAAATGGTCAACTGCCTAGCCTTCATCCCAGAAATTCTGATTATGGGAATTTACAGTAAGCCCAGGAAGGTGCGTTTTTCACAAACTCTTTGGGATGATTCTGATGTCATAATTAAAGAAATGTTTCTTGGGGTGCCTGGCTGGCTCAGTCAGTAAAGAAAGCATGCCACTCTTGTCCTCGGGATTGTGAGTTCAAGCCCCATGTTGGGTATAGAGACTACTTTTATTTTTTTATTTTTATTTTTTTTAAAGATTTTATTTATTTATTTGACAGAGAGCACAAGTAGGCAGAGAGGCAAGCAGAGAGGCAGGCAGAGGGAGAGGGAGAAGCAGGCTCTCCACCAAGCAGGGAGCCTGATGCGGGACTCGATCCCAGGACCCTGGGATCATGACCTGAGCCGAAGATAGCCGCTTAACCGACTGAGCCACCTAGGTGCCCCTAGAAACTACTTTTAAAATAATTATAAATTAATTAATTAAAAAGAACCTGAAATGTGCCTTGATTGGTTGGTGACAGAAATTGTACCTTATTGTTCACCCTTTTGACATCTATAGGTTAAGAAAACTTAGTTTCAGACCTGGACAAAGGTGTAAGGTATCTCATTCTCCTTTTGCACCCTTTCGCGTGATCATCATTTATGTTTTTCATCAGTGGTGTTTTATGTATTTTTACAGTATTTAAGTTATCTAAGATCCCTATGAGAATACATATTTCAATTTTACTTTTGCTAGTTAGCCTGCTTATCATCCATTGAAAATCATGTTTGAAAAAAAATTTTTAAGATTTTATTTTTTTAATTTTTTATTTATTTTATATATATACATATATTTTTAAGATTTTATTTTAAGTAATCTCTACACCCAAAGTGGGGCTCGAAGGTACAACCCTGAGATCAAGAGTCACGTGCTTGGGGTGCATGGGTGGCTCAGTCTACTAAGTGTCTAACTCTTGATTTTGGCTCAGGTCATATTCTCAAGGTCATGAGATTGAGTTTCACTGCTGGGCATGGAGCCCGCTTAAGATTCCCTCACTCTCTCTGCTGTCCCCGCCCACTTGCATGTGTGTGTACACACACACCTGCACGTGCTCGCTCTCTTTCTCGCTCTCAAAAAAAAACAAAAAGAAGTTGTGTGCTCTGACTGAGCCAGCCAGGTGCACCCCCTATCTATCTATCTATCTATCTATCTATCTATCTATCTATCTATTTACTTATTTATTTTTAAAGATTTTTATTTATTTATTTGAGGAAGAGAGGTGCATGTGAGCTGGAGGGAGAGGGAGAAGGAAAGAGAATCTGAAGCAGACTCCGCTGAGCAGAGTCCGACACAGGGCTCGATCCCCTGACAATGAGATCATGACCTATCCCGAAACCAAGACTCGGCCGCTCAACTGACTGAGCCACCCAGGCGCCCCCTGCCTTTTTTAAAAAAAAATTTTATTTTTAAGTAATCTCTACACCCAAAATGGGGCTTGAAGTCACAACCCTGAGATCAAGAGTCACATGCTCCACAGACTGAGCCAGCCAGGCGCCCCATGTTTGAAAATATTTAATCAATGTGTTTGGTTCAGTCCTACAATAATTTTATAGGCCAAGTAGTAGTTCTTACAGCAAGTATTTTATTTGAAGAATAATCAAATCCTAGCCCTTTCTGAAAAAGTTTCCTAATATTAAAATGCCTCATTCTTTTCATGAAGAATTAGAGTGATCACTTATCAAAGATGATATTTAACAATTTTGTCCTGTAGTTGGAAGAAAGTTGCTATCCTGTAATCTGTTTTTTTCTTCATGAGAAGGGCAGCATAGGGGGTGCGGTGAGATCATCTCAGATGATCTCTGTGACCCCATTTTCACAGTTACAATTTACAACAAAATATTTTTGAAGTAATATTCAAGACAGCAGTTTCATTTGCTCACTTTTATTCTGTTTTTCATCAGAAACAGGAAACTGTCTAACCACATTTATAAATTTTAACTTATAGTTGTTTAAAACAGATTTTAAAGTTACTAAGTACTTTAGTCACTGAGTCACTGTATAGTAATGAAATTGATAGCTTATATGATCTTAGCTTCAGCAGCAGTACAGCTGAACAAATAATTGATTCCTACTCTAATTTGGTATCCACCTTTTATTCTTTTTTTTTTTTTTTTTAAAGAGCAGCTTTAGTGAGATATAATTCACATAGCTCATGATTCAGTCGCTTAAAAGTCTACAAGTTGGGGCTCCTGGCTGGCTCATTCGGTAGAGCGTGCAAGTCTCAATCTCGGGGTCATGAGTTCGATTGGGCCACATTGAGTTCAAATGCCCACAATGGGCATAGAGATTACTTAAAAAAAAAAAAAAAAGATTCTTTATGTATTCTGGATATAAGTCCCTTATCAGATATATGATAGGCAAATATTTTCTCCCATTCTCTGGATCATCTTTACTTTCTTGGTGCTATTCTTTAAAGCACAAAAAGCTTTTCATTTTGATATAGTCCAGTTTATTTTTTTTATAAATATTCATTTGACAGAGAGCGAGCACAAGCAAAGGGAGCAGCAAACAGAGGGAGAGGGAGAAGCAGGCTCCCTGCTGAGCAGGACCCTGGGATCATGACCTGAACTGAACCCAGGCACCCCTAGTTTTTTTCTTTTTGTCTCTCATGCTTTTGTTGTATCTAAGAAACCATTGCCCAACCCGAGGTCACAACCTTTTATTCTTGGTTCAATTTTCTTCATGCTAAATTTAGTTGGCCTCTGAAGGCGGGAATTGTGTAACAGTGAGGAGGAATTATAGTGTTTGACCTAACAGGTGCTAATTTGTCAAATGAATCTTAAGTGAGTAAAACGCCTGCTTTATGTACTTTCTCTTAATATGTGTTAAATTCTAGAATCACCAGCTCTGTATCTTTCTCTGATAGCTCCCTCTCTCTTTTCTTCTGGGTAGAACTGACCACTCCACTACTCTGGGCATATATTCTATTATCTCCCCCAGAGGACAGGAATTGTGCCTTACTCATCTCATCCTCAGTGTTTGGCATATATAGGAGACAATTCATAGACAATAGGATTTTTTCAAACTTCTTGGCTAGTAACACAGTAAAGTATCATATAATCTTTAAAAGTGACAAGTAAGTGTAAGGAGCAGTTTATATTAAATAATACTGGGAGAATAAAAATAACAGATTATAAACACTGATCAAAACACTTTAATATATTCATACTCGTTAAGAGTTAGAAAGGGAGGGGCGCCTGGGTGGCTCATTCGTTAAGCGTCTGCCTTCGGCTCAGGTCATGATCCCAGGGTCCTGGGATCGAGCCCCGCATCGGGCTCCCTGCTCGGCGGGAAGCCTGCTTCTCCCTCTCCCACTCCCCCGCTTGTGTTTCCTCTCTCGCTATCTCTCTCTCTGTCAAATAGATAAATAAAATCTTAAAAAAAAAAAAAATGAGTTAGAAAGGGAATATGAAATAATATAACTTGAATTACCAACAACTTGTTGCCCAACATTAAAGAATGGTTTAAAAATGTTAGTTCATCATGGGGCACCTAGGTGGCTCAGTCAGTTAAACATCTGACTCTCGACTTTGGCTCAGGTCATGATCTCTGGGTCGTGAGGCTCCATGCTCAGTGTGGAGTCTGGTTGAGATTCTGCCTGTCCCGCTGCCTCTGCCCCTCCCCACACTTGCTCACGTGCTCCCACAGGCGCGTGCACGCGCGCACACACACACACTCTCTCAAAATAAATAAAAAAATCAGGGGCACCTGGGTGGGTCAATCGGTTAAGTGGCTGCCTTCGGCTCACGTCATGATTCCAGGGTCCTGGGATCGAGCCCCAGATTGGGCTCCTTGCTCAGCAGAGAGCCTGCTTCTCCTTCTCCCTCTGCCTGCCACTCCCCCTGCTTGTGCTCTCTCTCTCACTCTCTCTCTGTGTCAAATAAATAAAATCTTTAAAAAATTAATTAAAAAATCTTTTTATGAAAAAGTTAGTTCATTAATGAAATGAAGCCATTACAAGGATAATTATTGGGGTGCCTGGCTCAGTCTGTTAGTCTGTAGAGCATGGAACTCTTTTTTTTTTTTCCCTTAGCATGTAATTCTTGATCACAGGTCATGAGTTCAAGCCCCACATTGGGCATAGAGCTTACTTTAAAAAAAAAAAAAAAGGATGGGGCGCCTGGGTGGCTCAGTCAGTTGAGCCTCTGGCTCTGATTTGAGCTCAGGTCATGATCTCCGGTCATGAAATCAAGCTCCCTGTTGGGCTTACGCTCAGCTTGGAGTTGTTTGAGGTCCTCTCTTTCCCTCTGCCCCTCTCCCCACTTTTGTGCACAATTGCATGCTCTCTCTCTCTCTCAAATAAATAAATAAATCTTTTTTTTAAAGGATAATTATTAAGATCTGTAAAATAATTAATTGCTCATGATGCATTTTGACATGAAAAGTTATGATATGTTAAAAATGATTTTCAGTGAGTTCTTTATTTTTTTTTTTAAGATTTTATTTACCCATTTGAGAGAGAGAGTGCATGGGGGAAGGGGCAGAGGGAAAGGGGGAGAGAGAGAATCTCAAGCAGGCTCCACACCCAGTGTGGAGCCCTATATGGAGCTCGATCTCACAACCCCGAGATCATGACCTGAGCCAAAACCAAGAGCTGGTCGCTTAACCGACTGAGCCACCCAGGCACCTCTCTTTATTTTTTTTATAAAGCTGCTTAAATTTACTTTGTTTTAACCAGTTTTTATACCCGAAAACTTGACAGTAAAAACTTAGACCCTTAAATGGATTAAAAGTAGATTATAGAATTTTTTTTTTTTATAATTTTTGCGATCTGAAGAGAAACCAACAAAATAGATTCTAGGGGTACCTGCATGGCTCAGTCAGTTAAGCATCTGACTTTGGCGCAGGTCATGATCTCAGGGTCCTGGGATTGAGCCCCGCATCGTGCTCCCGGCTCAGCAGGGAGTCTGCTTGTCCCTTTTCCTCTGCCCCTCCTCCCATTCATGCTCTTTCTCTCTCAAATAGATAAAGAAAATATTTTTAAAAAATAGATTCTGGGGATGCCTGGGTGTCTCAGTTGGTTAAGGATGAAGATACCTTCAGCTCAGGTCACGATCCCAGGGTCCTGGGATCGAGTCCCACATCAGCTCCCTGCTCCCTGCTCAGTGGAGAGTCTGCTTCTCCCTCTGCCTGCTGTTCCCCCTGCTTGTGCTTGCTCTCTTTCTCTCTTCTGACAAATATATACGATCTTTAAAAAATATAAAAAATTAAAAAAATAATAAAAATAGATTCTGTTTGTGATGGTTACATTAATTTTATATAAGGGGAAAGAATAGGCCAATATATGATTTTCTTTTTACTTTACTTAATTTTTTAAATATATTTTATTTTTAAGTAATCTCTACACCCAATGTGGGGCTCAAACTCACAACCCTATCAAGAGTTGCATGCTCCGGGACGCCTGGGTGGCTCAGTTGTTAAGCGTCTGCCTTTGGCTCAGGTCATGATCCCAGGGTCCTGGGATCGAGCCCCGCATCGGGCTCCCTGCTCAGTGGGGAGCCTACTTCTCCCCCTCCCACTCCCCCTGCTTGGGTTCCTGCTCGTGTTCCTGCTCTCGCTATCTCTTTCTCTGTCAAATAAATAAATAAAATCTTAAAAAAAAAAAAAAAGAGTTGCATGCTCCACTGACTGAGCCAGCCAGACACCCCTGATTGTCATATATTTAAAGATTTTGGGGGATGCTGGGTGGCACAGTCAGTTGAGCATCCAACTCTTGGTTTTGGCTCCGGTCGTGATCTCAGGGCCATAAGATTGAGGCCTGAGTTGGGCTCCAGGCTCAGTGTGGAGTCTGCTTAGGACTCTCTCCCTCTGCCCCTCCCATCCCCTCAAATAAATACATAAATCTTTAAAGATTTTGGAACTTTTTCTTGTCTGATAAGGACATCCAAAAGGTTGAATTAACAACATTCATGGTGTCTTCTATTCCAGAGATACTTTGACATCATTCTTAGTGTATTATTAGAGGTGACTAAACTTGATATAGTTTATTGTGGTGATAAAGTGGCTTTATAGAGCAGGGTGAAAAAAAGTAATACTCACCAATCATCAACCATAAATCCAATCTTTGTTAATATGCATACACATTGTTTAACAAAGTTGTAAATTTTAGTCATTACTTGACTCAGGCAGTCAGTATGCAACTTGAATTGAGCTATTTTTAAAGGAAATTACTTCCTTATCACCAGCATCTTCAAATATTGGACCAGATGACCCCTTTAAGCTTCTTTACAGCATTGAGCTTCTCTAATTCATATTTTATATATTTCTGTGTATGGGTATGGTACACTTTAACTATAATAGCATCTTAACATATGTATCTTTGCAATAACAGTTTAACAGTAGTTATTTATTTATTTATTTATTTATTTAAGATTTTACTTATTTGAGAGAGAGAGTAAGTGAGAGAGAAAGAGCATGAGTGGGTGGGGGGGGCAGTGGGCAGGGGAAGAGCAGAGGGAGAGGGAGAAGCAGACTCCCTGCTAAGCAGGGAGTCAGATGTGGGGCTCGATCCTGGGACTCCGGGATCATGACCCAAGCCGAAGGTGCCCCAACAGTAGTCATTTAAAACATATTTGAGGGGCGCGTGGGTGGCTCATTCGGTTGAGCATCTGCCTTCGGCTCAGGTCATGATCTCCAGGTCCTGGGATCGAGCTCCGCATCGGGCTCCCTGCTCAATGGGAACCTGTTTCTCTCTCTCTCTCTCTGTCTCTCCCTCTGGCCCTCCCCACTGCTCGTTCTCTCTCTCTCTCTCTCAAATAAATAAAATCTTAAAAAAAAATAAAAATAAAAAAATAAAACATATTTGAGTTCCTACTATGTGTCAGGCACTATGCTGTGTGCTGCGTTCTGAGACTATGGCAGTAAATGGCACAGACAAGGCCCTTCACCTCCCAGAATTCCGTACATGTTTAAGAAACTTCATGGAAAAATTTGAAGCAGTTTGAAAATCATGAATTAGATCATTTATTAAATTCCTTTTTTATTTTGTATCTTTCTCTTTAAAAGGTAGTTATAGATAGTTAAGAAATAAGTATATATATTTTTAAGATTTTATTTGTTTATTTTAGAGAGAGAGGGAAGGAGGGTGCATGTACTGGGGGAGAGGGGCAGAGGGAGAGGGAAAGAGAGAATCTTTTTTTATTTTTTATTTTTAAAGATTTTATTTATTTATTTGACAGAGAGAGACAGCGAGAGAGAGAACACAAGCAGGGGGAGTGGGAGAGGGAGCGAAGCAGGCTTCCCGCGGAGCAGGGAGCCCGATGCGGGGCTCGATCCCAGGACCCTGGGATCATGACCTGAGCCGAAGGCAGACGCCTAACGACTGACTGAGCCACCCAGGCGCCCCGGAAAGAGAGAATCTTAAGCAGACTCTGCTCTGAGCACAGAGCCTGACACAGAGCTCCATCTCATGACCCTGAGATCATGACCTGAGCCGAAACCAAGAGTCAGTCGCTTAACCGACTGAGGGCCCAGGTGCCCCGAGAAGTATCTTTATTTAAAGAAATATAGAGAGGCATTAAATCTTCACCCATATTTAACCCTGTTCAAACTTAGAGTAAGAAGTAATTGTAAAATTTATTTTTACTAAGTATTTCTGAGTAATATTAAGTAGTATAGAATTTTATTTTCCTGCCTCAGATTTCTTATCTTTATGATAGGAAGCTTCCTTTCTTCCTCACTCCCTCCCTCTCTCCCTAATGGGCAGTATATAGATACATTTAGGGGAAAAAATATACACATTGCCTATAGTAATATGCTTTTATGATCTGAACGAGTGTGTTAAATAAGTATGTTTAACTTGAATTCAAGACTAACTTATTAAAGGCTAATCAAATCATAATAAAAAGATTAAAGTCCTTATCTTTCTATTATTAGAATCCATTAAGAAGAAGTAAAATATACCCAGATCCAATATACTTGATCTGTCTGATAGTAAGGTAATGATATTAATATCTTATTATTTCCTGTAGTCTTGTTCTTACTTGAGAACAATTGAATAGCTTTGTACACTGTAGATAGGAATGGCTGCACAAAAATTTTAGATGAAGTTACATATTGTTACTGATATTAATTTAAACATAATTTTCTAGGTAATTAATGATCCTATCCATGGCCACATTGAACTCCACCCTCTCCTCATCCGAATCATCGACACACCTCAATTTCAGCGGCTTCGATATATCAAACAGTTGGGAGGCAGTTACTACATTTTTCCAGGCGCTTCACACAATCGATTTGAGCACAGTCTAGGGTAAGAAGGCAGTTAATGGGGAATTTACAGTTATTAAATACCTTCTTTATCATGAAATGACTGTCTCATCTTTTAGAGAACAGTTTTACAAAATGGTAATAATATCCATATTTTGCTGATGAGAAAATTGAGGCTTTGATGTACCTTGCTATATTTTGTTTATTTTATGTATTCTTACAAGCCAGTTCAGATCTTTACTGGAAAGATAAACTGTCTATTGACAGGTCATTTGGATGACATATTTGTGTTTAAATATTTAAAACCTAACAGGGTTGGTTACTGATATAACTAACTGTAAGTTTGATTTTTTAAATTTTCCTGTTTAGTCTTGTACAGAATTGCCTTTGAAAGCAGATGATTTTCTTCACCTATCAGGAAATTTGTAGATCAGGAAAATATTCATAAACTTAGAGAAGGTGGCACCTCTGTTACATACAACTAAGTTGAGAATTTGGTCTGCTTTTCCATTGTAAAATCTGGAGCCAGGAGAATATGGGCTGGGAAGAACTGGACAGTTTTCTAGGTTTCATGAAGTACTCACACTGTTTTACTTTGTTTTGTTTGTTTGAAGTGTTTTTTGTTTTTTGTGGGTTTTTTTTTTTCAAGTGTTTTTAATAGCAGGAACACAAGTGTCTACCCAAATGTACATTCATTCATCAACACATATTTATTGAAAAGTCACTAGGCCCTACCAAACCAACAATGTAGCAATTGTCTCTAACTTCATGGAGTTCAGAGTTAAAGGGGAAAGAAAGATATTGTATTCTCAGGAATTACTTTTAGGGGGAAATGCTAAAAGTGCTTTTAACATTTGTCAGGCACTTTATCTTCTATCTGTGTTGTCAACATTACAAAGCCAGAAGTCCTGCTTCTTTGAAAAAAAAAAAATTTTTTTTGTGGTAAAATACATAGAATATAAAATTTACCACCTAAGCCATTTTTAAGTGTACAATTCAGTAGTGTTAAATATATCCATATTATTGTGCAACCAAACTCCAGAACCTTTTCATCTTGCAAAACTGAAACTCTATACCCATTAAATAACAGTTCCCCATTCTCCTCTCCCTCTAGCCTCTGGTCATCACCATTCTGCTTTTGGTTCCTATGAATTTAAGTATTCTAGGTATCTCATATAAGTAATATCCTACAGTATTTGTCTTTTTGTGACTGGCTCAATTCACTTAGCATAATTTTCTCAAAGTTCATCTATGTTGGAGCATGTGTGAGAAATTCTTTTTTAAGACTGAGTAATACTCAATTATATGCTTATACCATATTTTGTTTATCCCTTTATTTGTGAGTGGACACTTGGGTTGCTTCCATCTCTGGCTATTGTGAATAGTGTTGCTATGAACATGGTGTGCATATATCTCTTTGAGACCCTGCTTTTAGTGTTTTGGGTGTATACCCAGAGTGGAACTGCTGGACCATATGGTAATTTTATTTTTAATTTTTTGAGGAGCTACCATATTGTTTTTCATAGTGGCTGCACCATTATACACTCCCAACAACAGTGCATAAGGGTTCTAATTTCTCCACGTTCTAGCCGACATTTGTGGTTTTGTTTTGTTTTGTTTTGTTTTATAATAGCCTTTCTAAGGCGTGTGAGGGTGGTATCTCATTGCGATTTTGATATTACATTTCCCTAATGATTACTGATTGTGGTCCTGCTTTGGGGATTCTGTTTGTGTGTTTCTGCCTAGTTCTGAAACAGACTACTTGACTACTCTGTTAACTTGTTGTATACATGTATTAGAGCATTTGAGAAACATGTTAAAATTCTTGAGGTCCAGAAGTATCATCTTTCAAATGGAAGAGTGACTTTATGTTGTTTTTTGTTTTGCTTACTCTGCAGTGTAGGGTATCTAGCAGGATGTCTGGTTCGTGCACTGCGTGAGAAACAACCAGAGCTGCAGATAAGTGCACGAGATGTGCTCTGTGTTCAGATTGCTGGCCTTTGTCATGATCTCGGTATGTTGTACAAAGAACCAAAGTTGTTCATGTAAAACCATAATGTGTTATCTCTCTTTGAAATTAAAAAATCCGATTAACCAAAAGATACATGAAAATTATGTTTTAATTCTGCAGTTAACATTAATCTAAATATGCCATTGCTTCTTCCTAGCGTGATTCATAAGCCCAAAGCATTGCTCTTTTTTTTTTTTTTTTTGTAGTCTTTCAGTGTATTTCCCATGTTACACATCTTTGCTACAAGTTATATGAAAGGACTTTCTGATAGTGAAATTTTTTTGACTACTGTGTTTAGGAGGATGTGAGTTTTATCTTTGTTTTATTCTTCTTGTTGAAAAATTGCCATTTTTCTTTCAGTTACTTTATCAAATCCATTCTTCTCGTACCCAGAATACATAATCTGCCCTAGCAGATTAACAACAGATTTAGAGAACTCCTTTTCTTCCCTGACCCATGTGAGGTCTTGGACCACTTAAATCCAAGTAGAAGAGTATCATCCTTCTTTGACAAAGAAAGAGAAAAGAGATTGTCCTCTTTGTTATAGGAGTTTTTACCCCCATCTCTTTGTAGTTTATTCCTACCTATTGGAGGGGCCTAAGAGTTTGTGTGTGCCCTCAGGGCAGAGAAAGGGAGGTATCTGTGTTTCAAAATAGCCAGATTCTTTTTTTTTTTTTTTGACAGAGAGAGAGACAGCGAGAGCAGGAACACAAGCAGGGTGAGTGGGAGAGGGAGAAGCAGGCTTCCAGCTGAGCAGGGAGCCTGATGTGGGGCTCAATCCCAGGACCCTGGGAACATGACCTGAGCCAAAGGCAGACACTTAACGACTAAGCCACCCAGGCGCCCCTAGCCAGATTCTTAAAGGGGTAGGGCACTCTCCTAGCTTGTCCCCTTGGAGATGTCAGTAGACCAATATCACTCCTAGATGATAAATTTAACAGATTCTAGGTATTTTGAGAGGGTATCATTGGGAAACCTTTGCCAGTCTCTAGGATTCTGAATACTGCACTCATGAGCCTTTTTGCATAGACTGCGATTTGCAGAAAGGCCCAGGGCTGGTCCAGGTGGAGTCCCTCTTCAGCCAACTGACTCATTTCAGAAATTCTGATAATTATAGAGTTGCGTGTCAACAAAGTTTCATATTATTAAATGAGTGGAATGTTAAAAATCACTTATGAATAAGATAAACTAGTGATCTCCACTTTTGGTTGCCCACATCAGCAGTAAAAATCCAAGTGTGTATATTTACTATAAAATATATTATGTACATTATAAAATTTACATGAAAAAAGATGTTTTTAAAGGATGAGAGTAGAAAAATAAAGTTATATTATTTTCTTCCTGCACCCCAAGGGATTGTCTTAAAATGGCTATTCTAATATATTCAATCTGAAGATGCCAAAGGTTTTTCCTTAACATTCCTTTTAGTTAACACAGAACTGTCCTTTCATCAGATTTATGTAAGCTCTGATAACTCAGAGACCCCTCCATGGACACCTGACTTTCCTATATGATTTTATTTCCTAATCTCTTGTTTTAGAAAATAGAAGGGAAGGATTTGTTTGTCCCTTTTTGTGATGTACTTATAGATTATTAATTTCTGTTCATTTTCAAGTTAAGCTAAAAAGATAAAAAAATAGATTTACATTTTACCAGTTTACAGGCAATTTCCTTGTTCTAAGGCTGCTTTTGTTTTTAAGGTCATGGGCCATTTTCTCATATGTTTGATGGACGATTTATTCCACTTGCTCGCCCAAATGTGAAATGGACGGTATGTATTCATATATTCAATAGTTAGCAAAGACTATTTAAGCAACCATTGCTGTGTGATAGTATACTTCTCTATTACAGTGTACTCATATTCATATATATATGGCATATGTGTGTGTGTGTGTGTATTTAATTTGATCTCCCAGTAGTCTTTAAGGAAAGAATCATTACCTACATTTTTATAAGTGTAAAGGAACTTGAAGCTCACAGAGGTATACTGATATACAAAAAAATCACAAAGCTTGGGGCGCCTGGGTGGCAGTCAGTTAAGTGAACGACTCTTGGTTTCGGCTTAGGTCATGATCTCATGGGTTGTGAGATCGAGACCCTCATTGGGCTCTGCATTCAGCACAGAGTCTGCTTCGTCTCCTTCTCCCTCTGCCCCTTCCTCCTGCTCACACGTGCTCGCTCTCTCTCTCTCAAAAAAAAAATCTTAAAAAAAAAAAAAAAATCACAAAGCTGTTAAATGGTAGAGCCAGCACTAGAAAACCAGGTTTTCTAGCTGCTAAATTTTTAAAGATTTTTTATTTATTTATTCATGAGAGACAGAGAGAGAGAGAGAGGCAGAGGGAGAAGCAGGCTCCCAAGGAGCAGGGAGCCCGATGCGGGACTCGATCCCAGGACCCTGGGATCATGACCTGAGCCGAAGGCAGACGCTTAACCATCTGAGCCACCCAGGCGCCCCTAGCTGCTAAATTTTTAAAAAAGATTTTATTTATTTGAGAGAGAGACAGAGCACAAGTGGGGTGGAGGGGGAGAGGGAGAAGCAGACTCTCTGCTGAGCGGGAAGCCCAACTCGGGGCTCAGTCCCAGGACCCCCAGATCCTGACCTGAGCCAAAGGCAGATGCTTAACCAACTGATCCACCCAGGTGTCCCTCTAGCTGCTAATTTAATGCTCTTACTATTCTATCACACTATTGAAAAAATAAATAAAAGGCCAACGCCATTTTAACTTTTTTTTTTTAATCATGAAGTAGCCAATACCAGGCAAGTTTCATCATTTATATTAATTGAACTATTTTATAATTAGGATATGCAGGTGGCTGACCCGTATTTTTGGAATCAATTTTTGAAAAGTGAAGTTATGCTGGCTTCCATTTTTTACAACATTGTATTTCTGGAACATGGAGTAGAAAAGGATATTAATATGTACTGAACGGTTCTTCCACATCAACCTCTATTTTCTTTCTTTCTTTTTTTAAAATATTTTACTTTTCTTAAGTAACATCTACACCCAATGTGGGGCTTGAACTCATGACCCCAAGATCAAGAGTCACATGCTTCACCAACTGAGCCAACCAGGCACCCCTACTTTTCTTTCTTTCAAAGGAAAAATTCACATATAGTAAGTTGTACTGATCTTAAGTGTACAGTTCAGTGAATTTTTTTAAAGTTTGTTGTTTGTTTAAGTAATCTCTACACCTAACATGGGGCTCAAACTCACAACCCCGAGATCAAGAGTCACACACTGCACTGACTGAGCCAGTCAGGTGCCCTGGTTCAGTGAATTTTGGCAGGTGTATACATCCACGTAACCACTACCCAAGTCAGGATATGGAATGTCTTCATCTTCTTGGAAAATTCTCAGTCGGTGCCTACTTCTCCCTCATCACCTTCTGAGTTTTATAAACTAAGATTAATTAGCTTTGTCTATTCTTAGATTTGATATAAGTAGAATCATATCGTAGATACTCTTTTGTGTCTTGCTTTTATTCACACAACATGATGATTGTGAGATTCCTTCATGTTGCATGCATCACCTTCTGATCCCTGCTTATTGCTGAGTTAGTATTCTGTTGTATGGGTAAATTGTGATTTGTTTATCCTTTTTTCCCTTTGATAGAATTTGGGTTGTTTTCACTTTTTGACTATTACAAATGAGGTTGCTATACACATCACTGTACATGATTTTTGTGGAAAATGTCTTCATTTCTTTTACGTAAAATGCCTAAAAGTGCCACATCATAAAGTAGATGCATGTTTACTTTGTTAGAAACTCCCAGACCTCTCCCATATTGTACCATTTTATGCTCTGTAAGCACTGTGGGAGATTTCCTTGTCCCATAGCCTCATCAACATTTGGTTTTTTAGATTAACCTAATGAGTGTCAAGTGGTGTTTTGGGGTTTTGGGGGGCTTTTTTATTGACGTTCTTCGATGTACGTTGAATACCATTTCCTGTACTTTGTTATTGATATATCTTTTGTGAAGAGTTCTTTCAACATTAAAAACTGTTATTGCTTGCCTTTTAATTGTTGATTTGAGTAATTATATATATGATATAACTATATATACATATATAATAGTGTATGTAGTAACTATATATATATATATATATAATAGATATATGTATTGTGAAGATTTTTTTCCCATCTCGAACTTGCCAATGCATTATTTTTAATAGTGCCTTTTGAGAAACAAATTTTAAATTCTTTTTTTTTTTTTTAAGATTTTATTTATTTATTTGACAGAGAGAGACACAGCGAGAGAGGGAACACAAGCAGGGGGAGTGGGAGAGGTAGAAGCAGGCTTCCTGCCGAGCAGGGAGCCCGATGTGGGGCTCGTCCCAGGACCCTGGGATCATGACCTGAGCCGAAGGCAGACACTTAACAACTGAGCCACCCAGGTGCCCCCAAATTTTAAATTCTGATGAAGTATTCTGGTTCTTCGACTAAGATGGGTAGTTTCTCTGTAGTTTTGCTGCCTTGGGGCCTCATGCTAAACGCCATAAAATAACTGGCATATTGCCGAAGGCTTTTTTCCAAGTGTTAACTTCCTGCTCACATCTGTCTGCTTTTGGTTGCCTGCCAGTACCTGTAGGAAGTTGTCCAGACTTAATAGTTGTTTTCTTCAGCAAGGCTGATCTAAAAAGGATCTATTCAGTCATTTGCAAGTCTTTGTATTTATTTTTTAAAGTAGGCTCCACTCCCAACATGGGGCTTGAACTCACAACCCTGAGATCAAGGCGTCCCAATTTCCAAGTCTTTATATTTGAAAATTTGGCCTTTCAGCAGTGTCTGGGTGGCACAATCAGTTAGGTGTCTGATTCTTGGATTTTGTTTCAGGCCCTGATCTCAGGGTCATGGGATCAAGCCCCACGTGGGGCTCCTTGCTCGGCACTGAGTCTGCTTGAGAGTCTCTTTCCTTCTGTTCCTCCCACTCGTGCTCTCTCTCTCTCTAAAATAAATAAATACATCTTCCAAAAAAAATTTTTTTTTGGCCTTTCAGGGGTGCCTGGGTGGCTCAGTCGCTAGAGCATGCAGCTCTTGATCTCATAATTGTGAGTTCAAGCCCCACGTTGGGTGTAACTTAAATAAATAAATTTTTAAAATTTTAAATTAAAAAAAAATTGGCCTTTCACCTTTTTTTAAGATTTTATTTATTTTTATGTTTTGTGTTTTTAAAAAGATTTATTTATTTATTTTTAAGAGAGAGACAGACAGTGGAGGGAAGGGCAGAGAGAATCCCCAAGCCAACCCCTTGCTGAGAGCAGAGCCTGACACAGGGCTTGATCCCACGACCCATGAGATCATGACCCAAGCTGAAACCAAGAGTCAGATCTGACTAAGCCACCCAAGCACCCCTATTTATTTATTTTTATTTTTATTTTTTAAAATTTTTGTTCTTTTAAAGATTTCTTTATTTGAGAGAGAGAGAGCACATGAGCAGGGAGAGGGCCAGAGGGAGAAGGAAAGAAGCAGGTTCCCTGCTGAGTATGGAGTCTGATGCTTGGCTCCATCTCAGGACCCTTAGATCATGACCTGAGCCAAAACCAAAAGTCAGACACTTTATTTATTTTAGAGAGAGAGAGAGAGAGAGCATGGGAGCAGGGGAGGGGCAGAGGGAGAGGGAGACAGAGAATCCCAAGCAGACTCCATGCTGAGCGGGGAGCCCAACTCGGGGCTCAATCCCATGACCCCGAGATCACCCTCCAAGCTGAAATCATGAGTCAGATGCCCAACCACCGACTCACCCAGGTGCCCCTATTCCACACTTTCTTAATTATTATTACTTTATAATAAGTCTTGATAGTTGGTAGTACAATTGTTTGCACCCTGTTCTTTTATTGAGTATCTTTGGCCCTTGGCTCTTCTATTTTAAATTTTATAATTTTCTCCATAAAGTTTTTATACATCTTTTGTTATATTTACTCCTGAGTTGCTTATAATTTTCCTTGCTCTTGTCCATACTATCTTTGTGGGACTTAGATTTTTCTGTATATATACATTTTTGGGGGGGTGCCTGGCTGGGTCAGTCGGTGGAGCATGGGATTCTTGATCTCTGGCTTATGAGTTTGAGCCCCGTATTGGGTGTAGAGATTACTTAATAAAAATCTTTTAAAAAGTAATATATTTTTTTCTGAACCATTTGAAAGTAAGTTGTAGACAAACCCCTTTATTCCTAAATACTTCAGTGAGTATTTCCTAAAAACAAGAACATTCTCTTACATGACCTCAGTACAAGTACCTAAACCAGAAAATTAATATCGATACTATACTATTATCTAATTTTTATTTCTTTCAAATTGCACCAATTGTCCCTATAGAAAAGGAGGAAGAAAACTTTTTTTTTTTTCCCTCCCTGATCCATACATACTACTTAGTTGCTATTTTTCTTTACTCTCCTTTGATCTGGAACAAGTCTTCAGTCTTTATCTTTTAAGACCTTGTTATTTTTCTTTTTTTAAGATTTTATTTGTTTATTTGAGAGAGAGAATGAAATAGAGAGAGCATGAAAGGGGGGAGGGCCAGAGGGAGAAGCAGACTCCCCACTGAGCAGGGAGCCCGATGCGGGGCTCGATCCCAGGACTCCAGGATCATGACCTGAGCCGAAGGCAGTCGCTTAACCAACTGAGCCACCCAGGTGCCCGTCGACCTTGTTATTTTTTGAAGAGTACAGTTGAGTTGTTTCTGGAATGTCCTTCAATTTGTCTGATGTTTGCAGTTTTCTGATACATACTGTCAGACTCTGTGTTTTTGGCAGAATGCCACATTGTATCTTCTTAGTATATCACATCAGAGGCACATAAAATCTGTTTAGCACACTGCTGGTGATATTAACTTTGATCACTTGATTCAGGCAATGTTTACCAGATTTCCCATTATAAACTTTAACTGTTTTTTCTCTTTGTAATTAATATGCATCTTGATTCAATTTTTAAAAAAATAGTTGTAGGACCATTAAGGTTTTTGTTTTCATATTGAATCAGTTTTTGGTAAGACCTGTGATGGCACCGATGTCTTCAGGGGATCATTTGATTTTTACAATTATGAATGAGAGAGCGGAGACAGAGGAGTAAAAAGAGGCCAGTTTGAGATTCCCATCTCAATGCTGACCACAAAGCTCTAAAACGCTTTTGTTTTTACTGGCAAGTTTGCAATTACCCCTTTTCGCCACTAGATGGAAGTGCTAACAGAATTTGTAACGATGTTTCAAGGCTGATGAAATAATAGAACTGAATTTTTTTTTTAATTTTAAATTTTAAGTAGGCTTCACACCCAATGTGGGGCTTGAACTCATGACCCAAGATCAAGAGTCTCATGCTCCACTGACTGAGCCAGCCAGGCACCCCAGTTGAACTGAATTTTATAGTGATTCTACCTGTGTGACCGGGTAATATTCTTCTGTCCCGTACTGTGCAGTACGTCTGTACTGTAAATGATTATATCTCATTAAATATATTTATTACTTTCTTTAAAAAAAATTTATTTATTTATTTGACAGAGAGAGAGCGCACAAGTGCACAAGCAGGGGGAGCGGCAGGCAGGCAGGCAGAGGGAGAAGCAGGCTCTCCGCTGAGCAGGGAGCCTGAAGCGGGACTGGATCCCAAGACCCTGGGATCATGACCTGAGCTAAAGGCAGACGCTTAACCAACTGAGCCACCCAGGTGCCCCACATTAAATATATTTATGAAATAATGATGAACATGATACATAAAAGGCTTATCGGTAGTAAAATAGAAACAAATTTGACAGGTTTTTAAAAAATATCTGCAAGGGATGCCTGGGTGCTCAGGCGGTGAGGCATCGGACTCTTGATCTTAGCTCAGGTCTCAATCTCAGGATCCTGAGGTAAAGCCCTGCCTTGGGCTCCATGCTGGGTGTGTAGTCTACTTAAAAAAAAAAAATATCTGCAAGACAGTAGCTGAAAGCTAGATAATTAATATGCAGTAGAAATTTATCTTTGAATTACCTGGAATCAAGAATAATTTGGATTATCTGGGGTCCCTAATGCACTAGAGTTTATAACAGACCATATTGTGTTGACTTTTCCTAGCATGAACAGGGCTCAGTGATGATGTTTGAGCACCTAGTTAATTCTAATGGACTCAAAGAAGTCATGGAATACTATGGTCTCATCCCTGAAGAAGACATTTGCTTTATCAAGGAACAGATTACAGGACCACTTGAATCACCAATCAAAGATTCTTCGGTAAGTTCGTGTACAACTTAATTTGAATTGACTGTGTTTCCTGTCTAGTCTTTCCTAGTTTCCTTCAGAGCTATATGAAGAGAGACATTTGGCTATTTTAAGGAGACTAAATGATAAAATACATGATATGTTTCTACTGTTTAATACCAAAAAAATGAAAGGCTTATCTATTTTTTTATCTCTTAACTGAGATCTTTAGAAGTTACCCCCCAAATTAAAATACATATGTAAATATTTTTTGGCGGATAGATATGCAGTATTCTACATAGGAGTCGGAGGTAATGTCATTTGGAAAATGTAAAAGTATGTGTCTTGTTTCCCCATTAAAATTAACATGTTTGAGTGCTGGGGGAAAGGTGTGAGGGAATGGGAAGTGGGGGGGAGGGAAAAATGAGAGGGGGCAGGACTCAGAAAAGGAAATTTAAAAAAGAGAAAAAAATAAAATGATAAAAAAAATTAGCGTCTGAAATATTTAGATATATGAAGACCTAGAAAAAAAGTTGAATAGTTCAAAGGAAAATCTCTTTTGTTTTTTTGTTTGTTTGTTTTAATTAAAAAGAAGTTGAGGGGCGCCTGGGTGGCTTGGTTGATTACGTGTCCAACTCTTGGTTTTGGCTCAGGTCATGATCTCAGGGTTCTGAGATTGAGCCCCATGTCAGGCTCTGTGCTGGGCATGGAGCCTACTTGGGATTCTCTCTCTCCTTCTCCATCTGCCCCTCCCCCCCAGATAGATAGATAGATAAATGATTGATAGATAGATAGATAGATAGATAGACAGACAGACAGATAGATAGATAGATAGACAGATAAATGGGGCACCTGGGTGGCTCAGTTGGTTAAGCATCTGCCTTCCGCTCAGGTCATGATCCCAGGGTTCTGGGATCAAGCCCCACCTGGGGCTCCCTGCTCAGCAGGGAGTCTGCTTCTTCCTCTGCCTCTCCTCCTGCTCATGCTCGCTATCAAATAAATAAATAAAATACTTAAAAAAAATAAATAATAAAAAAGAAGTTGAAAAATAATTTCCCTCTAAATTTTTTTTTCCTTGAATAAATATACAAATCTATTTGTAAGATATAAGATGAAGAGCTGGATTTTGAAGCAAATACTCTATTTCCAAAATATGGGAGCTTCAAAAAAAATTTTTTTTTAAGATTTCATTTATTTATTTGACAGAGAGAGAGCATAAACGGGGGGGAGCTGCGGAGGGAGCAGGAATAGCAGCCTCCCCTCTGGGCAGGGAGCCCGATGTGGGGCTCGATCCCAGGACGCTGGGATCATGACTGAGCCGAAGGCAGACGCTTAATGACTGAGCCACCCAGGCGCCCCGAGATTTTATATTTTAAAGAAACTTTTAAGCCAAGAAAAGAAGAAAGCTTGTTGGTTATGAGAAATGTAACGAGTTAGGATCCCCTTTTTTTTTTTTAAGATTTTTTTTATTTATTCATTTGAGACAGAGAGATAGAGAGCATGAGCAGGGGGAGGTTCAGAGGCAGAGGGAGAAGCAGGCTCTCTGCTGAGCAGGGAGCCAGATGTGGGACTCGATCCCAGGACCCTGGGATCATGACCTGAGCCGAAGGCAGAGGCTTAACTATCTGAGCCACCCAGGCGCCCCGAGTTAGGATCCTTTCAATGGCACAAGGTTTAGTATTAACAGGATATCACATACCTTAGCATTTCTTTAACTTTTTCTAATAGTTTAGGAATTAAGTGGAAGAAGGAAAGAGTAGAACCTTCTAAGTTATCTCACATTCCCATTCAAGTATCTGTTTATGATTTTTAGGTGAACACAGTTGCTTTGCTTTGCTTGTAAATAGATATGGTTCATATCCTAAAACTTTGGTGAGTTTTCTTGTCTTCCAGTGGCCATATAAAGGGCGTCCTAAAGAGAAAAGCTTCCTTTATGAGATAGTGGCCAATAAAAGAAATGGCATCGACGTGGACAAATGGGATTATTTTGCCAGGTATGCACTGAACACTTCAGAAAAATTGGTTAAAATCCTTACATGCTTTAAATATATTTAATTTTTACTTAAATAAATAAAAAATGAAATTCTTGTGTACATTTAGTGTTAATATTTAAGGTACAGTTTCCTCGTTGAAAAATTTCATCTCTCTGCTTTGGAATCTTTCCAGGGACTGCCATCATCTTGGAATCCAAAATAATTTTGATTACCAGCGCTTTATTAAATTTGCCCGTGTCTGTGAAGTAGATAATAGGAAGCGTATTTGTACTAGAGATAAGGTGAGTTATGTCAGAGGAACAATAAAGAAGGTGTAGTTCCTAGTTCCAAGTCTAGAAGTAATCATTCAATAATTTGGAAAAATCACAACCTGGTAAATTGTCAATCTCTTTACTTTACAGTTAGCACTTGTGAATATCTAAAAGTTCTTTTCACTTCTGCAAAATTACAACAGACATTTATTGAGTATTGTGGTAGGCACTGTTCTAAGTGCTTTAGGTGGATTAACTTGGTCCTCACAACCCTGTGAAATAGATACTATTTTTATGCCACTTAATAGGTGAGCAAATTGAAGCACAGAGAAGACATATAGTTAATAAATGGCAGAACTGGAGTTTCAGCCCAGAAAGTTTGATTCAAGTCTCATCCTTAACCATAGTTAGTGATCTATGTTAGTGTTTCATAATAGGTAAAATACTAAATCATTAGGTCCCTGCTAGATTAGAGTCATGTAACTAAAGAGTAGTATGGGATTGTACTATAGAAAGTCTTTCTTTGGGATGCCTGGGTGGCTCAGTCGGTTAAGCATCTGCCTTCAGCTCAGGTCTTGATCCCAGAGTCCTGGGATCAAGTTCTGCATCGGGCTCCCTGCTCAGCGGGGAGCCTGCTTCTCCCTCTGCCTGCTGCTCCCCCTGCTTGTGCTCTCTCTGACAAATAAATAAAATCTTAAAAAAAAAAAAAAAAGTCTTTTGAGAATAAAGAATATAAGAAGAATAATGCCTAACTTCTAGACTTGTTGAGAAGATTAAAAAACATATTGAAGATGCCTAAAACAACCTGCTACAGAATTAAAACAATAGATTAAGAAGAAAAGTTGAGGGACGCCTGGGTGGCTCAGTCATTAAGCGTCTGCCTTCGGCTCAGGTCATGATCTCAGGGTCCTGGGATCGAGTCCCGCATCGGGCTCCCTGCTCGGTGGGAAGCCTGCTTCTCCCTCTCCCTCTGCCTGCAGCTCCCCCTGCTTGTGCTTGCTCTCTCTCTGACAAATAAATAAAGTCTTAAAAAAAAGAAGAAGAAGAAAAGTTGCAAACCCAGAAGAAATGGTTTTCCTAACCTGCCTTGTAGTTTTTTAATGGACTCAGGGATTTTAATGAGGTAGCTCCTGTGCATAGCCTTCTTGTCTGTCAGCATCCCTTTTCCTTGTCCTATGTACTTATCTACTAACAAGGGTAATATAACCTGACCCTGCATTAATATTTATTTCATGTTTTCCTGCAGGAGGTTGGGAATCTGTATGACATGTTCCATACTCGCAACTCTTTGCACCGCAGAGCTTATCAACACAAAGTTGGCAACATCATTGATACGATGTAAGAAATTCGACTGCTATTTCTCTATAAAATTTTTTATGATGCTTTGTTAGATCATTCTTGGGTCAAGTTGAGATTTCTAGATGAATTCAAGTGAATTTTAAATGAATAAATCTAAAATGGTTCCCTTAATACAACAAAAAACTAGCATAAAGTAAAGGAGGAGAATGAATAAAGGGGATAGATGAAGGGTGGAAGAGTTGGCTTCAACTAGACATGAAGAGGCATGGCTTAGACCTCCCCAGAGCTAGTTGCTTCTGTGCCAGGTATTAGTATCCAGGTGAGAGATAAGATGTGAATAATTGACACTCTAAAACTAATGACAAAAAATTAATTTTAAGGATGAAGATTAATATCTGTCCTCACCCTGTCAGTTATTTGTGGAAAATAGTGAAGCCGATGGGAATTTCACCTCTTCTCCCAGACCCAGTGGGAACCGTAGCAGGAAAGTTGGGCCAAGTACAGATACAAGCACGGCCATGCTTCTCTATGAGACTCAAAGACCCATGGAGAGTTCTCAAAAGTAGAGTCTGAGTTATTCCATGTCTCTGAAATAGTTTTAAATTGACATGAGCAGACTAGTTAGAATACAGTCACCCATTTGTATGGTTGTTCCTTTGATAAGAAGTTTTTGTTTGTTTTTAATTCAGAGAGTCAGAGAGATCTAGGTTCAAAGCCTGGTATTGCTTCTTCCTAACTTGGTTAAACGAAAATACTTCATTTCTGCATCTATAAAATGGAGGCTGATTACGTCTATCTTGTTGGAAAGATTAAATAAGATAATATATCCAAAGCCCTACATAATGCCTGGATCCCAGTGAACATGGTAGCTCACAAATCACCATGCGCTTATTTATGCATTTATGTATGATCCAAAAACAGTTGTCTTTAGAACATCACGTCTCAGGATTTTACTTCTCTGAAGTAGAAAGATTTCTTTAACTTTAAGCATGGCATTAAGCAAATACTCAAATTTTCTCATAAGCATACATTTTTATGAAATGATCTTTAGGATTACAGATGCTTTCCTCAAAGCAGACCCCTACATAGAGCTTACAGGTGCTGAAGGAAAAAAGTATAACATTTCTACAGCAATTGATGACATGGAAGCCTTCACTAAGCTAACAGGTAAGAGCCAGAAGGTAACATAGGTGGTCCATCTCAGATAAAGTGTAAGCTGTCCCTGGATTACAGATGGGTTATTTTCCAAACATTCCAATATATTTGGCTTCTCAAGTGATTATATGCTTTTGGAATTGAGTTTTATCTCTGCTTTGTATTAACAATATAACCTTGGTAAAGTTATTTAACCTCTCTCTTAGTTTCCTCATTTATAAAATGGGAGTATTGCTATCTTGCATAGAGTTTTGTTGTAGTATTTAAATGAGGCGTAACACCTAGTATCGTACTTGGCACATAAGTACCCAATATTTACTATTATTTAAGTTATAATACAGCTGGACTAATAGCAGACTTGCCCTTTTAACATTATTTTTGTTGTAAAACACAGGGAACCAGGAACATTTTGCCACACTAAAGCAGAAACGAAACCTGCAGCTTAGGGTGGGAAGGGAGAGGTGAAGGAGTTGCAGCTGGTTATTGCACATGGGGAAGTGCAGACTGAGCAATAAAGATCAGCAAAGCAAAAGGAGTAGACAAAAAAGTATGTACCAGTTGCAGTTCTTAGCTGCATATCACGAAACTGATTCTATTTAAGAAGAAAGTTAGAAAGCAGTCACATAGCTTGTAGAATCCATGGAAAGGCTGGAGATACTTTTTTTTAAGATTTTATTTATTTATTTGAGAGAGAAATAGCAAGCGAGCGAGAGCACAAGCAGGGTGAAGGGCAGAGGGAGAAGCAGACTGCCGCTGAGCAGGGAGCCTGATGTGGGACTCGATCCCAGGACTCTGGGACCATGACCTGAGCCAAAGGCAGATGCCTAACCAACTGAGCCACCCAGGCACTCAAGGCTGGAGATTCTTAAAATGAGCAAAAACAACACAAGCTCAGTGGCCTAAGACAGCCAAGATCACTCTCCATGAGGTTCCTGTGAGTGGTACTACTACTCTTCCATCACTGTTTGATTCTGCAGCACGCTGCCTGAATGAGACCCATACCAGTTCCTCTGAGACTGTCTTTGAAGAACCAGTATTCTTCGTGTCCAACCATTCGCAGATGGATACTTTTGTAGAGCACTAAAAGTGAATTGCCAGTAAAATGAAATGGGGGCGGGCAGGACATACAAAATACAAGCCCAAATATTTAGTATTGAGTTTGACAGACTTAACATATATTTCAATAAATATAATCAAAAGAAACAGAAATTTAAATAAGAAAAGTTATATGTATTATTCTTTAAAAATATACGTGTAGGTAATGCAGAGTCCCTATTACACTTGTAACTTTTTAGTCATTTTCTTTTTTTTTTTAAAGATTTTATTTATTTATTTGAGAGAGAGAATGAGAGAGAGAGAGCATGAGAGCAGGGAGGGTCAGAGGGAGAAGCAGACTCCCTGCCGAGCAGGGAGCCCGATGCGGGACTCGATCCTGGGACTCCAGGATCATGACCTGAGCCGAAGGCAGTCGCTTAACCAACTGAGCCACCCAGGTGCCCGTCATTTTCTAATCATAAATAAATCAAAAATTAGAAGTGAAAGAGTGATTCCTCATATTAGCTATCTTTATGCACACTCAGAACATTGTGTATATCAGTATTTAAGGTTTATAATGTAACAAGTGATTTTCCTTCTTAATTAATCTAGATTAGATGACACAGTCCCTCACAGGGGATAATGTGTATCTAAATTGTTTCTGTGTTTTGTTTTAATAACATCATAGTAGATACTAACCTCCCACTGTTGTGTTCATAGGAATGAAAGATGAGGTTATATAATAATTTGAGCAAGTTGGGGCCTATTTTCAACTTTGTTCATAATGAAGCAGATGATGCCGTATTTAAAAAGTCATCTTAAAAAAAAAAGTTATCTTCGGTCTTCATCAGAAGCCAGTTCTAACAATTTATCCTGTAACATTATATTACATTTCTACTATCTCTTGGTGAAAAGAAATGAATTGGGGATTTTATGCACTTTTGGGTTAACTGACAAACCATAAAGTATACAGTTTAATATGATCTTACCACATGATTATACATAGCTCTTGCTCATCATGAAGGTTCTATAATGCCCAAACTGGCTTTTACCCTGTTCAGTGAGATGAATCCACTGATTATGCATTTGGATATTGTATTAATGTCAAAAATGCCAGACAAAATATTAGGTCACATTTTTGTGCTTTATCTGCCAGAGTATGGGAGAACAAGTGTATGGAATTTTCAGCTGTCATCATTTGAGACAGGGATAATCTTATCTTTCTTGCATACTATTCAGAGCAGTCCTATAATCCTTATTGGCCTTAACTACATGACCTGGAAGGAATAAGTCCATGTGGGCCTTTACCATGTTACCTTTGCTGCTTTTCCAAAAGTCAACTTACTTTATCTAGAAGTCTCCAGTTCTTGTTTTTTAATTTTTTAGAATGTTTTTCCACTTATCGGGCAGTGTTGAAAACCTACAACAGTGTTGAAAGAATTTTACAGTGAACACTTTTATACTCACCCCCTCAATTCTAGCATTTACTGAACTTGCTTTATTACTTATCACTTACCATTCACCCCCTAAATTCTAGCATTTACTGAACTTGCTTTATTACTTATCTATCACTTATCATCCATCTATCCATCTTATTAATCCATCTTAATTTTGATGCATTTTAAAGTTTTTTTTTAATTTTTAAAAAGAGAATTTATTTTTAGGAAGAGAGAGAGCATGCATGTGCGCGCGCGTGCATGATGGGGGAGGATCTCCAGCAAACTCCCTGCTGGGTGCAGAGCCCAACATGGGGCTCGATCCCAGGACCCTAAGGTCATGACATGAGCCGAAACCAAGAGTTGGACGCTCAACTGACTGAACCGCCCAGGTGCCCCAATTTTGATGCATTTTAAAGTAAATTGCATGGGGCACCTGGGTGGTTCAGTCAGTTAAGCAGCTGCTTTCAGCTCAAGTCATGACCCCAGGGTCCTGGGATCAAGCTCTGCATCAGGCTCCCTGCTCTGTGGGGAGCCTGCTTCTCCCTCTGCCTGCCACTCCCCCTGCTTGTGCTCTCTCTCCCTCTGTCAAATAAATAAATAAAATCTTTTTAAAAAAATAAATTGCAGATACCACTACACTTTACCTTAACTCCCTTAGCATGCAGATTAACTAAAGTTCAAAAATTAATTATAGATTTTTTCCTTCTGATGTAAGATTCACATGCAATTTGTATAAATGTACAAATCTTACATACATTTGCTAGTGTTTTGACAAATGCAAGATACAGAACTTCATCTTCTCCTTAGAAAGTTCTCTTATGCTTCTTCCCAGTCAATTCCTGCCCCCACCTCACCCCTAGAAACAACTACAACTTGCCAATTCTAGACTTTTTTTAAGTTTATTTTTAGTAATCTCTACACTCAACATGGGCTCAAACTCATGACGCTGAGATCAAGAGTCGCATGCTCTTCCAATTGAGCCAGCCAGGCGCCCCTGTTCTAGACTTTTATATAAATGGAATCATACAGTGTGTACTCCTCTCTGTAGGGCTCCTTTTTACTCAATGTTGAGTATTTGAGATTCATCCAGACTGCATGTATCACTAGTTTATTCCTTTTTATTGCTGAGTAATAGTTCATCATATGAACATAGTTTATCTGTCCTCTCTGCTTCCTAATTTCCTATTTATAAATGTTCCTATAAATATTCCTATAAATGTTTCAGCTTACATAGAAGTTGGTTATCTTAAGCATTGCAAATGTTATGACCACTGTCTTAGGTAACCATTTTCTTACATTAGTCTTTATCCCTCAGTATTCCTAGGCAATAGGTGGACCTTACTTCCCTTCCTTCCTCTGCAAGCCCCCCTATCCCAAAATCCCTTAATTAAATTGGAATGATAGAATGTTAAATTTAAAAGGACCTTAGAGATCAGCTACTTAAAACTCCTCAAGGAACATCTGGGTGGCTCAGGCGGTTAAGCGTCTGCCTTTGGCTCAGGCCATTGTCCCAGGTTCCTGGGATCGAGTTCCGCGTCGGGCTCCTTGCTCAGCGGGGAGCCTGCTTCTCCCTCTGCCTGCCGCTCCCCATGCTTGTGTTCTCTCTCTCTCTCTCCCTCTGACAAATAAAATCTTAAAAAGAAAAAAGACCACCTCCTCAAATGAGGAAACAGAGGCCAAGTGAGGGAAAGCAACTTATCCTAATAAATGGCAAAGCTAAACTCAAGTCTTCCGGCTCCAAAGTTGAATGTTGCTTACACTATTTTAGAGTGATATATAGTTATTCAGTTTAACATACAAGCAGTGTCCTTAAGTTTCATACATAACTCTTTTCTGAACACAAATATGTGGAACAAATAGAGCTTTCCCACATGGCTAGTGGGAATGCAAATGGTACAGCCACTTTGAAAAAGTTTAACATTTTCATATAAATATATATTTATCCTATGATCCAGTAATTCCTCTTCTACCTGCTTACCCAACAGAAATTGAAATGTAAGTCCACCTAAAAGCCTGTACCTTATAAGAATAAGGTAAAAGGCATAAGAAATACCATCAGTAAAATTCTGTGGGGTTCAAAGGAAGGAGGAATTACATCTCTAGTTTGGTTGGATTGAGGAAGATTTCACAGTGAGGTGCCTTTTGAGATGAATCTTGGAGATTAGGTAGGCTTTCAAGGAGTGAGATTTTGGGGCACCTGGCTGGCTCACTCAGTGGAGCATGTGACTCTTGATACTGCGGTCATGAGCTCAAGCCCTATGTTGGGCGTAGAGAATACTTAAAAAAAATTAAATTAAAAAAAGAAGTGAGGGACGCCTGGCTGGCTCAGTTGGTAGAGCAGGTGACTCTTGATCTTAGGGCTGTGAGTTCAAGCCCCATGTTGGGTGTAGAGATTACTTAAAAAAAATAAAAAGAAGTGAGATCCTGTGATGGGGGAAGCATTCCATTAATTCACCCAGGAATAGGGTAGCTAAAGGCATGGATTAGAAAAGCGTGGTCTTATTATGTTAAAGTAAAATTGCTGTTTTTCAAACTGTGTGTATAATAATATGTAAAGAAATAATAAAAACTATAGATGGAAAGGTGGTTTGTAAAAAGCATCACTGAGGATGAGGAATGTGTTAACTGTAGATTGATTAGGGAGGAATGTATACACATCAGTGAGGTGAATGACATAAGGCTGTTAATATTTTATTTTGCCAAGAAAAAGCATTTTTGGTAAAACTCATTTTGCAAAATGCAATAATTGATTCAGTCAACGATGACCAATTAATGCTAAGCCATTGGTTGAAAACTTATTGGGATAATCATACAGTCTCAAAATATTACCCTGTGGATTATTTGTTAATTACAAAAGGGAAAATACATTTATAATAGAGAAAGCTGGGATTATTGCCTTAACCAACTGATGGAATTTAACAACCAATAATGGTAACATCTCATTATGTGACTCCTGATGCATTGAGCCAGGCACATCCTGTGTTCTTGACAATAGTGTTTAACCTGAATCTAATGGTAAAGAAACAGACAAGTTCAAAGTGTGGGACATTGTCCAAAATGAGTGTCTGAACTTTTCTAAAATGTCAACATCATGAAACAAGTCAGGGGAATTATTTAGTTCTAGATTAAAGGCGACTAAAGAATATGACAACTAATGTCATCCATAATGCTTGATTGGTTTCTCTATCCAGCAACATAAATCCATAAATTGCATTATTTCAACAATTAAGCAAATTCAAGTATAGACTGTTATGTTAGATATTTTTATATCAGTCTTTAATTTTTTGGCACTTGATAGTGGTTATGTAGGAGAATGTTCTTGTTCTTGGGAGATACATGCAGAAGTATTTAGTAGTGAAGGGTCTTGACGTCTGTAATTTTCAAATATTTCATCAAAAATTTGTGCGTGTGCAAAAAAAATTGTGTATACACATACACAGTGTATGCATATGTAGAAAAATGTTAGCAGTTGATGGATTTAGGCGAAAGGTATTTTATTTCGAAATTTTTCAAAATAAGAAGTCGGAGGAATAAAAGAAAAGAAAATTAACTTCTGGGGCGCCTAGCTGACTCAGTAGGGCATGAGACTCTTGGTCACAGGGTTGTAAGTTTAAGCCCCACATTAGGTGTAGAGATTACTTAAAAATAAAATCTTCTTTTTCTTTTTTTTCTTTTTAATTTATTTGGGACGCATGGGTGGCTCAGTCGGTTAAGTGACTGCCTTCAGCTCAGGTCATGATCCCAGGGTCCTGGGATCAAATCCCACATTGGGCTCCTTGCTTGTGCTCTTTCTCTCTCTCTCTCTGGCAAATAAATAAAGTATTTTTTAAAAAAGAACTTTTAATAAAAACATTTATTTATTTTAGAGAGAGAGAGAGAGAATGCAAGTGGGGGTGGGGGGAGGCAGAGGGAGAGAAGCAGACTCCCTGGTAAGCGAAGAGCCCACTGACACTGGGCTCGATCCCATGATCCTGAGATCATTACCTGAGCTGAAACCAAGAGTCGGAGTCGGATGTGTAACTGAGCCCCCCAGGTGCCCCAAAAATAAAATCTTAAAAAATAAAATATAATCTTAAAAGAAAAAAGAACCAACTTCTGCTTTTATCATGGAATGGAACATTACAAAACTTTTTATTATGAAATTTACAAATTCCACATACCCATCACTTAGCTGCGACAATTATCAACACAGCAATTTTGCGTCATCTACTCTATCCGACCACTTCCATAAGATACTACGCTATTTTGAAGCAGATCTCAGACATAATTTTACAATTACTTAAATATCATTCTCTTTAAGAAAACAAAACATAACAACAAATTAATACACCCCTATTTCCCATCACCCAGCTGTAAGCCATCAACTCCAGTACAGTCTTGCTTAATCTCTACCCTCTCCCATTCACT
Organism: Phoca vitulina; assembly: GCF_004348235.1. Lineage (NCBI taxonomy): Eukaryota > Metazoa > Chordata > Mammalia > Carnivora > Phocidae > Phoca > Phoca vitulina. The sequence continues at coordinate 9,158,384 of NW_022589725.1, forward strand.
AGATTATCGTGAAGCAGATCCAAGACATTGGATGTTCTACTGTGCTTACATTTATTTATTTATTTATTTATTTATTTTTTTTAAAAGACTTTATTTGACAAGAGACACAGCGAGAGAGGAAACACAAGCAGGGAGAGTGGGAGAGGGAGAAGCAGGCTTCCCGCGGAGCGGGGAGCCCGATGCGGGGCTCGATCCCAGGACGCTGGGATCATGACCTGAGCCGAAGGCAGATTTTTAACGACTGAGCCACCCAGGCGCCCCTACTGTGCTTACATTTAAATGTCCACTTGAAATCATTCCAGAAGTACAGTAGTGTATGAGTCCTCTTAAATCTTTTTTTTCATCTTAATCTAACTGAAATTTTATCAAATTGGCAGATAACATTTTTCTGGAGATTTTATATTCTTCTGATCCAAAACTGGATGCAGCACGAGAGATTTTAAGAAAAATCGAATACCGTAATCTATACAAGTATGTGGGTGAGACTAAGCCAAAGGGAAAAACAAAAATTGAAAGGGTAAGTTGTCAAACACCTTTCCAGTAGTGAAAGGTCTCTCTCTTCCATTTGTCCTCCAAGAGGAAACCATTAACCCATCATAATACCACAACTCTGTTCTAAGCCCTTTACATTCATTTTTACTTAATATTCTCATCAATAACGTGTTCTTTGGTCTGTCCTGTAGATGAAGGAACTGAGGCTTGGGAGAGATTAAATAACTTGCCTATGGAAGCACAGTTAATGAGCCAGTATTCAAAGCCAAGTCTGACTTAGTCCAAACCTTTACTCTCTCATCCCAGAAGTGAGGGGGGCCCCCCAAATTTTGGCTAGATCCAATGGCAAGAAAATGGGGCCTCAAAATACGGTATCTGCATGAGCTTCACGGAGACGCTAAGGACCTGCTGTTCATAATTTCTTCTTTCACACTGTATCAGGTTCTCCCAGATGGTGCATGCCAAATATCTATATCTGTTTTCCCCTCTTGCTTGTGGAAGGTTTTTCTCTTTGCCAGAAAACCAGTAACATGAGCCGTACTGATAACCACACCCTGCCTCCTAACACTTTCCTCTTATTTTACTAATAGGTCAATGCCACATTTTTTTTTTAACATGAACATTTTGTTAAGAGAATCACTCTATTGTGGTTTGTTTGAAGGATGGCAGAAGCGGAAGCCACGTATTTGTTAGGGCTATCTCTACCCACTTTTCCTAGTAAAGTGCCATTTTCAGAGAGGGAACCTTTTGTGGCATAAACACTTAATGATGAAAAACTGGGGTGCTAACATGAGGAGTCTTGTCTTTTCTAGGAAGACTATAAACGCCTTCCAGAGGAAATTGCCAGTGCTAAACCTAGTGACGTATTGCTGGAAGCTGAACTGAAGGCTGAAGATTTAATAGTGGATGTAAGTAGTTAGCCCGATAATATACTGAGAAATTTTTTTAAGATTAAAGCCTCCCCCGTTCCATTATAAAAGTAGTACATGTTCATTAAAGAAAATTTGGAAAATACAGAAAAATAGAAGGAAGGAAAAGAATCACCTATGATCTCAAAGAATCAAAATTAGCCAGTTTTTAAAATTTTCTTTGACATTGATATTTTTAATGTAATCGTGATCATGTGGTTAGCAGAACATTGCGTATATTGATTTTTGAATGTTTTTTTGATCACAAAAGTAATCTATGCCAATTATTTTTTAAAATTGTCCATGCATACAAAGGAAAAAGACTTTTTAGCTCCTTCATAGAGACTGTAGTGTCTTGTATCCTAAGAAGACTATCAAATGGCTTCTTCACATTTTCTTTTGTTTCTTATAGGAACTGCTTTTCAGAGTTCTACTCCTCTGAAATCTTGAGACAGTGTTGCCCATGAATTTTTTTCAATAAGCCTCTCATTTGCTGTTTTCTTGTTGATGCATCTTTGGTGAAGGGTGATCTCTCCATAACCATTCTTTACCAAGGGATGCAACAAGTGAATTGTCCTTAGACCCAGTCTAGTCACTTGGCTGAGGGTTGAAGTGCCTCACACCTGCAGATCAGGCTACGGTTTCCTGTTTCTTTAGATGAAATTACACCAGAATAAAGGGATTTTCTGAATTTCTGAGTTTCTGAGATTCTGAAAGAACTTACTCTCCCGAATGTTTTCCCTGGGCTGTCACATGTCCTCCGTTGCCCTCAGTGCTTTACTTGAGGGTCTGCAATGCCCTCAATTCAGTGCACTATCCTAGTCAATCCCTGACCTCCCATCTGGTTTTTCTCTCAAAGTGCAATCTGCTAATGAATATAGGATCAGAAGTACTTGAAGAGACGTAGGAGAAGACAGCACACACATGATTAAGCTTGCTTTAACCTAAAGGCAAACTGATGGAGCAATGAAAGATTTTTTTTGACTATCAGACATGTCAGAACAAAAAATTCTATAAGATTTTGTTATGATAAAGGTATGTGAAAATGGGAATGTAAATTGATATAGGAGACCACATTAGAGTCGATGTTAACCAACCCAGCAATTTCATTCTAGGTATTTGTTGTAAGGAGATGATCAGTTTGGAAAAAAGAACGAAAAACAAAAAACAAGCACAAATCTATATATTGTGGCATTATTATAGTGTAAAATAAGGGGGGGAAGGATATATCTCTCAATAGGAAATATAGTGGAATAATGCAAACATTAAAAGTTGTTTTTAACATGAAAAGATATCTATAACTAAAAAAGCAATACATTCAGAATGATTTTATTTTTGTTTCTTTAAATGTATATACACGTGTGTGTATAGTGAGCACCCTGAAAAAAATTCTGAATGTATTGGTAAAACGTTAACATTGTTTCTGCCTGGGTGATGGAGTTGCAGGTACTTTTTTTTTTACAGTGAGTATGGTAGAAGAGTTTCATAATCAGAAAAATATGGGTGAAGATGGGGTTAAGATGGGTAAAGCCCTTTTGTATTCTGAGAAAGCAATTTGCTAATTAAATGTCTTATTATGTATTAGCCTCTCAATTTTAGTTTGACAGTGTAATATATTTATGTGGTACATTTTACTATATGTGCCTCCTTTTAAGAGTGTGTGTAGTAACTTTTATGATTACTTAATGGGCTATAAAACTTAATTTTGCTATTTAGAATGAAAGATTCATAGTTGTCGATCTGTAGCTACATTTTGCTCTTGAGTCCTTCCTTGGTTAAGAACGGGAACTCCAACTATTATAGTATTGCCCTTCTAGAAAAATAACCATTTTATCAAATCTGCTTTAAGGAGGAATTTCTAGTTATATATGTTTTGGAGAAAATAGGTATTGCCTTTTATTTCTAGTCTAAAACCAAGGAAATAAATACCAAAGAGCTGGTGGCACTCCTGAAAATTGCTGAAAATTTGATTAGTGTTCATACCTTACCATAATGTGTAACAGTGTCAAAGCTCTGTTGGGTCCCTCCCCACATGAAACAGCACCCAGGAGAGAAGCCTAGGATGGCACCAGCCCTGGGTTCATAGGGAGACGGAGCCGTTGCTCCCTCCCAGGTAAAGGCGTGCAGAACACTCGCTGCAGCTCTCAAAGCCAGTAGCACACACACGCGGGGACACACACCCCTGGTCTGACTTCAGGACCAGAGCTGAACCTCGGTGTCTTCTTTTCTCTCACAAGGTACTGGCAGGAACCTCATAGGCCATTTTTGTTTGTTTGTTTTCTTCAGGAACCAGTCACAGGATAAGCTCCTCTTATCGTCTGTTCTTTTCTGTACCATCATCACCCCATTACTCTAGTTTTTCCCCCTCTTATTTCCAGACCCACCCTTTCTCCCAGTCCTGTCCATGGAGCCCTTCCACACCATAATTAACACGCTTCCCTGGATCCTCAGCCTCTTTGTTGACTCTCTTTGCCCTTGCTGCATCCTGGCTGTTCCCTGAGAACCTGATGCTTCTGCAGCCCCTTCGGGAAAAGCGTGTTCCTCAGGGTCAGGAGGCCTTCCTGTTCATCAGTCCTCTTGTTCCCTAGTATCACTTCGAGACCCTATGCAAGATCCCTGTTCCTCTGAGACCGGCATCTCCCAAACTGCTGTCCTCTTAATTGAAGATTTTGGGCTGGTTTAGAGCTTTTCTCCCTGTTCCAGTTCCTGCAGTGGTCCTTGGTGGCTTCATAGTCCACAAGGCTGGCCAATTCTGATTGATCTCTTCATCCTCATCCTCGGTGACTTTACCCACTCTACCTCGGCCAACACTCAGCAGATTACATTCTAAACCATACCGATATTTGAAAATACCTTTCCTCTAAAAATCACTGATTTTTAAGCATCCTGTCTGTCCTAAAACCCCTTTTACCTTATGTGCTTGTTCCTTGCTCTTCAGGACCTCTAGTTTATTGTCGCCTCACTTTCTTCCAGCTTGTCAATGAACGATCTCTATTTCTCTCCCAATCTTAGATTCTGTGATGGATTCAGTCAATTTCTACAATTACCCTCTACTCCCTTCCTTTCTTTGCATCTACCCAGCAAAAGGCTGAATGGCAGTTCATAGTCCCCAATCTTCATTGGGCCCTCTGGGCTTCTGGTAGGCTTATTGCAATTCTCCCAGTCTCCATAATGACTATTCCAAACCATCTCCACTCTTCTCAGACCTCCAGCCCTGTTCCCTGCCCACAACTGTATTCACTGGGACTAACCCCACTTTGGCCCTTATTTCGGAGATAAAATATAGGCCATTAGATAGGAACACTCTCAACCTACACACACCGAATAAGCCTCCATCTGCAGCTGTGTTCAGCCTTCCCTCTGGTAGTGGGAAAATGTCTCTCTTCTTATCAAAGGCTAAGAGTAATCCTTTTACTTGTGTTCTAGACCAGGGCTGTCTGGTAGAACTTTCTGTGATGCTGGAAATGTTCTGTATAATTGTGCTGTCCGTTTTGGTAGCCACTAGCTACACACGGCTGTTAAGCACCTGAAACGTCACTACTGCAACTGAGTAAATTTTTAATTGTATTTAATGTTAATAACTTTAAAATTAAAAAGCCTCATGTGGTTAGTGGCTACAACATTGAGTAGTACACCATAGAGCCATTCATCTTAGCATTTCTGTGGAACCCCAGGATCCATTCTGTCCTCTCTTTCTGACTTCCCCATCAGCAGTTAAACAGACTTTCATCTCAGGAAAACAGCAAACATCGTACTCTTCACTTCTCTCCTCTTCTTTAGGGTCCAGTTCATTGAAAAGTTGCCCCCCTGCAACTCCCTTACCTTTCCCAGGTACTCTTCTCTCTTGCATCTTTCAACAGTCAAGCTTCTAAGAGTTGTCTTCTCTTTTATTATTGCTCATTTACTCCTGAACCTTTTGTCTGTCGCCATCACCATACAAGAACTATTCTTCCAAGTTCAGCGTTACTTAACCCAGTGGACCATGGCAGCCCTGTGCCTCAGAGCTGTTTCTTCTGCCTGGAATTCGTTTCCTTCCCACATAGACAGACCTGGCTAATTCCTGCTCACTTTCCCAGGAAAACATGCCCAGTCATTTCCGGGGAGCCCCAGACTACTAGGCTCCCCGGTTCCAAAGTTTCACAGCACCCTTTGCTTCTCCTTGGTAGCTCTTAGAACAAATGTAGTTAGGTCGTTACTTTTATAATTATTTGTTCAACCTCAGTCTAGGCCACACATGCTGTGGGTGCTGGGATTGTATCAGGTTTCCTTGTACCTACAGGACCCGTCACAGTGGCTGTCACATAGGCAGAGACTTTACACCTTACTTATGTTGAAAGCACAAATAACCTCCCCCACCCCATCCAGATTTCAAGACCAAACCTATGGCACATGCAACAGCGTTATTTTAATTCTACTATGAGCTACCTTATCAGTGCCTTATTCCTGAACCTCCAGAGAGCTCTGCTCCATTTCTTGTGATGCTCCTACAACCCTGAATTCAATTCTCACTATTATGTGAGTGATCACTAATTTATTGCTTTTATTAAGGTTATCAACATGGATTATGGAATGGAAGACAAGAATCCTATTGATCATGTTCGCTTCTATTGTAAGAGTGACCTCAGCAAAGCAGTCATGATAACTAAAGATCAGGTAACTACTTAGGTAAAACAAATAGACTGTAGTGGCATTTTGCAAATCTATGATAAATCTGCGTTTTGTTTTTTTCTTTTAAAGATTTTATTTATTTATTTGACAGAGAGAGACACAGTGAAAGAGGGAACACAAGCAGGGGGAGTGGGAGAGGGAGAAGCAGGCTTCCTGCCGAGCAGGGAGCCCGATACGGGGCTCGATCCCAGGACCCTGGGATCATGACCTGAGCTGAAGGCAGACACTTAATGACTGAGCCACCCAGGCGCCCTGATAAATCTGCGTTTTACATGGTGTTTTTAGATAACATCAGGAATGGAGCTGGGACACCTGGGTGGTTCAGTCAGTTAAGCATCTGACTTCAGCTCAGGTCATGATCCCAGGTTCCTGGGATCATGCTCCATGTTGGGCTCTGTGCTCAGCGGGGAGTCTGCTTGTCCTCTCCCTGCTCGCTCACACTCTCTCTCAAATAAATAAGATCTCAAAAAAAAATAGAATGGAGCTTAGGAACAGCTAACGTCTCTTCAATGTATGAACTCAAGATGACAGTGAAATCTTTTCTTCTTTGAAAAGGTTTCAGAGCTTTTGCCAGAGAGATTTGAAGAGCAGCTAATTCGCGTATACTGCAAGAAGACTGATGCAAAGACCTTGTTTGTTGCACAACAACATTTTGTTCATTGGTGTTTAATCAGAGACTTCACCAAGCCTCAGGTGGGTGGTTTATTATTCACATGATTTGCACAATTTTTTATTTCTAAGTAAAAACTAAAAGAGATCTTTACTTCCCTCTGAAGAGTTCTCATTTAAATTATAGTCACTAGATTATGGTTTTGGAAAAAAAAGTTTTTCCAGTTTAAGCTTTCCTTTTAAAATGTCTGACTCTATGTCGACTAGTGATTTCTTCCTACACCAATTTTGAGTGGGTACTGTGTTTATCATTATTATCCTAATACTAAAAGTTCAAAATGATGAACATGTGATAGTACTTTATAATGTTCTCACTAGTTGTCTGCACTCCTCCCAGTTACCTGGGAAATGAGTCATAGTGTCCTCATCTTTCTGAGAAGGTTACCAAAGCTGAGTAAATTGTTTAAGGCTACATACAAGTTGATAATAAGTTTTCTAACTTATTATTTCAAATTCAGCATTCCCAAAACTGTAAACTATTTAAATTGTCTGGAATAAGACAATGGAGAAGAAGAGGAGCCAAGCTGTAGCTGACAATCCTATAGCGATGTTGTTAAAGTTGTCCCTTACTGACCTGGACGTGGCAGGTGCCTGGCACAGAGAAAGTGGCCAGTCGATTATTTGTTGAGTGTCTGAATGAAATATTTGGCAGGCAGGTGGGAAGCTACATTCTACTTCCTAGCCCAGTACGCTCTCCCACAACACCGGATCTGCCTTCCCCCACCCCCATGCATTGGGTGCTGAGGGAAACAAAATGAAGGAGCAACCCGGTAGTTGGTACTTTATCAAGTGCCAGAAGGAGTGATACAGATGAGTTCTGTTAGGATTCTAAGAGTTGAGAGCTGTCAGGAAAGCCTTCTGAAGGAGAAGCGATTCTGCTGGGTCCAGAAGGCTGGATTATGTTTGAATGAGTAGCAGGGAGAAAAGGTGGATGTAGTTGCTAGAGGAGTAACCCAGTGGCATGAAACTGGAACAAGTGGAGTGTGTTTGGGGGCTGTGAGGAGACCAGCTATGTGGACTCAAGAATCCCTACTGTTGAGTGATGAGAGGTTGAATGGGAAGAATAGACTAGATTATGGAGAGCCTTGCATAATCAGCTAAGAAAGAAGACTTCTTATGAACAGTGGGGAGGGAACCATTGAGAGATTTCAAGAGTTTCCTTAGGTGCTGCCATCATTACTTCCTTCTGCATTTGTTATCTCCAACTAGAATGAGACCCATGGGAATGAGGAAGTGCTGTAGCACCTAAGGAAACTAAACCTCTGATTAAGAAAGAAAACTAGCAGCAGATGGATTGGAACTTGGAGAGACTGGAATTAGAGAGACAAGAGGCTGTTGAAGTTCAGCCATCTGGCAATAACTACTTTAAAATGAAGATACATTCACTCATTGAATGAGGATTTTTGCCAGGTCCTATGTTAGGTACCAGTGATGGAACAGTACCTAAGACAGACATAGTTCCCACAGTCTTGTTGGGGCAACAAGTAAATAACAATTGTGGTCGTGTGGTAAGTGCTTTGGGGTAGGGTGCCCAGAGTCTTAGTGGAGCCAAAAGGAGAAGGATTTAAGCCATAGCTTGGTTGGTTGGGAAAGGCTTATTTTAAGAAGGACTTAGAAGCTGAGACTTGAAGGATGGATGAGAAGGAGTCAGCTGGGTAAAGTCGATGGAGGGGGGAAGGCCAGAAGATGGGCGAGAACATGGTGCCTTTAGGGGAGGGGTCCAGGGGATTTTGCATAGTCCTGTAGGCCAAGAGCAATGGAAGCCATTAAAGTGTTTTAAGCAGGAGAGTGACATTCAAGTTTGTATTTACAAAATTCACTAGAGTTGAAATTAGAATGGGTAGAAATAAGGACGCTTGATAGAAATAGAGATGAGTTTAAAGGCAAATAATGTTGACTTTGAGCCAGAAGGGTCTTCCAAATAGGAATATCATTTATTGTAGGGGGGGACTAGGCAAGAGAGGAGCAGGGATCCAGTGAAGTCCCGCTTTTTCCTGGAAAAACAGACAGAGGGGCGCCTGGGTGGCACAGTTAAATATCTGACTCTTGATTTTGGCTCAGATCATGATCTCAGGGTCATGAGATCGAGCCCCATGTTGGGCTCTGCACTCAGTGTGGAGCCTGCTTAAGATTCTGTCTCTCCCTCTGACCCTCCCCACCCCTCTCTCCCTAAAAAAAATAAAATAATATAAAAAAATAAAAGCAATTGGTGTTTTCAAAAAAAGAAAGAGTTTGTGTTTCGTGAAAAGTGTATGAGGGCAGAGGAGTCAGAACTCTGTGGTGTCCTGCCTCTGGCCATCTTTGAGAAGAATAGGTCCGATAGCTTTTCCTACAGAGGCTCTTACCCGCTCAGGACTGTGGTGTTTCTAATTTGGCCCAAGCACAGGGCATATATGTAATTTAGGGTTTCCCAAGAATAAGTATGTCTAGAAGCAATCTATCTGCAAGACAACGATAGGTGCACATGAGGATTTCACTCAAAGTTATGAAAACTGGCTTTTCTTTGTTCCTGGTTTTTCTTTTCTTGACAGGATGGTGACGTTGTAGCCCCTCTTATAACACCTCGAAAAATGGAGTGGAATAACGCAAATTCAGCCCAGAGCCCAGATCACTTGCAGAAAGTGTCCAAATCTAGACAGCAGCTTTTTCCGGATGACTCAATGTGAATGTTTGCAACCAGTTGTTTACATAAAGCCTTCTTCCCTGTCCCCCAGCAGTATTAACTAACGTAGGGAATTTGGTCGTGGAGTTCTACAAATTTAGTGATAACTAGTGCTTTTTATATTTTGAATATACACACATGCTGAAGCTAAGTAATTTTTATCCAAAGAAACAAAAAGGTATTAGGCAAATCTTGCTATACATGCTATGGAAAGTGTTACCTTGTCTATTTTAACTGTAACTAAAGTCTTTCTCTAGTAGTCTTATTTTCTTAGAATAACAAAAAAAAAATTTAGGTACTCTGAACTCTTATGACATATGATTGTTTTTGAAAAAAAAAAAAAAATGTTTAGAAATGAGAGAAGGTGCACATAGGAATTTGAAGTTGGGACTGTTGTAAACAGCCATGGTTAAGAATGAAACAAAATCCTAGTCCCTTGAGGGAGGTACCCATCACCTCGAATTTGAGGACAATTCTTCTTAAGTGATCTGAATGTTCGTGAAAGACCTTCCCTCACCCTTTTAGCCAGGTTGGACTAAACAGTAGGAAATGAGGGCCGGGAGTTAGCTCCAACTCCTGAGTGAGAGGCATGATTAATTTTTTGAAAAGGTCTGAGGGCTCTGGCCTTCTCTGGAGTGGGACATAAAACTGCCTCTGGGGAGGCTGTTCTCTGGGTCAGTTGCAGCCCCAGACCTGGGCAGTTTCTTACTCCTGAATACTCACTGTCCATGTCACAAGGTCTTTTTCACTATCACTGCTCAGCTTGGAGAAGGCTCCCCTCCGACCTTCTGTCTGAATTTCCCTTGTAAGCTGATCAGGGTCACAGAAGCCATTCTTAGGGCTACTCAGAGCTGGGACTTTGTTTTTGCTGGTTCAGTGAGCATTTTATGGGTTTCAGAGCAAAGACTGAGCTGCCTGGGATGAAATGAGTGATTATCCCGAGAATTCCAAGTTCCCCTCTGTGGCCCAGTATTCCCCATGCTTGTTCTTTACCTCCTGCAGTGGAGTAGGCACCACTGTGGTTGAGCAATTCTGTGCAGAGGGCCCCCACCCCCACCTCCATATACACACAATTGCCAGTTCTCCAGACCTTCACCAAGAATAAAGTCTGGAGTTAGAGCCAAAGCTGGTGGTAGCCAGAGGGTCCTGTAGATGCAGGGCAGTGGGGAATGGGAGTCCTAAGCCCTTAACATCTTATGCTTTGACACTCCCTTACAAAAGCCTCCATGGCAGGCCGGGATTGGGGAGCCAGGCCTGGCTCCAGGCAAGAGCAAGTGGGAGGAAGGAAGGAACTCAGACTATAGGCAGCAGATTATCCACAGTCTTAGGAATGCTGCCATCTTCTACTGTGTAATCAAGTTCTGTTCTGTTGACACTGGGCTGAAAAGTATTAGAGATACCTGCCATTCTGTATAACCACCACCCCCCTCCTCCATCCCCCAGTAGATGATCAAGAGTTGACCCTAATTCATAGGAGAATAATTAAAACCCTCCCCACTTCCACCATAATGCGGTGTAGGTGAGGATGTGTCCACATGTGGGCTCCTAGAAGCACAAGTGAAGTCAGCCATGGGACTGGGTCATATCTGTGTTGGCCGAGGTACCTCTGAAACATTCAGTGGGGAGAACTGTGGGGCTCAGACTTAGTGTATCCAGACTCAAGGTCAAGAATGTAATGTTTTTCTGCTAAGATTGTTTTCTTTCTGCAACTCCTATCTTTAAATCATTGTGGTTTACTCTGGAGTTTTATGGTTTCAACATTGTATCATTGTGCTATCTGAGAAATAACTTGAATCAACTTTGTTTGCACGCTTTACATATAAGTCAGCTGCACTTTATGCTCTTGGCAACTGTTTTAATTATCAGAACCATGTGCCATTTACAAGGTTAAATTTTTCTTAACAAACACCTTCACTATTTGTATAAAAACTGAGATTTTAACAACTTAGCCTCTAGAGTTACTGAACTGTTGTCACCTTGAGAATGTAAGAACTGAGTTTAAATGATTTGTTACTTCGTTTAGGTGAGGAAAATAGCTGCAATAAAGCTTCATGAATGTATCTCCATCTTGAAACCAAAGGTGTTTTCCTTAATGACGTCCTCTCACACATGTGTGCCCAGTCTGCACCCTGTTCTGCAAATGAAATGTGTCTAGGAATCTACCCAGATGCGTCTGAGTACGTCAACGCTATGTTTGGTTTGCAAGAGAGGGGATGATATTTAACAGGACTTATGTTACTTGGTTTTCTGACAGGAGGCAGGCATTGTCATGGGACGGGATATGGATGTCTCTTCATTTCCTGAGCTCTTGTGTCAGGAAACATATCTTTCCTCCTTTTTAACCTGCCCTAGGTTCCCATCTACAGAGATTCAACTTCTTTATCCAAATAGGCGTATTGTTCATTTGCTGCTTTCATATCTTCCTTGTGAAATTAGAGATTTGCAAGCACCCCGTATGCTGGTGGCCGACAGGAAGCCCTCAGTGTTCTAGAAAAAGATGCTACCAGAGTCTTGATTAGTTTCACCAGTTGAGCCCAGGTGTCTGTGGTTTGACAGTGTGAAGTTAAAATGATTTCTAAAGCATCCAGAATAGAGTATATATGTCTCCATGGAAAATTCTCTAGAAGGGTGTATATGAAAATGAAAATGTTAGTGTTTTGGGGGAATGGTTGAATTTTAGGCAACTTTAAAATTTTTTAAAGTCTTCTGTTTTTTCTACAGTCAACATGTTTTAGTTGTATAATTTCTAAAAAGAAATTTCAGGGGAGCGCCTGGCTGGCTCAGTTGGTGGAGCATGGGACTCTTGATCTCAGGGTCATGAGTTTGAACCCCATGCTGGGCATGGAGCCTACTTTAAAAAATAAAGAAATGTCATGAGGGTCTTTGTGCTGTTCAGAAGAGGTGTAAGTACCTTTCACTTCAGAGTCACCTGTCCTGGAGAACACTGCTTGCTTCCAGGACTGTCTCGGGTCCCCAGGCCACAGGGAGGTCTGGTCACAGCCATAGTCGTCCAGGTTTTGGAGAAAATGGGCAGCCCTCTCTAAGGAGGGTCTAGATGGTGTTCATGAGCAGGTCTGAGCATTTGCTGTTTCAGAAAGCTCCATCAGCTCAGGACCCAGGCCTCCAGCTCCTTGATGTAGAACTGCTCTTGCCGGGCCAGCACCTCATTATTGAAGGTCGCACAAGGGTGGCTTCCCCCATGGTACAAGTCTCCATCCAACCACAGCCCAAACTGGCCACTAGGGAGAAGAGGAAAATCTCGGCATGACTCACTCCTGGGTGTTGGCCTTCCAGGTCTACACCATCAGCCTTTGGCCTCACCATGACCACAGCTCAGTTTTGCCTGTTTCATCTTCCCTTAAACTGATTTATATCCAGAATTGTTGGGAACTCCACATGTTGTTCCCCATAAGATTTGGAGCATTTTTTTTTTATAGTTAAATGATTTTGATAAATATATACAGTGGTGCACCACTGTCCCCAGTCCAGTTTTAGAACATGTGGAACATTTTAAAGATGGCAATGCTTAACCAAAGGAGTGAATCTTAAGGCATGGACTCAGCCCAAAACACTTCAGAAAGCATCCATTCTGATCCCCTCATTAGACAGCAAACTAGGCTGGGGCTGGGAAGTGGGTTACTGCAAATCAGCAATGGCTTGTATGTTCTGTGCCAAACTGTCTCAGTAGAGGCTCTTCAGGGAGCTGGGAGAGCAAAGAACTTGCCTGGTACTAGTCAAACACCGCTTTCATCTTTGCCCTCGAGATAAGATTTATTCTGCCTGAATTTGGAGGTCTCACCAGGAATAAGGCTAACTTTTTCTTCCTAACCCACTCATCCCCCCAACACACACACACACACACACACACACACGCACACACACACGCTGGTTTCCTGGGCAGATGCCTGCCTTCCTCCAGTGAGCTGTTACCTGATCTAGCCTCCCATCCCTTGACTCTAGCCTCATCCAACCATGCAGAATGCTGTTCCCCAAATCACATGCATTCAGACTAAGCTGTCATCAACTGTAAACACTTTGGAGGGTAGTCCATGCCATTCTACCCCCTCGGTGTTTAGAGGAGGCTTGAGGGGTTTGACTGGGGGACTAGGCAGCACCGGGGCCGTGTTGAAGGGAAAGGCCTGGAAGTTCACCACCAACTTCATCTTATCTGGGGCAGCTGTAGCCCAGCATTTCCGGATGGGGGAGGGACCAGAACACAGACTACCCCAAGACTCCAGACCCTGGGAGGACTGAGACACGCACTGGCGCTGCCCATCATCAGTGAATCCAAGTCTCCTTTCACAAAGAAAGAGTTGCTTCCTGTCCACTTAAAGACCTGGGATGACAGGAGAAAAGCTGGGTTACTGGGGGGAGTCCTGCCCTTGCAGTTTGACTTCACGCCACTGGGTGGCAGTGTCGTGGAGGGAACGGAACATCCAGGCCCAAGCCCCAGCTAAGAGTCGGGAAGTACCCTGGCCCCTGAGGAGATTTCTTTCCATTCTCCCCGGATTTCATCTCCTCTTGCCTTCCAGTCTGAGTTCCCACAACCCCAAACCCCCCTGTTGTAGAAACAGACGAGAACTCTCTAGCATCCTGCTTGCAAAGCTGGAGAGAAGAGGGGGAAGTTCCTGGTCAGGAGCTAGGCCCTGATTCTGCCATGAGCTGTTTCCTCCTCTCTCCCTGGAGCCTGCCCACTTCCCCACACTGCCTCATACTCCGTTCTTTAGCAGGTCTTGTGGGCCCCACCCCAAAGACACAGCCAGACTACCCCCATTTCTGTCACGCCTATCTCCACTTGTGCCCACCCAATCCCCGCCAGTCACTCCTCGCTAGCTCACAGCCTCCTTACTTGTCCCTGCTTCCAGTCACCTGCCCACAGCCCATCTCCGCTCTGCCTTGTGATCAATATTACCATTCCTCTGCCTAAAGCCCTCCGAGGGCTCCCCGCTGCAATGGGAATACAATCCAGCTCCTCACTCCAGCCAGAAGCCCAGCCTGCTCTGACTGCTGCTCTCCTCTCTGACCTCTTCTCCCCCTTACTGGCTTCACTTCAGCTACCCTGGCCTTGCTGTCTCTGGGACACCCAAAGCTATTCCTGCTTTAGGACCTTCACACTTGCTGATCCCTCTACTGAGGATGCTCTTCCCCCAGATCCTGAAATGGCCCACTTCTCATCTTTTAGCCCAAATGTCATCCTAGAGAAGTTTCCTGGGTCACCCTGCCTAAAGTAGCCCTTCCTCCCAGGCCCTGTTTCCTTTTCCTCAGCATTTAGCACTCTTTGAGATGACCCTGTTCATGTGCCAATGTGTCGTTGCTTAGTCCACTACCGTGTAAGGTCTGCGAGGGCGGTCTTGATTCCCAGCAATATTCCCAAGGCATGGTATAGATGTCTGTTGAATGAATAAATTATTCAAGAGTCAATTGGGCTAATAAAAATATTTCTAGAAGGCCACAAATGTATAGCATATTACTGCCTGTAATTAGTTTTTTTAAAAAAATGCTATGAGCAGCCAAAGGGTTTTTAGCAAGAAAACAGACTAATAAAATAAACCCTGGGCTCAGAAGAGATAAGATAATATTAACAAGTGACCATGAAAAGACAGAACCATTCAATTCCTGCTCTACTTTCATCGAAGAATGTGACCTTCAGACTTGAAGGAGTAAGATAAACATTGCTACGGAAGAAACGAAGACCCTGTTCATGGTGCTATTTGGAATCAACATCAAGGAGCCACTGGGAATTCATAAAGAACACAAGAGGTGTCAAAAGACCAAAGATAGGCAAAGATTACCCAATTAAAAACAGAAACAAAACAAAAAAACCAAGATTCCATAACGGGGGCTGGGAAGACAGCCCTTCTAAAAATAATTCATCTCGGGGCGCCTGGATGGCTCAGTCGTTAAGCGTCTGCCTTCGGCTCAGGTCGTGACCCCAGGGTCCTGGGATCGAGCCCCGCATCGGGCTCCCTGCTCAGCGGAAGTCTGCTTCTCCCTCTCCCTCTCCCCCTGCTTGTGTTCCCTCTCTCGCTGTGTCTCTCTCTGTCAAATAAATAAATAAAAATCTTTAAAAAAAAAAAAAAAGATACATTCTTTAAAAAAAATAAATAAAAATAATTCATCTCATTCAACAATTTAAAAATTTTTTTTAAATTTTATTCATTCATTTATTTATTTATTTTTAGCATTTAGTACCAGTCACTGTTTTATGTACTGGGTGGAATGGTGAATGTAACAGACAAAAATTCCTGCCTTCATGGGACTCCCATTCTAGTAGGTGGAGGCGGGTAACTAAGTAAAATAAATAGACTGTTAGGTGGTGAAAAATGCTAAGGATAAAAAAGTAGAGAAGGACAAGAAGGGTTTTCAAAGAATGGAATGTTATAAATTTAAATTAGTTGGTCACAGAGGGCCTCTCTGTGATGGTGACATTTGAGCAGAATCCTAAAGGAGGTGAGACCTGAGCCATGTGGTTGGTGATCCAGTAGAAGGCAATCTAGGCAGAACAGCATATGCAAAGGCCCTGAGGTAGGAGCAGACCTGCATGTTTAAGGACCAGCTCAGAGCTCACTGTGGCTAGAGCAGAGTGAGGGAAAGGAAAAATAACAAGAAACAACATAAGAGAGAGGCCAGAAGATGTAGGGCCTTGTAGGTTGTTACATATATTTTTTAAGATTTTATTTATCTGAGACAGATAGCAAGAGAGAGCACAAGCGGTGGGGCGGGGGGGGGGGGGGCTGGGGCGGGGGGGGGGGAGAGGGAAAAGCAGGCTCGCCATTGAGCATGTAGCCCAATGCGGGGCTCGATCCCAGGACCCCAAGATCATGACCCAAGCCAAAGGCAGATACTTAACCAAGTGAGGTTAAGGCCTGGGCCACCCAGGCTCACAGGCCTTGTAGGTTATTATAAAGACTGGCTTTTCTCCAAGAAAGAAAGCCATTGGCAGCTTGGAGCCAAGGAATGACATGCTCTAACTTACCTTTTAAAAGGAACACTCTAGGGGCCCCTGGGTGGCTCAGTCTGTTAAGCGTCTGCCTTCAGCTCAGGTCATGGTCCTGGAGTCCTGGGATCAAGCCCCTCATTGGGTTCCCTGCTCAGCAGGGAGTCTGCTTCTCCCTCTCCCTCTGCCCCTCCTCACAACTGCTCATTCTCTCTCTCTCTCTCTCTCAAATAAATAAACAAACAAATAAAATAATTTTAGGGGAAAAAAAAGGAACACTCTAGCTATTGTGATGACTGAGGTGGAAGCAGGGAGACCCTTCAGGAGGGTATAGCAGGAACAAGGACAAATAATGATGCTGGCTTGAACCAGGTGACAGCAAAGGACATGGTGAGAAATGGTGGGTTCTGGATATAGATAGAGAAGGCAGAGCCATCAGGATTCATTGACAACTCAGGTGTAGGGTGTGACAGAGAGGAATCAAAGACCCCAAAATTTCTGGTCTCAGCAGTAGGAAAGATGTAGGTGCCATTAACTTCATTGGGGAAGATGGGCAGGAGGAGCAGATTTGGGGGCAAAGTTAGGAGCTCGGTTTGGGACCTGTGAGGCTTGAAATGCCGGGCTTGAGGTCCAAGCAGAAACTCTAGGTAGTAGTTGGATATATGTCAGTTTCGAGTTCAGAGGTAGAGGCCATCAGCACGAGACCTTGAAAAAAATGAGGGTAGAGAAGAGACAAGAACCAAAAACTTTGCTCTGGGACCCTCTGATGTCAAAAGGTTGGGGAGGTGAGGAGGAACCAGCAAAGGATTCTGCCAAGGAGTAGTCAGTGCAGTAGGAGGAAAATCCGAGAACTTTAGAATTCCAGCATGTGAATACAGGAAAACAAGTGGTGATTAGAATCCAGCACGGGTTTACTAGGAACAACGGACCCCTTTCCTGTTTCCTGGAAAGATTACCAGGCTGGCTGATGGAGACAATGCAATAGATACCTTGTGTTTTGCTTTTAGCAAGGAGTCCGTAGCTCCTTGTGACCTCGTCATGGGACCAAATAATTGTGTGGCTGAGTATATCTGTAGGTCCTTGGTCCATGCATTGGAGGGGAGGTCTCTCATAGCAAACAAAAACACCTGGGACTAGTTCCTCATCCACTGAACGAGTATATCGTGAGGGCATGTTCTGGCAGTGCAGACACACTCTGACCCCCTACCCATTCATCTGTTGGGTTCCTAAATGGGCATTGTCTCCTTTCCAATTACTGTGCCTTTGCACATGCTCCAAGAAGACTGCTCCCCATGCCCTTCATCACCTGGTGATCTTGTTTGTCCATCAAGATCCAACTCAAGAAGCTCCTCCTCTAGGAAGTCTCCTTTGATCTCCCCACTCCGGTTTGATAGAGGTGCTCTTCCTTGCGGTTTCTTCCACAGCCCTTATCGCTCTATATTGTGATCGCCTCTCTTCTGCAAGCCCGAGAGCATCTCCGTCATTTAGAGGGGTAGCCTAGCGCCATGCCTGAGGTCAAGCCCCAGGGCCTGTTTCTGCATCTCATCCTCACCACTGACTAGCAAGTCACTCGACCTCTCTGTGCCTCTGTTTCCTCAACTGTTAAGTGGGGCCGATAATAGTATGTCCCTCAGAGGAGTGTTGTTATGATTAAATGCGCTGATTTGTGAACGTCTCAGAATAGTGCCTGGCAGGTGGTACGCTAGTGCCCAGTTAGCTGCTACTATTTTTATGAGGAGTAAAAGTAGTGCGCTTCGTGCCAAGCCTGCAGCGCTCAGTCGTTTTATTCAATAAATAGCTCAGAGATGGAGACGTTTTACATGGGAGATGCTGGCGACTGACCATCCCCCTCCCTCCTTCTAAAGCCCTACTCTCCAGCAGCAAGTACCCTCTGTCTCCACCAGTCTTGTCTCTGTCCCTCACCCGTCTCCTAGTCACCAGTCACCGTGAATTAGAGGTTTGAGCTCTGTCTCACCCTCCTCCCCTCCTTCCTCATTCCTGCAGTGTCCTTGGTGAACTTCGCCGTCCGCTCGGACCCATCCCGTGCCTGCCCTCAGCGCCCTTCCTTTTCCAGTGCAGGGGACTTCTTACCCCCACCTCAGCCACTGTCCCCTCTGTTCACACCCAGGAACCCGTCCTTCCCGGTCTGTTTCCAATGGCCCTCTCTCTTAGATCTTATATTCCAACACGTGGCTCGACTGGTGTCCTTGCTCCAAGTCTCTGACCACAAGGCCACCTCTCAGCTGTTGTTTTCGTCTTCGTCTCATTGTCCTTCAGCCTCCCTGGCTGCCCTTCCCCACTGATCCAGACTAGGTTCTGTGGTCCATTTTACATTTCCACTCCCTGCAGCTTCCGCTTCCCTCTCTCGCTCGGTCACACCACCTTGGCGGAAGCCCCATCCTGGAGAAGCCCTCCCAGCCACACTCTCCACGCCGGAACCAAGGAGCTGAACGTAGCTGGCGGAAAAACACCAGGGGACTAGATTGCCTTTAAGCTGACGCTCCCCACTTCCAGTTCACGCTGCCTGGCTGTCCTTCTGTTTCTCTGGTTCTCTCCGGTAGGCCTCCCTCTCCACTCCCGTAATGACGATCTGACACCTTCTCTCTGCTCAGTCTGCACACTGTCTCCCCCAACCTCACTCTTAGCCGATGACCTCAGCCCACACTTCCTAAGAAGACTGAAGTCACTGGATGTGTCTGTCTTCCTCTTCCTACCTGTACACCCACAGATCTACCTGCACTTGGACCCATCTTGTCTTCGCAGCCTGCTCGGGTGAGCAACACCCCTCTTCCTTTATGAGCCAGTCTGTGGTCGCCAGGGACCTACTGAGCACTGTAAGAAATGAAGATGAACAGGGCCAAGGGGGATGCGCTGCCCACCACTGGCCTGTCCCATTCCCCCTGTGGAAAGATGGAGGGATACAAGGCACCCCAGCGTGGGGGATAGAGCTAGGGGCCACTGGGGCCTCAGGATCTTTGTCATAGCCCTCCTCCCCCCTCCCTAGGAGGCTGGGAATATCACCTTTAGCTGTGGGGAGAAGGAGAAGAGGAATGTCTCTCCGGTACCATAGAAGCCTTTGCTGAGTCGAATGGCCGAGGAAGAGAAGGCTCCAAACATCTGGAAAGCAGAGGAGCTTGCTGCGGCAGCTCGCGGGGAGAGGAGGCAACCCCATTCTCCAGGCTTGGTAATATAGGCTCACCTAGCCGGGCGGGGAGCCTGGGACAGAGCTGGGGGGTGGGGAGGGCCGTGTGGGCCCACCAACGCGTGTCCTTTCCCTTAACACTCCCCAAGGAAGAACTCTTGCTGGCGTCTTCCTACTTTTTCTTAAACGTACCTATTTTATAAAAGTAATCCTTGTAGAAAAGTATTAGAAGTTACAGACAAGCAGGAAGAGAAACTAAAGCCATATTCCAATTCCCCCTTCTGCTCTCCAAGGTGACTATTAACGTTTTGGTGCATTTCCTTCCAGCATCTGTTTAATGCCAGTGTATATGTTCTTATACAGAAAACCAGATCCTACAGTACATCTGTGGTTTTTTTTTTTTTTTAAGTTTTATTTATTTAAGTAATCTCTACACCCAAGATGGGGCTCAAACTCACGACCCTGAGATCAAGAGTTGCACGCTCTTCCAACTGAACCAGCCAGGTGCCCCGTACCTGTGTTTTGTAAGCTGCCTCCCTCTTCATTTTTCTTTATAAAAGTTCAAACACACAGAAAAGTAAAAGCATGGTACAGATACCCTCCATGTGTATTCAAAATTGTGAATGTGTTCGCCATATTTACTTTCTCTCTCCTTATATTTTTTGGTGTTCTGTTTGACAGTAAGTTGCAGATATTATAACCCATTTACCCCTAAATGGTTCAGCTCCTAAGAATGGGGATTTTCTCATGTATGACCACAATACTATCATCTCACCTAAGAAAATTAACAGCAATTCCATAATGTTATCTAGTATCTAGTTCATAATACATTTTCTCCATTGGTCCAAGAGTGCCTTTCATATCCTGCTTTAAGAACAAAAACTTGGGGCGCCTGCCAGCTCAGTCGGGGGAGCATGCAACTCTTGATCTCAGGGTTGTGAGTTCAAGCCCCATGTTGGGTGTAGAGATTACTTAAAAAAATAAAAATAAAGTCTTAAATAAATAAATAAAAATAATAAAAACAACACTTTTAGTAGGTATGGCTCTACATCATTTTTTCCCCCAGCCCTTGGTAATATTTCACTATGTCGCAGAACCATAGTTCACTTAGCCATTTTCTCCTGTGGGATAGTTGGTGGACTGCAGGTTTTCCCTCTTATACCAAGTGTTGAGGGGCAGAGGCAGGACCACTGGGAGGCAGCCATGGGGAGTAGGTTTTGGCTTAATGTAAGGAGTCACTTCCTCATAGTCAGCAGCATTCTGCCAAGGAAGGGGCTCCATCCTGAGGAAGTGAGCTCCGTGGCCCTGAGGTGGGAAGTCCTTGATTGGCATCTTGAGGATGGAAGGAGCTCCTGCCCACGTGAGGGTCCTCAGGGACCCTCGAGATCTCTCCCAGCTCTAACATGTTCCTCCCATGGAAGAGCACTTGAAACCAGCATTTCCCCCCCTTCCCCTGGCCCCTGTCTAGAGGGCCTGGCAGAACACCCCCCGGCCCCCCCACGTTGGCGAGACCACAGGGATCTGAGACAGCACCTTCGCAAGGTCTGTGGCTGCCTCTTCAAAGCCAGCTTTTACTCTTAGCCCCCAACCAACAGGGGGATGTTTTCAAAGCATCAATGGATCATGAAGGTGCAGATCCTCCACTTAAGATGTCTCCCCAGTTGATTATTTGCTTCACCTCTGGCCCGCCTGCCCATTAGGGCTGTAGCTCCAAGAGGGCTGGAACCACTTCTGTCTGGACCTTGCTCTTGTCCGCATCTAAGCTCGCACATAGACGGTGCTTAATGTACATGTGTTAAATGGATGAATTAGGGGATGAAGGAAGGAAGGAATGGCTCTGAACGGGGGAGGTCTCTATGTCATCATCATTGTCCCTTACACGTGAGGGGCTATCCCCTCTGCCTCCCGCCCCTGAGGCTGCCCTGGGGCAGGGCCCGCTGGTGTGTGGTCGGGCACCCCCAGGGCTTCAGGCTGGGGCCCCGGGCCCAGCTCACCTGCCCATCCTGGTCCCTCAGCACCAGCAGCACCGGCCCACTGTGGCCTTCCATCTGCCTGTACAAGCTCCGCAGGCTGAAGCCATCTCTCGACGTGCAGAAGGCCAGGCTCCAGGGATGTCTGGTGACTCGTGGGGGGAGGTGGAGGCTGAGCTAGGGACAGGGCTGGAGGTGAGCAAGGATCCCCGTCCTCCCCCGCTCCTTCCCCCCTATCCTCAGGGTCCCAGAAGGACTGAAGTTGGACAGGCCCCACTCACACAAGCATGGTGCTTTATGGGTGCCACAGGAGTTTACTGTTTCCAAGGGCCCCTTAGAGAGGGATTATTATTCCCATTTAACGGTTGAAGAAAATGAGGCTCAGGGAGGTGAAGCCACTTGCCTAAAGCCTACACGGGGAGTAAGTGGCAGAGCCAGGATTTGAACCAAGGTCAGGTCTCCCTCAGGACTCTCTCCCCTTGGTCACCTTGGTCCCTAGAGGCTGGAGAATAGATGAGATGCTGAATCCCTCCCCCTAATCCTCCCTACCTCATCCTTCCGCCCGCCCCCCCAGCTTTGGGACATAGCTGGAGTGACCCCAGGTGTCCCTGGACCTGGCTGGGGTAGGGCAGGAGGGTGGGACCCTGAGGCTCCTGGCACTGTGCTCGAACCTGCCTAATCTCCGAGGCTCCTAGAACCCGGCTGGCTTCTGCCAGTTGGGGCCCCACGGGATCTTCCGGAGCAGGAGCTGAGACGGGGGCCGGGGCTGGGGCTGTCTCCTCTTCCTCCTCCTCACCCTCCTCCACAGATAGAGTGTCATCCACCTGGCTGGGCTGTGAAGACACCAAGAGGGACAAGGAGACATCGGCTTCCATGTCTCCAGAGCCCAAGAGCCTCGGCTGCCTCATCACCCCTGCTTAGGCCCCTGCCACCACCACCCACCCCTGCCTGTGACCGGCTCCCGTCCTGGCCCCTGCCAGCCGAAGGTCGGAGGTACACACGCCCATCAGATGTGGCCATGGACTCTATGGTTTGTCTGCCTGCCTGCTCTAGATCCAGAGTGGGTGCCAAGGATCAAGTTCTAAGCTCAGGGGCAGGAGAGAAAGGCCGGAGGCAGCCCGGCCCAGCCCAGCCTTGCGAGCTGTAACCCTGTGTGTCTGCACCCGAAACAATAATAATAAGATCAACAATCATAACAGTAACAATACCGGTAGTGGCCGATGTTGGTCAGCACACCCTGGGCCAGGCCTGGCTGAGTGCTCGCTGTGCATGATCTCTCTGTATTTTCCCAAGAATCCTAAGAATGTTCTCCTTACTATCCTTATTTTACAAAGAAAAAAAATGAGGGCCAGAGGCTTCCCTGTCGGCCAGGGAGACAATGCGTGTAGCGGCTGAGAAAGCACGGGCAGGTTTGTGTAAGACGTGTGTTCATCCACGCGAAGGTGTGTATCAGCTTCAAATAGACTTGTGTTGGCAAATCAGTGTGAGAGTGTTGAGTAACTTTGTGTGTTTACCTGTCAACATGTTTGTGAGTGTGAGTTGGGATTGTATAAATATGTGTGTGTGTCAGTGTGGATGTGTCTTGGTTTATGCATTCATTCAGTTGAGCTTCCACTCTGGTCCAGAGGGTATGTGCGTGTGCGTGTGCGTGTGCATGTGCGTGTGTGTGTGTGTGTATACACATGCACCTGTGCACAATGACTTGGGGACTTCTCATAAGGAGAGGCTCCTCCAAGATGAGAAATGACCAGGACACTGCTTTCCTGTTACCCAGGTTCAGGCCTAAGGAAGGGGTCCTAGCTGCGTGGGGCTTCTGGACAGAGCGCCATCTGGCTGGAGACAGCGGTCTATGCTTGTTAGGGTCTCAGGACCATGGGGTTGGGGCCCCGGGGTTCCTGAACTCTGAACTCTAGGCCAGCTGGAGAGGGACTTGGAAGGGAACAAAGCACCCGCCTGCCTCCAATCCTAGCCCAGACCCCACCCTGCCAGAGATCTGGCCTCCCCCACCTCCGCTGGCCTGACTCCCCAGCCCAAGCTGGGCCCCTTACCAGCCGAGTGTAACGCCAGCGACCTTTCATTCTGTCCGGGGCCCCAAGGCTGGTGGTAAGAGTCCTCAGCCCTCCCAGGGGGAGGGAGTACTGCGGGCGGGCGAGGCCTAGAAATGAGAGGGAGAGGCCTGGGGCACACCCTGCTAGCTCTGGGCCACCTAGCTGCCCTTTGCTCTCTTCTGTCACTCCCAGGACTAATCGTCACTGGGTAGGTCTGTGAGGTCAGTTACCCTTGGCATTCAAAGCCTCACTTGGAGTTAGCAACTAACACGCATGAAATTAACCCAGTAATTCTAGCTGATTCCCTTCCATCTCCCTACCCTTCTGGAAGATTGGCCTAGGGATTCTGGCCCTTTGGGCAGATGCCTGAGCTCCAGGCTGGGGGTCTGGAGCCTCTGGTTCTCTCTCTGACCTTGCGTAAGTCCCTTGCACCCTTGGGCTTCAGTTTTCCTACATGAAACATGTTGGACCAGACCATCTCAGAGGCCCTCACAATACTGACTGCAGGCAACTCAGTTCCCTCTGTATTATAACAGAAGCTCGAAAGGAGCCAAGCCTAAACCAAAAGAACAACAAATGAACAAAATCTTCATTTTTTTTTAAATCTTCATTTTTCTAATTTAAAAAGTAAGGCATGTATATTATAGAAAGTTTGAGGAATCTAGGGCGCCTGGGTGGCTCAGTCGTTGGGCGTCTGCCTTCGGCTCAGGTCATGATCCCAGGGTCCTGGGATCGAGTCCCACATCGGGCTCCCTGCTCAGCGGGGAGCCTGCTTCTCCCTCTCCCGCTCCCCCTGCTTGTGTTCCTGCTCTCGCTATCTCTCTCTCTGTCAAATAAATAAATAAAATCTTTAAAAAAAAAAAAAAAAAAAAAGAAAGTTTGAGGAATCTAGAAAAGAATAAAGAAAGATACAAAAATATTCATGATTTCATCTCTCAGAGATAAGCTTTCAACACTTAAGTATATTTTTTCCAGTCTGTTTTATTTATTTAATATATATACACATATTTTTATAAATAGGTCATACCATGTATAATTTTATAAAGTGCCTTTTCCACTTAAAAATGAGAATTTTCCAATGACATTCAGCACCCTTTGAACACATGATTTTTAATGGCTACATATTGTTTCATCATAGGATGTATCATTTATTCCTCAACTGTTGGACATTTTGTTTGCTTCTAATTTTCTATGATTATAAGCAAAACTGTAGTGAAATTCCCATAAATCTGATTATATCCTTTATGATAAATTTCAAAAGTTGAATGCTGAATCAAAAGGCATACACATAGTTCTTCTTCTTCTTTTTTTTAAAACTAATTTCTACACCCATCATGGGGCTCTAACTCACGACCCTGTACTCAAGTGTCGCGTGATCCACTGACTGAGCCAGCCAGGCACTCCCATATAGTTCTTTTTTCTTTTTTTTTTAAGATTTTTATTTATTTATTTGAGAGAGAGCAAGCACGAGCAGGAGGAGGGGCAGAGGGAGAGGGAGAGAAACAAGCAGACTTCCCTCTAAGCGGGGAGCCGTGGGGCTCGATTCCAGGACCCCAAGACCATGACCGGAGCCAAAGTCAGATGCTTAACAACCTGAGCCACCCTGGCACCCCCATAGTTCTCGATAATGTTTCCAACAAGGCTTCCCGGTGCTTAAAGCTGACCCATCTCAAGGTATCTTTAGTGAATCTCAGGGTGATATATTTCTGATCATCAAGTTTTATGACTGTAAATTACAGATAAGGAAATGACCCCTCAGAAAGTGGAAGAGCCTTACCACAGCCCCACTAGTTAGTATAACACGGTGGTGACGAGTACAGGCTCTGGAGTCAGGGAGTTCAAATCCTGGTTTTGCCACTTCCTTGCTATGTGACCTTGGGCAAGTTACTTAACATCTCTGTGCTTCAGTCTTCTCTTTGGTAAAATACTAATATCCACCTCATAGGGCTGCTGTAAGAGTAAAAGAAGATAACGCCTGGGGCGCCTGGGTGGCTCAGTCGGTTAGGCGTCCTGCTCTTGGTTTCAGCTCAGGTCGTGATCTCAGGGATGGAGCCCTGCTCAGCGGGGAGTCTGCTTGAAGATGCTCTCCCTCTGCCCCTCTGCCCACTTGTGCATGTGTGCACTCTCTCTCTCTTCCAAATAAATAAATCTTTAAAAAAAAAAAGATAATGCCTGAAGAACTAGGATGCCAAGCCCAGTCTCCATCCTTCTGTTATCAATTCGATGAGATAACCCAGAGCACCTGGGGTTTGGTGAGCAGTGGGTAAATGACAGTGCTTACTGCTATCCCCCCATCCCCCCACTGCCTCTGAGAAATCCAGGGTTCAAATTCCTGACACTTGGTCACTTAGTGGGGGGAAGAAGCAGCTCAGCGGGGAAGAAAAAGGCAGGAACTGTGGAAGAATGTACTTACGCTGCCGAGCCTTGGCTTCTGGCAACCTCGCCCCAGCCTGTCCAGCCCGAGGGTTTCCTTAGCTCACCTCCCAGACTCCCCAGAGACAGGGCCACTTCCAGAACACACCCGGCAGTCTGTCCGAAGCAGCGTTAGCTCTGCACCCTGGTCCCCCTGGCAGCGGCTGGCCCCTCTGTCCCCGCCAGGCTCCAGGAGCTCCTCCCTGGCTTATACCTGCCCAGAGGGCGGCCGGCCCTGGCCTTGCGCCCACTCCCGTTCCAGTTGGGAAGCCCGGCAGTGATTATCGTCCATCAGAAACTCAAATCCCATAAACACACACAAACAAGACCTTGTCACCCTCTGACCTCCAGCTCTGCCCCACCAGTCCAAAGGGATGGCTCTCGAACTCTCACCACAGCTGCCAGGTGCCACCCGGTGCCTGGAGCCCACCATGAGGAACCTCGCTTTATCAGGTACAAATAAATGCTACAGGAAAGGGCAATGCTGTGGGATTCTCCATCGGTCACCCCATGCCGCGGCGGAAGCCCAGGGCTGGGAAGCAGAGAGAAGCAGTCCTGCCCGGTCCTGGCTTGTTTTCCCTCCCTCCCCCGGGGTGATGGTACTTGCCTCAGTGACAGGCTGTGGCAGTGGGTGAGATCATGCACGGGAAGCCCGGTGTTTGGCACACAGTAGGCGCTTTGCCCATGGGGGTTACTTTTCTGTCCCTGGCTCATAGTAGGATTCCGTGAATGCTGCGTTGTCAAACCACAGAACCTCCAGTTGGAAGGGGCTTCGGCTAATCCTAGAACAGTCTCGGCCCAGGGCAGTACGCCCTGGAGGCTGTGTCCCGCAGTGGTCTGCTGGCCTCTGCTGGGGGGGTGAGCCCCTTGTCTCAGGAGGCCCGCCTTGTTCTCACACAGCCGAGACAGCACTCTTCTGCTGGGCTTTGTGTGGAGGACCTGAGTCCCTAGATAGGCTGCCCAAGGCCAGGTCTCTTGGAGCAATGCCCCCTCCAGGAAGGGTGGGATGCAGAAAAGACTTGTATTATGGGGAAAACAGGCAAAGTGAAGGGCCCCGTTGCCACCTCAAACACGGCTGTTGCACTATGTGTTTCAACTGTAAACGGTTCAGGGATCACACGTTTGGCCCTCTGAGCCCTCTCGGCCCTTCTCCCCACTTTATTTTCCCCAGGCTCAGTACCCGAACCACTGGGTACTTTGAGAAGCCAGCGAGATGTGCCTTGCTGTCCCATTCTTTGTCCTCGTGTCCAGGAAAACCCAGAATGTGACCTGTCAGGAGCACCAATTGCCAAAAATAGGCCCCTCAAAACTCCCATGATGGGATTCTAGGCGCCAGGGCTTCAGACATCCCAGCTCTGCCTCGAAGCTTGCCTTCTCCTTTCTTCTCCAGACCACACACCACCTCTCTCAGAACTCCAGTATTATTGCCAGGAAACAACCTGAATGTCCAATAAAAGGGGGAAAGGTTAAGTGACCCTTGGAACATCCACTCCGTGGGTTATTTCTAAGTTTTAAAAGTGATGTTTGCAAAGAGTTTATAAATGCACGGGGAAATGCTTCTGCTGCTCTGGTGAGTGGGAAAAGGCAGGACATAAAATCATATGCGCCGCACGGTTTCAGCTATGGGAAATACACTTGGCTAGAGTCCTTTCTAGAAAATAGCCCATGCTCACTGGGCAGCCTGGCTTCACCTCCTCACACGTCCTGGGAAGTCTGGTTTCTGTTCTCTGAGATCTGAGGTCTTTGGGCTCCTTGGTCTCCTCACTCTCACCGGGTGACTTTATTCTCCACTGAAAAAACAGAGGCCATCGTTGGCCGCCCCCTCCTCCTCCCGACAGAAGCCCCTGCATCTCATCCAAGTCTTCCATCCTTCCTCCAGGACAATGGAGGTAAGCGCCCTGCTCCTTTCAAAAGCCAAGGCCCCATCCCTCGATCTGTCTGCCCCCCTTCTCTCCCCCTCTCTCTCCACATGACAGTCCCCTCCCCAAATGCTCCATTTCTCTTCTTCCTACACTCCACCTCCATGTCCTGTTCACTCGTCAGTCCACTCCCTTTGGCTTCTGTCCCCACCACCCTGGCTCTTGTCAAGGTCCCCAGCAGCCTCCAAGTGGTGCCATGCAGTGGGAGGTCTCCCTCCTCATGTATCCGTTCTCCTGACCTCCCGACAACACATTGCTGTGTGTTCTCTCCTACCTCACTGGCTGCTCTCTCTCAGTCTTTTCTGGCTGGCTTTTCCTCTTTCACTCACTTTCTAGAATCAGAAATTCTTTTTTTTTTTTTTTTTAAAGATTTTATTTATTTATTTGAGAGAGAGAATGAGAGAGAGAGCATGAGAGGGGTGAGGGTCAGAGGGAGAAGCAGACCCCCGCTGAGCAGGGAGCCCGATGCGGGACTCGATCCCGGGACTCCAGGATCATGACCTGAGCCGAAGGCAGTCGCTTAACCAACTGAGCCACCCAGGCGCCCATAGAATCAGAAATTCTTAACTTCCTGCTTGTGCGCCAGTTTTTCTTTTCTCTATAGATGCTCTCCCGGTGTGACCTCACCTGGTCCCACGGATTTAAATATGGTCTGAATGCTGATGACTCTTCATGACTCCAGACCAACTAGAGTGATCTGTTTAAAACACAAATTTAAAAAAAAACCACCCACAAATTAGATTATATCATGCCGCTGCTTAGAGGCTTCCATGGCTTGTCACTGCATCAAGAATAAAGCCCCGGGCGCCTGGGTGGCTCAGTCATGAAGCGTCTGCCTTCGGCTCAGGTCATGATCCCGGGGTCCTGGGATCGAACCCCACCCCCAGCATAGGGCTCCCTGCTCCGCGGAGAGTCTGCTTCTCCCTCTGCCCCTCCCCTCACTCGTTCTCTCAATCTCGCTCTCTCTCTCAAATAAATAAATAAAATCTTAAAAAAAAAAAAAGAATAAAGCCCCTGCCCAGGGCATGCCTTGGCTCCACTCCAGCTTTAACTTGTCCTTTACTTTCCCTCACTCATCTAGTCCCAGTCACACTGACCTTATTTAAACATCTATCAAGTCTGTTTCTCCTCAGAGCCTTTGCCCTTGCTGTTTCATCTGCCTGGAATTCTCTTACTCTGGCTCTTTGAATAACTCCATTTATATGTATACATATTAAAAATTAAAAAAATATAAATATATATACATATATTTAATTTTTATTTTAAGCAGGCTCCACACCCAACGTGGAGCTTGAACTCACAGCCCTGAGATTAAGTGTTGCATGCTCTACTGACCAAGGTAACCAGGCACCCCTGAATAACTCAGTTTATTTATTTTTTTAGGGCTTTTTAAAAAATAACTCAGTTTATTTATTTATTTTATTTTTTAAATATTTTATTTATTTATTTGACAGAGAGAGAGACAGTAAGAAAGGGAACACAAGCAGGGGGAGTGGGAGAGGGAGAAGCAGGCTTCCTGCTGAGCAGGCAGCCCGCTGCGGGGCTCGATCCCAGGACCCTGGGATCATGACCTGAGCCGAAGGCAGACGCTTGACGACTGAGCCACCCAGGCGCCCCTATTTATTTATTTTTAATAACTCATTTTAAATGTCACCTTCTCAGTGAGGCCTCCCTGACTATACTATTGAAAGCAGGTTCCCCTACTAATTCCTCTAATTCTCCCTCAGCCAATGGTTTGTTTCTTCCATGAAAAAAAAAACCTTTTCATTTAAAAAAAATCTCCTCCTCTTTGAAGCCTTCCAGGATTTAGTCTTCATTCAGTTTTCATCATGTTGGTCAATTTAGCGGCCTGAATGGGAGGAAATAAACTGTTTTTTCACTGGGTAACCGGCATCATTTCTTACAATCTGATATATAATTCTTATAATCATTTGATGCTTCATTCCTTCTTGAGTAGAGCTTTACACCGTACACACTGTGTGCCTGAGCTGAACATTGCCCATTAGTGCAGCACAACAGACTCTGCAATTGGATGACCCTGGGTTCCAATCAGTCTCAGCTCTGCCACTTCCAAGCTGTGTGACCTTGGACAAGCATTCCAGTTATCCATTGCCGCGTAACAAACTACCCCAAAACTTAGTGGCTTAAAACAACAATATTTCTTTTGCAGTTTGGGACAGCTCATTTCTGCTCTACTTGGCATCAGCTGGGACAGTGCCAAGACTGGGGCCTGAATCATCTGAAGGTTCGCTCTCCCACATGTCTGGTGGTTAGCGGGGACCAGAGCTGCAGTTGTTGGATGGAACACCTTCACTAACCTCTCCATAAGGCCTGGGCTTCCTCCGAACATGGTGGCTAGGTTCCAAGGGGAGTGGATTAAGAGAGAGAGAGCGCATGAGCACACGAGAGATCGCTGAAGAGCTTTTTATGAGCTAGCCTTGGAAGTCACACATCACTTTTGCCACTCTCTATTGGCTCAGGCCGTCACAAAGCCCTACTCAGGTTCAAGGGGAGGGGATAGAGATCCCATCGCTCAACCGGAAGGGCGTCAATGCCACACTGTAAAAACAGCGATTGGGATGAGCTGTATATTGCTGTGCTTCCCCTTGGAAAATAGCCACAAGAAGCTCCTAACCTTCCTAAGATCCTCTGCTGAAGTGTTGAGCCCAGAGCCTGGCACAGGGGAGTGCCCAAGGGTCAGGAAGCTGCAGTCTCCCTGTCTGCGTGTAACCAGTTCTAAACTCCCAGCAAGTCTCATTCCTGAACCGAGCCTGAGTCCAAGAGCCCCTACCTAGGCCGCCCCCAACCTCGGACCCCTCCCCGCCAGGGCCTTGCTGCTCTCCAGGCTCTCCTGGGGCTACACTGTAGATTCACGGCTCCCCCAATCCAAAGACCCTCAGAGCAGGAAGAGCCCTCAGCCTCCTGCTGGGCCGTGAGTGTCGGGACCCAGGCAGAATCTGTGTGGTAGAGCCGGGACTTGGGACTCGGACCCAGGTCCAAGTGGGAAGATGCAAGGCACTCTAATCTCAGCACCACTAGTGTGGCCATGGGTGCGTCAGGAGGGGCTGAGCTGGCCTGGACTAGCACGTCCCCTGCCTGGATTCACACCATCGAGCATCTCCAAGCCCACATTCTGCATGGCGGAGAAACCGAAACACAGAGAAGGTAAACCATTTCTTTCTTTTCTTTTAAAAGATTTTATTTATTTATTTATGTGTTCGTGTGTGTGTGTGTGTGTGTGTGTGAGAGAGAGAGAGAGAGAGAGAGGGAGAGAGAGAGAGAGCGATCACAAGTAGACAGACAGGCAGGCAGAGGCAGAGGGAGAAGCAGACTCCCTGCCAAGCAAGAGCGCGGAGCCCGATGCGGGACTCGATCCCGGGACCCCAGGATCATGACCTGAGCTGAAGGCAGATGCTTAACTGACTGAGCCACCCAGGCGCCCCAAGGTAAACCATTTCTGAGAATTCTGTAGCATCTCTGTGCCAAAAAAGGACCAGCCTACAAGAAATGGAGACATCACAGCTGGAAGGACCCTGTCATCTGCTACATCAGACTAGACCAACTGGGGACTCTGAGGCCCAGGAGGTGGGAAGGCCTGCTCTGGCCCTTGCCTCTGTGCTAGACAAGCCCACCTTGTTTGTGGTGAATCTACAGTGGCCCATCTCCCCTCTATACTGTATGCTCCACGATGTCAGGAAGGCACCAATGACAAGTCCACTCATTGTCCTACCTGGTGCCTCTGGACTAGGTGAGTGGACAGCCAGTGGGAACAGGGGAGCTGGAGCCGTGCCAGGATGGGGTGAGAATGCCCCTAAAGAAGGCTTTGCTAAGTGGCCCTGCTCCACGGGGCTCTGTGGGGACACCTGGAGGAAAAACCTGAGGGTGGAGGGGGCACTCACACACGTGGACACACCTGGACTAGGATGAAGCCATGTCTCAGGTGAGAAGGCACACCCCAGGATTCACTGCTGTGAGGGAGGTGGGATAGACATGAAGAAGCAGACCTGGTGCCAACTGATTGTCAAGGGCAGGAGGAGGCGAAGGAACAGGATTGGGGGGAGTGGGCAGGATGGGGGTAGGGGAGAGGAGGAAGGAGAAAACGGTCAGGTGGAGGAAAAGGAGGGGGGGCAGGAACCCGGGAAAAGAAGAGGCTGCAGAGGGGTAAACATAACCCTGCCCCCCTCCTCAGGTGGCAAGGGAGCGCCACGCTGAGGACGGGTGCCCACCCATGGGACAGCCAAAGGACTTAAAACTGGCTCTGCCCGGCGGTGGCTCGGTGAGGGGGAGAGGGAGTAGCAGCAAGGAGCGAGGGAGGGGACGGAGGCGGGGAAGGTGTGATCGACTCGGGAAAATCCACTACAGAGCCAGAAGCACATTCCTGGAAGGAAAGAACGGAAACCACCAGAGCCAGGGCTCCGGGTTGCCTGGGGTTGCCCTGGGGAGGCAACGTGTGGAGATCAGGACAATTGTCTTTAGTCTGTGCCAGCCCCCACCGCCACCGGGGTCAGAATATACTCCCAAAGCATCGCCGGTCTGACACCTCATAATGGGCCGCCTCCATTTTAACTATGCAGAGCCTGAAACCGGGTTGGGGTTGGAGGGAGTATGCCTGAGATCCCAGCGGGTCAAGGTGTGCAGAGCTGGGCGTGCACCTAGGGCTCCACGGTCCCTACGCCTGAGAGAGGGAGGCCGAGGTAGAACCAGAGAGCACGCCCTGGAGGTGTGAGGTTTGGGTTCCATCCCCGCTCCGCCATTGGCTTTGGGCTAATCGCGTACCTTCCCTGGGCTTCAGTTTACGCATCTGTACTATGGGATAATTGGTCTTGCTTTGCAAGGTTAAGGGGGGCGGAGTCCGCGCACGCTCCGCACAGCCGCGAGGGGCGAGGCACCAGCCGTGTATATGGATGCTGGCTCCTGCCTTCTGAGGTCGGCTCGGCCTCTGCCTGGGAGTCCCCTCGCTCGCCGCTCCCGCGGCCCCTGCCCGGACGCTGGGCGCAGGGGAGCATCGGCCGGGCGCGTTCCGCAGGCGGGCAGGGGAGGGAACGGCGGCGGAGCGGAGGAGAGAGCCCGGGCCGCGGCAGCCCGGGCCTGCCTGACCCTCGAGGGGGTCGCTGTTGCCTCGCAGATCCCTCCCTCGCTCGCAGCCTGTGTCCCTCCCTGCCGCTCCCGCCGCGTCCGCCTTTTGTTCGCGGAGCCGCGCGCCCCCGAGCCGAGGCGGCGGGGCGGGGAGCTGGCGGGGCTGCGCGGGGGGCGGGCCGCGCCGGGCGGGGCCGGGGCCCGAGCCGCAGTCGGACTCGGAGCCCGAGGGAGCGATCGGCGCGCAGGCAGCCGAGGCCCGGGCGCACTCCGGGGGCGCGGCGAGGCCGAGGGGGCGGGCGCCGGGCGGAGCCGGAGCCGCAGCCGGGGCGCCTGGAGGCGATCGGGCCGCTCTCTCCGAGCTCAGGGCAGCGGAGAGCCTGTGCGGCGGGGGTCCGGGCCAGAGCGCAGTCCCGCAGCTGAAGTGGGCCGAGAGGAGCCGCGGCCGGAGCGGCCGGAGCGGCGCCGGGACCCTCCCCAGGGGCGCGGAGGCCGGGCGGGCCCGGGCCATGCGCGCCGCTCGCTGAGGCCGAGGGAGGCCGCGATGGAGGTGCCGGCGGGGGAGCCCCCGGCGCGGGGCTGCGGTCCCCCGCCCGTGCCCGCCCCGGAGAGGAAGAAGAGCCACCGCGCGCCGTCGCCGGCCCGGCCCAAGGACGTGGCCGGCTGGTCTCTGGCCAAGGGCCGCCGCGGCCCAGGCCCGGGCGCCGCAGCCGCCTGCAGCGCCGCGTCCTCCGCGCGGCCGGACAAGAAGGGGCGCGCGGTGGCGCCCGGGGCGCGGAGCGCGGGGACACGAGTGGCCGGGGTCCGCACCGGGGTTCGCGCCAAGGGCCGCCCGCGCCCCGGTAGCGGGCCGCGCCCGCCGCCCCCGCCGCCCAGCCTCACCGACAGCAGCTCGGAGGTGTCGGACTGTGCGTCGGAGGAGGCGCGCTTGCTGGGCCTGGAGCTGGCGCTGAGCAGCGACGCCGAGTCGGCGGCCGGGGGCCCGGCGGGGGCCCGCACGGGGCAGCCGCCCCAGCCCGCGCCGCCCGCACAGCAGCCCCCGAGGCCGCCCGCCTCCCCGGATGAGCCGTCGGTGGCCGCGTCGTCGGTGGGCAGCAGCCGCCTGCCGCTCAGTGCGTCGCTCGCCTTCTCCGACCTCACCGAGGACATGCTGGACTGCGGGCCCGGCGGCTTCGTGCGAGAGCTGGAGGAGCTGCGCTCGGAGAACGACTATCTCAAGGTGGGGGCGCCGATGGGGGAAAGGGAGGCGGCGGGAGGCGCGGGTTGTGGCGGCCCCAGGCGCCTGAGGCACCAGCCGGCCCGCCGAGCTGGGAGAGGGGGCCCAAGTCCTCGGGGACCACCCTGAGGTCGGCCTAGGGCTCCCACACATCCTGCCTCCCTTTTTGTTTGGGAAGCCGTCTCCCTGAGGAGGAACCCAGTTGAGACTGGCCAAAGGGCGCTGATTTTGGAGGAAGGGAGTCTTGAGAAAACTGATTTGGGAGATGCCCAGATGCATTACTTGGGATGGGGTGGGGGTAGTCAGTGAGGGGCTGGACCCCTGTCCTTCAGCTTCTTAGAAGCCCCACCCCCAGGCCAGAGGCCAGGCCTTTGGTGGCTCTTTTTTCGGGGGACAGGTATTGGGGTGCACTTGTGCCAGGGAAACCTGTGGCTGTCCCCCTGCCAGGGAGAGGCCAGAACACCATCCTGAGTCTTCATCCAGGGCTTTCCTTGGTGCAGGCCTGTCCCTGCCTGCCTTTCAGGGCGGGTCCTGTTTGAAAGCATGACATCTGGGAACATCCCCTTGGCTCGAGTCCGACTTCCGCCCAGCCTAACGGTCCCACAGCCTGGGAGGATGATGTCGTGGGAGAACTGGTTCAGAGGCAGCTTCCTAAATCCCAGGATGTTGTCTTCTGCTCTCTTCTGCCTTGTACACACAGCAGTCCCACTGGCCCCTCATGGCCGGTGCCCTTGTCCTTCCCGTGTTCCCACGGAGAGGAGGGAAGCTGTCCGTCTGAAAGGGGCATTCCGTCTGGGCATCTTGGGGACCTGAGAGCTTCCCTGGAGAGCAGACCTATCTTGCCTTCCCCCTTTCGGTGGACATGAGCACCTACTGGGGACTGGCCAGTCTCTGCCTGCCCATTGCCTGGTACCCAGAGCTCTACAGACAGCCCAGTGCTCATGTGCTGGCCTTGGCTGGGGAGACCGAAAGCTTCGTGGGCTCTACCACGACTGGCTGGGCATGGTTTTGGAAGAGGCCGAAATGCTACCTGCTGCTCTTGTCAGTTGATGGCCTGGCACAGCACCCCAGCGTACCCTGGCTGAGAGCCACAGAATTAACGTCACTCTGCTGATTGATGTCTGCCTCGCCACACTTAGCTTTGCACTGTGGCTCTTCTGGCCAAGTAGGTTTCTCTCTCGTGAGACTTCTGGGGTCTTACTCAACTGTGTCTCTTCCTCCTGATTTTCCCCCAGGATCTCCTCTCCAGCATGTGCTCAGGAAATGCTTGTAGAATAAAAAGACAGAGTCTGTCTGAATCGGTATAATCCACCCCTTCAGCCTCTAATCTTTCCCCAAGCCAGGTCTCAGCTTCCTCATCTGTTAAATGGGAGGGCAAGTCTTCCCAAAGGCCCCATTCACTGTTGACAGTTGAAGGCCCAGTCAGCTCTCACAGTCTTCAGAAGCCCGTGGTGAGGAGAGGACACGTGGGGGGTGGGTAGGAGGACAGAGACAAGCCAGAAAGAAGCCTGGCTCTGCCCTCTTGGTGCCCTGACTGCTTCTGGCCCTGCCTGCCTGAGCTGCTCTGAACGCAGACCTCCTGGCCCACGCTGTTCATCCTGGCGAGCGAGATGGACCATGAAGCTTTGCTTCAAGGTCTCCTCATGCACCAACCCTTGTGGGCTCCTGTCCATTCCACGAAGTCATCAGGCAGAGCTCTGGAGTCTACCTGGGCCAGCTGTGACTGTTAAGATGGACAGTAGTTCCAGAAGGCTGGGGGTTGAGCCCAAGGTCTCCAGGGGCCAAGGCCTGGCTGGGCACCCCCCACTGCCTGGGCTGGGGCTGAACCACATTTCCACTTTCATTCAGCCCTTCAGGCTTCACGGGCAGGCCTCAGGCCACGAGTGGATCTGGGGTCTGGCTTCCTGGCTGTGTGGCCTTGGGCAAGTGACTTACTGTCTCCAGACCTCAGTTTCCTCATTGTAAAAAGGTACATCACGCTTCTTCCAACCTTAAGGGTTGAAGGAGATAATGTGTGTAAACACTAGAGTGCCTGGCACGGAGTGAGCCTCAGATGAGGCCAGTTGTGATCACGGCGGCTCCCCAGAGGTGTGGGACACATTTCCACAGGTACCCAGCATGTTCTCTGTGGGTTCTGTGGGCGGCAGAATATCCTCCTCCCCACCTGAAGCGGGCCTGACTCTTTCTTCTGGCCTCTCATTCATTCTTTCACCATTTATTTAGTGCCTACTGTGTACCAGGCCCTAGTGCAGATCCGAGATATGGCCTTGGACAAGGATGACGTGTCTGTGTTCACGGAGCTCTGAGTCTAGTGGGGGAGACTGGGATTTAACAATAGCAGTTCAGTAAATCACAATACAGATCAGGATAAGGGTGAAAGGATAATGTGTGCCAAGAGCGCATGAAAGTGGGGCTGGGGACGTTCAGGGAGGCCACGGCCTGGAGGATGACATGCAGCCAGCTGAATAGGAGCTGGAGTAAGAACATTCCAGGCTGAGGGAAGTGGGAAAAAGCATGTTGATTTTGAGGGACAGCATAGAGACTGGAGAGAGGAAGGAGGTTGGGTGGAGAGGTGAGCTGGGCCAGACCGTGCGGTTCTCGCTGTGTGCACTTGGGTGGGTCCCTGAACTTGTCTAGAGCTTTGTTTGACCCAGCCACCAATCTCACAGAGGCGAGGTGAAGATCTAGAGACTGGGGATGTGGACCGTAAGGATAGAAGCTGTCACAGGAGGTGTTTTGTTCATTCTGCAGATGGGTAAACTGTGGCCAGAGAGAGGAAGGGACTTGCTCTGGGTCCCTGAGCCGGTTCTCCAGACAGCCAGGGCTGGGAGTAAGAGTGTATTACACTCTTGACGTGTTTTCTGCCCCTCTGGGCCTCTTTGCTTCCCAGATGCAGAAACTGAGTTACCAGGAGAAGGACTCCAGCTCCCCAGTGTGTCCCCTGTAGGTTTCGTGCTACCTAGGTTGAGTCTCAAGTCCGGTGGGGCCCTGCTTGGGTTCACCTCCCAGAGGTGGGGGCCCTGGAACTGTCAGCTGGGGAAGGAAGGCCTCACGGGTGGCGGCAGATCTCCTGTTGCATGAGGCCTGCCCAGGGGCCCAAGTGGGGAAAGAGCGTATGGGGCAGCTGCTTCCCAATCAGAGATAGGAGAGAAGGGAGTGAGCTCGCTGTCACTTGAGTTGTTCAAACAAAGGCTGGATGACCTTGCATGTTTGGACGAAGATGTGGGGTTTGTGGAAAGCAGCTTGTAAACTGTATAAAATGTTGGTGGTTGTGATTAGAAGGAAGATTCAGGGAGAGATTTATGTGGTGGCTATAGTTGAGCTGCCTGACCTCAGGATCCCTTCTGGCCAAGGAAGTTTGGAGATGATGAACTTTTGAGGTCCCAGAATTCTAAGACGCAGCTTTAGCTGCAGAGCAGACGCATCGACTGCATTTGACCTTCAAAGCCCTGGTGGTCTGAGTTCTTCCAGCTCCTCATCACCGCTAACCGGTACCCATGTGCCATGTGGTGAGGACGTGCAGGGAACCCACCCCAGTGTAGATGGAAGAATCTGAGAGTTGGGGCCCAAAGACCTGGCTTTGAGACCTGACTCTGCCATTTACTGTGTGGCCATGGGCAAGTCACTTGGCCTCTCTGAGCTCCTTTTCTTCATCTATATAATGAAGATGATGGAACCTACCTGGGCAGCTTCATAAGATTGTTTTCAGGAATCAGGGAGGTATGAATAGACGAGAAAAGATTTTACAAGCAGTGAAATCCCACATCTCTTGGGGAATTGTTGTCATTATTAGCCAATGAGCAGATAGGATGTCTGTGTCTTCATTCTTGGGGCAGCTGGGAGAAGCCAGGAAGGTGGATCCCCGCGGCTTTAGGTTGGTAATAAATCAGGAGCTGCTTCAGGGAGGACAGGAAGGTGTGATCACATTCCATGCTGTGTGGGCACCTTGAAGCAAGGCCACTCCCCCCCATCCCCCCGGCCCCCTTGGAGGTTCTAGGTGTGAGTGTTTGAAGTACAGATGTCAGCCCAGGAGTGCCCAGAGGAAGCATCTACTCCACCCCCTGGGTCTCACTTACAGTTGGGTAAATGGAGGCCCCAGGTTACAACCAGGATTCCAAACCTCTGCGTCCTGGTCTTTCTGAAGCATGACTGGAGCAGTGAGCTTCGGGTTGCTAAGAGTGCGTCTAGTCTGGGACACAGGTTCCTGAAAGGAATCCTGTTGTGTGCCAGGCTCTAGGCTAAGACTTGTCAGGAACAAGTGAGGGGAATGGATGCTGGGGCTGGAGTCTGGAGCCTGCAGACAGGGGGAGAGGGGCATGCATGTGCATGCATGGAGGTGAGTGTGTACCTCGCGCCGGTGCAGCACGTGATTGGGATGGGAGGAATCTGAGATCCTGGAGGAAAGGATGGGGGTTTGGATCCAGCCTTAAGGGTTAGTTAATGGTTAGGCTGGAGCCCAGGGTGCTGGAATGTGAGAGCCAGCTTGGGGACCCCCAGACCACTGATCCTGGACTTCTGTGGCTCTGGCCTCGTGATCGCTGTCCCCTGTGGATCACTCCCAGTGCCTTAGGCTCTGGCTTAAGTAAGCCCTTATCCTCACAGCAACCCCGTGTCGAGGGTTCTGACGTCAGATCCGTTTGACAGATGAGGAAACCAAGAGGCTATGTAACCTGCCCATGATTGCACAGCTGACGTACTTGGGAACCTCCCTGGAAAACTCTAAGGAGCTCCCCTTGCCCCCTGGCGCTCCCACCCTCTCCTATGCAGGAGGTAGCCTGGGCTTCTGACTTTCACACAGCAGAGTTCTTGTCTGGATTTGCCAGTTACACGCTGTGTGATGTTGGGTGAGAGGCTCCGCCTTTCTGAGCCTCGTTTCTTCTGTAAAGTGGGGGATAAGCACGCCTGCCTCAGGGTCGTACCCCTTCCGCTGGCATGCACGGTAAATGTGAGTGCTTGTCCCTGTGGTCCCTTTCCCTCACCTGCTTCTCCAAGCATTCATTCACTCAACCTATATTCATTCATTCATTCATTCATTCACTCATTCATTCACTCAACCCATATTTTCTTTCTTTTCTTTTTTCCTTTCTTTCTTTTTTTCTTTTCTCTTTTCTTTTCTTTTCTTTCTGTTTTTTTCCCCACCCATATTTTCTGAGAGCCTCCGGGCCACCAGGCTGAGGGCCAGATGTCTGGCCCAGGAGCAAGTTGTGAAGCTCTTCTCAGCTCCCAGAATGTGTCACTGGGTGGGGGTAGGGGGTGGTCATTATGGTCAGCAGAGCTCCTGGCTGCTGCCTGCCCGAATCCCAGCCCTCCCCGTGGCAGCTGAGAGGCGGCCTGGAAGAAGCTGCTCTGAGAGCTGGGTCTTTCAGAATCCTCAGCGGTTTGCCTGTCTTAGGGGGAGGAGGGCAGCTCCAGCGAGACGGAAAATGTGAGGCGGCTGCCGCGGAGGCCTGGGGGGACAGGGGCTCCCAGCATGCCTCGCAGAGGGGCTGGGCCCGTGTCCCTGGGCTCACTCTTGCACACACAAACACACGTATTCACAGCTCATGCTCAGAGATCCACAGCCATTCACACACGTATCACGTGTACATCCAGGGACACACGTGTGTTGTTGGCTTCCAGAAGCACACCTCCAGATACGTCAGAGAGGATACACCCTCCAAAGGACACAAACCCATGCAGATACAAAATCTGTCTCCTCACACCCACACACTACCAGACACAACAGCCTCACGCCATCTAGGAGACCCCTGGCTCAGAAACACACACACACACACACACATCTTACATACCTAGACATACTTGGCTGTGTCCCA
Source organism: Phoca vitulina (assembly GCF_004348235.1). NCBI lineage: Eukaryota > Metazoa > Chordata > Mammalia > Carnivora > Phocidae > Phoca > Phoca vitulina. The sequence goes on from NW_022589725.1 coordinate 9,198,316, forward strand.
GACGGACACATGGCTTTAAGACACCCTCCGACGTATCGGAAGGACACATACACACGCAGGCTGATTACACACAGACGCCAGCATCCACGGAAATCCACAGATCCGCCCCTGCCAGGCGGGCCCAGGCACAAGCTCATCACCAGATACTCGCCCTGTTTCTTCCACAAAGAGCAGCGGCGGCCCTTGCACGCTTACCTGGGGCTCAGACCCACGCCCGGGACACACACACAGGCACAAGACGCGCAGCCGTGGACACGTAAGCAGGGACACGAGCGGAGAGCACTCACATGTCAGGCCTGCAGCATTTGCCACCGGGAACCAGAGACCCACAAACCAGGGTCCCCAGACACACACACACACGCACACAGGCTGTGACATTTCACCCACACAGAAACACAGGAAATGCTGGTCCCTGTCCTCTGGAGTGAACGTGTACAACCTACTGTGTTCAGCTACTCCACAAGGCTGCTGGGAATAGTGAGGAGTATGGCGGGGGCTTGACGTGTAACCTCCTGGACCCGGCAGGTCACTAAGTCAGGAGAAGCTCCACCGAAGGCCCGCAGGCCCCTGATACCCAGCACTTGGGCCCGGGGCCAGTGGGCTGAAAGAAATGGAGCAATTGTCAGGCCTGCCCACAGGAGAAACACGGCCAGGGGCAACTCCCTTCTAATCTCCTTGGAATTTCCGGCTTGCCCTCATCTACCTCCTCCTCCCCTCTCCCTTTGCTGGGGACTGTGGAGGGCCACACCACTCCCATCTTTGAAGGGTGCCCGTTTCTGCCTGGGAAGCAATGAAGGAGGCCAGGATAGAGGAGGTTGGAGGAGATGTGGGCACTCAGAAGAAGAGAGACCTGGAAGACTTCCTGGAGGAGGAGGCATTAGAGCTGAGGAGTTAGCCTTGAGTGGCTGCCTGTGTGCCCAGCTGCTGGAATGGTGCCGGCACATCATAGGGACTCAGCAAATGTTTGTCATGTGATTGAATGAAAGGCAGGTGGTCTATAGGCTTAAAATAGAAGAGCTGGAGGGAATAGTGGGTGTGGGCAGTGGTGAGGGAGAGGCTGGGAAGGGGGTTGGGCCTGCTTGGGAAGGGCATGGAATGCTGAGGCGCTGTGAGCACCTTGCTGGGAGGGGGCCATACAGCAAGGCTAGGAGCCGCCCCCCCTTAGTGTGTATCGGTAGGGCCAGGCACAAGGCACAGGAGCCCAGGGTGGCAGGGAAGGAAGGCTCTGTGGTCTCATGGACAAATTCCATCTTTGAGGTCAGGTCTAAGGCCAAACCTTGCTTTGTTACCTCTTCTCTGTGCATGATCTCCATGTGAAAATCCCATCATCAAGCCTCAGTCTTCCTGTCTGTAAAATGGGAAACTAATCCCTTTTTGCAGGGCACTTGGGAGGATTAGCGTTCAGGTACGTGGCACATCCAGTAGCATCCTGGGCACAGAGGAAGGGAAGTTCCCCCGGGGGGGGGGGCGGGGCGGCGCTGGGCTAAGCTCCAGGCAGGGCCCTGACCAGCAGCCAAGGTTATTACTAAGGTCATTCCCCTCGTAGCCCATACACATGACCTCATCTGCAGTCATATTCTCTGCCCTCTGGTGCCAGAAGGAACTTGGAGCTGGGGTGGGGAAAGAGCCAGAGACTCCAGGGTGTTCTGGGACAGGCTGACCCTGGCCTTCCTGGAGGCCCACAGGTCAGCACGGAGTCTGCGTTCTGAGCAGGTAGCGCTGGCCTCCTCGAGGAATGGCTGGTAGTCAGGCAAGGGGGGAGCAGCGGGCCAGCTGTGCCCTTCTCTGGGGCCCACGGTGCTTAGAGCACTGTGGTCTGGAGCCAAGCCAACCTCAGCTTGAATCCTGGCTTTGCCTTTTCCTCTATGAGCCTCTCCTTTAGGAGGCTCCTCATCTGTAAATTAGGGATGCTGACAGTGCTCGGCCTCCAGGGTTGCTGTGAGCATAAAATAGGAGGAAGCACGTAGGTAAGGATTAGTGGGGGCCTGGCTCAGTGCAGGGGCTCAACAGCTGTCCACCCTCGTCCGTTATTGGCAGGCTCCGGTCTGACTGCCTGTGAGCCCTGTGTCCTTGACAGTAGAGGTTGTGCCTGGCTCCGGGTGTGGGTCTTGGCATGGAGCCGGGGCCTGGGAGGTGTGCGTGGAGCTGAATTGCATCGTGGGGATCCCCAAACACAGTTCTCCCTGGGAGTCCCCCCTCTCCCTCCTGTCAGTCTTCTCCGAACGGCCAGTGCTGCAGACTCTGCAACCTGGGGATGCCCCTTTGCTGGTGGAGGGCGCCTTTGGGGTCTCTTATGCTAAGACCAAGGTGAGTCATCTCCTCTTGCCTGGGCCACAGAGAGAAGCACAGGCTCCAGGGGAAATAGTCTGGGATCCCACAGCTATGCTGGCCCAGCGAAGCAGCTTTATGCTGGTTTGCCCCAGATCTGCTCGGGATCTTCTGGGTCAATTGCATCAGCCTCTCCCCTCCTTGGCCTTGGCCAAGTGCCTGGGCAGCCTGTGTGGTTCTGCCTCCCTCAGCCTCACCTCACCCCCGTTCCACGCAAGCTCCCTTGTGTTCCTCACACCCGGGCCTCAGTCCCTGTGCTCTTCCCACCTGCGGGGCCTTGGTGCCTGCACTTCCCCCCCCTTGCCCTTGGTTTCCTCCTCCTCCTCCCTGTGTTCAGCTGCAGGCCCGGCTCCTGTGTTAGACAACCAGGAACTTTCTGTGGGCTCCTTGGGGACATTTACCTCAATGGTAATTAGATTCTTAATTGGGTAATTACAGGTTGCACATCAGCCCCCCCCCATGTGTTCTTCCTTACCTGGGGGGGACCTAGCCCCTTCCTTTTACACAGGCGTACACTGAGGCTCAGAGAGGTTAAAGGGCTCGGCAGAGGTCACACAGCCTAGAGATGGCAAGAGGCAGAAGGACGGGCGGTCCGGTGGTGCAGGGCCCTGGGCAGGGGTGGCACAAGCAAAGCCTCGGAGGTGTGAGATGCTGGGATGTGCTGGAGCCACTCCCTCGCCTCTCCGGCCTCACTCTCCCTCCCCAGAGACCTCTGAGCCCTGTCCTCTCCCTGTTCAGAGATCTGGCTGCAGCCCAGGGGCCATTTGGGAGATGTTTTCAACACATCCAGATCCAAATGCTGCCTTCCTTCCTGTTTCCACAGAAAGGACGAGAGGGACACCGTCAGGCACTCCCACTGTGAGCACCCACCCCCCGAGGCTGTGGGGGCTGCGGATGTCTCCCTGTTCTGTTGGGGGAGGCCTGGAATGGGCCAGTGGCAAGCCAGGCCTGGCCTTGGTGGGCAGTGCTCCCTGGGTGTCTTCTCACCCCAAACATGCACGCACGCACGCACACGCACGCACACGTGTCTGGTCTCAGGCGCAGAGCGGTGCCAGACGTGGGAGGCACGCTCCAGACTGGCTGCGTCTCCTTGAGCCTCTGTTTGCTTATCTGTACAATGGGTATGAAATATTAGCACCGGCCTCAGGAGGCCTGTGATTGAGCACGGGATAATGGACATTCGTGCCGCGTTCAGCCAGGTGTCTGGCCCTCGGTAAACCCTTGTGAATATTAGCTCTTGTCCCATTATAGAGACTGTCTAGTGTAGTTGACAAGAGCTCAAACTGGACGTGAATCCTGGCTGTGCCCCTGAGCGTGTGACCTTGAGCAACATTGTTGACCTTTCTGATCTTGGTTCCTCGCCGGTCAGTTGGGGGTGGCGGGGGGTACAGTGAGGCAGCGGGTGCTGCCCGGCCTGTGCCTGGCCCGGAGAGAGCGCTCTCGCCTGTTACCATTTATTGGTGTTGGAGGGGCCAGTCCAAGACCCTTGTCTTCCCCGTGACCTTGTGGGTCGCCGGGACCAGGTAGCCTCCGTGCCAGCCAGAGCAGGGGCATTGTGTGGCATGGCCATACCTGGCTGGGTGTCCTGGCCCTCCTCTAGGACCTTTGTCCCTGACTGTCCCCAAACCAGAGCCCAGCTTTCACCCAAGGACGCTAAGCTGGATTGAGCTCTGGGCTGGGAGGCAGGAGCCCAGAGTCCCTCTCTACTTGACTCTGGATCGTCTGGCGGGCCATGTGATTGTCCCTAATCCCTCTCTAGGCCTCAGTGTCCCTGCCTCTTCTGCCCCACCCCCCACCCCTTGCTACTCCTGGAGTCTTTGCTTTTGAGTGGGGAGGGAAGTGGAGCTTTGCAGAGCCTTGTGCCCTCCTTGGGGTCCAACTGCAATGATCTCATCTGGAGACTTGACAGACCTGGGGGATGGACAGAAGGGATAGCAGATGGCTGCCCTAGCCTCTCGGGGGCCTGGCATGCCGCCTCTGTGGCCACTGTTGGCCCACCCTGCAGGTCAGCCCTTCCGGGCTGGGGTGAGTGCCCCAGGCCAGAGCCAGGGTGGCAGATGGGCAGGCAGCCTGGGGTTAGCCTGAGGGAGGGACCGTGGTGGCCAGGGCGGTGTGGGAGCAGGCGGGTCAGGCAAAGCTCCTGTCCCTCCCTGGAATGGTTGCTGTCCCGCAGACGGAAAGTTTTGGGTCCTTCAGCTCAGCTCTATCATTCTTCCTGGATCTGTCTGCTATCGGCAGGTCAAGTCCCTGGAACCTGGGGAGGAGGTGACATATTTGGGAATGCAGCCTGGGGGTTGATAGGCCAGGATTTGAGGCCCGCCACTAGGCTCCGAGGCTTCCATGGGCATTAGCTTTGCAGAATCACAGAATTAGATTTAAACACAGCAGCACTGACTGGAGGTGGTTTTCTGCAGGGGAGTGGAACAGGATGGGAATCTTCCCCTCTTAGGACCCCTTTATTAATTGGGCAGCTTTTTATTGAGTTGATCCTTTGAGTGCCAGGCACTGGGCTAGGCTCTGTCCTCCTGAAGCTCACATCTTAGTGGTAGAGACCGACGTTCCATAAGCAAACAGATCAATAAGTAACATAATTAACATCACAGATAAGCCTGTGACATGTCCCATGAAAGAAACAGGTTTGAGATGGACACAGTGGGCCTAGAGGGGTCTGGAAGGCTTCTCTGAAGAGGAGGCATTTACATGGGGGCTTTGAGCACGAGGGGAGCCAGGAGCGCGGAGATGCAGGGAGGGAAGTCTGGGCAGAGGGACCAGCAGGGCAGAGGCTTAGTGGTGAGACAGGCTAGGTGATTGCGGAGAGAACGGCCAATGCGGGGAGGTGAAGATGGGGAGGTGGGCAGGGGTCGGGCTTTTGTCTTGCTGTTAGGTCAGGTGATTTACATACGGTAAAGTGAGTTTTGGCAGATGCATTGCAGATGCAATTCTGTAACCACCACCAAAGTCGAGATGTGGAACGGTCCCAAAAACTCCTCCTGGGCCCCTTTCTAGTCAATTCCTCCTCCCCCAGCTTCTCCCCTCATCTGTTTTCTGTCTCTACAGTCTCGATTTTTCCAGAATGTCATAGAAAGGGAATCCTCCAGTGGCCTGCTGAGTCTGGCTTCCTTCACCCGGCAGAATGCGTTTGCCCCTGGGCCACGGTGTTGAGGGTCTCAGCAGTTCATTCTTTTTCATTGCTGAGTAGTATTCCCTCACATGGATGTGCCACTGTGTCTCCATCCACCAGCTGAGGGACGTTTGGGTCGTTTCCAGATTTTGGTGATCATTGGAGAGTTTTAAACAGGGGAGTAACATGGTTAAAAAAACAACAACATTCCACATACTAAGTGGAGAACAAATTAGTGGGGAGAAAACTGGCCATCCCGAGGGTTAAGTTCAATGATTTGGTGATGAATCTGGCTCACTATAGAGACTCAGTAATTGTTCATAAAAAAGGCTGTGCCTGGGGCAGCCAGGGAGGCTTCTTGGTGGAGGTGGCATTTGAGGTGGAGGGATGAGGAGGTGGGAGACCTACAAAGTGGAAGGAGGCCCAGGCAGTACAGAGTCCCTATGGGAGCTAGTGGGGCTGAGACGCTGGCTCCCTGCACCGGACTCAGCTTTGGTGTACAAGGGTGGTCTGTGGGGCTCACATCCGAGCTCCCTGGGGGTGCTGGGTGAACAGGCATCTACCCTAGCCTTATGGGGGCTGACTCTCTTGGATAGGAGGTAGCTGGGGGATCTCTGCTCTGGTATAGTTTCTTCTTTGGTGGCTGGTAAGAGGTGACCTCCTCCTGCCTTCAGGAACCTTCTGTCTCCTTGGTCCCCTCCCTGCTCCCTCAGGGCTGGCTGGCAGCTGTTACTGGGGTTCACTCCAGCCATTGCCACTTGCTGTGTTTCTGCAGAGGGGCCTCGGGTTTGGTCACTTTCATCTCTGGTCCTGCAGGTCAGGAGACCTTCTCACCGTCTACTCCTCCAGACCAGTTCCATCAGACTCATGCATCTGGAGTCATTGTCACATGCAAGTGTTCCGGTGGGCCCCAGACCTAAACTCCGCCCCCGCCCCCGTCCTCACTGTACAAAGATTCATCATCTTATATGTGTGTGGGTTTCTTGCAGAAAGCATTCTTTCCTGCAGCATTTAAAATGTGGCTTGATGGGGCACCTGGGTGGCTCAGTGGGTTAAGCATCTGACTTCGGCTCAGGTCATGATCCCAGGATCCTGGGATCAAGCCCTACATCAGGCTCCCTGCTCAGTGGGGAGTCTGCTTCTCCTTCTCCCTCTGCCCCTCCCCTCCCCCCACTTGTGCGCTCTCTCTCTCTCTCTCTCTCTCTCAAATGAGTAAATGTTAAAAAATAAATAAAATGTGGCTTGATCAAAAGGTCATTTGTGAGCCTCCTGATAGGTGGTAGTGTTTTTTTTGTTTTTGTTTTCTTAAGATTTTATTTTTATTTATTTTTATATTTTATTTTTTTAAGATTTTATTTATTTGACAGAGAGAGAGAGACAGCGAGAGCAGGAACACAAGCAGGAGTGGGAGAGGGAGAAGCAGACTTCCCGCCGAGCAGGGAGCCCGATGTGGCAGATGCCCAATCAACTGAGCCACCCAGGCGCCCCAAGATTTTATTTTATTTTATTTTATTTTTTAAGATTTTATTTATTTATTTGAGAGAGAGAGAATGAGAGACAGAGAGCATGAGAAGCAGACTCCCTGCTGAGCAGGGAGCCCAATGCGGGACTCGATCCTGGGACTCCAGGATCATGACCTGGGCTGAAGGCAGTCGCTTAACCAACTGAGCCGCCCAGGTGCCCCCCAAGATTTTATTTTATTTATTTTTTATTTTTTTAAATATTTTTTATTTATTTATTTGAGAGAGAGAATGAGAGAGAGAGAGCATGAGAGTGGGGAGGGTCAGAGGGAGAAGCAGACTCCCCGCCGAGCAGGGAGCCCGATGCGGGACTCGATCCCGGGACTCCAGGATCATGAGCCGAAGGCAGTTGCCCAACCAACTGAGCCACCCAGGCGTCCCCAAGATTTTATTTTTAACTAACCTCTACACCCAACGTGGGGCTCAAGCTCATGACCCCGAGACCGAGTCGCATGCTCTGCTGACCGAGCCAGCCAGGTGCCCTGAGATATCTGGATGTGGGGGCCAGAGGATGCAGGGGCAGGGGTGGGGGACAGAAACAGGGAGGAGACCAGGGACAGTTTGGATTCCAAGGTAAGGGACTGCACCTATTGCAGAAGCCAGTGGGAAAGAGTGGAGGAGACAGAAAGTGACCTTTTTTTTTTCAAGGTATCTCCGATAAAGAGGAATGACCTCTATAATCAGAGCAAAATAAACATTTTCAGTGAAGACTGCTCTGGCAGTAGGCAGGGTGCCCCGTTCCTATTCTCTATCCCTGCCCGCACCCCCCTTCTCCGTCCATGTTAAAAAATCAGGGTCAGCTTCAAGGGGAGGAGACGGTCAGCTTGAAGGAGTGGCAGAGGGGATGGAGGGCTGTCGAGGGGCTGGCAGGCCATGCCTGGTCTGAGCACCTTTCCCCGGCTTCTTTAGGCTGGCCTTTCTGACTGTGGGATTGAGAATCAGGGCCCCCAGGCACTGCTGGCCTTTTCCTATCTGCAGGGGAGAGTGAGGTTTGGGGTTCCCCTGCCGGTGTTGAGGGGTCTCCAACAACCTTTCTGTGTAGCCACTGGGCCTGTGGAGTCCAGTGGAGTTTGTCCCCTCCCTCCCACTTGCACATGGTTGAGGGGTCTGGGAGGTAGAGGAGGAGCAACAACGGCCCTGAGCTGTCTGTGAAGGAGCTGAGAAGGCCGGGCTCCCCTCCCTCTCTCGAAGCTCTGTCCATTGGGTCGGACTGTCACCGGAGGGCTTTTTAGGGCCAGGGGCTGGGACTGGAGGACTGAGCAGCCCTGGGAGATTTGGAGGCTCAGTGAGGTCTAAGAACCTCTGGAGTGATGGGGCGCCTGGGTGGCTCAGTCACTAGGCGTCTGCCTTCGGCTCAGGTCATGATCCCAGGGTCCTGGGATCGAGCCCCACATCGGGCTCCCTGCTCCTCAGGAAGCCTGCTTCTCCCACTCCCACTCCCCCTGCTTGTGTTCCCTCTCTCACTGTGTCTCTCTCTGTCAAATAAATAAATAAAATCTTAAAAAAAAAAAAAAAACCTCTGGAGTGAAGCAAGGTCCTGCCCCGCCGGGTCCCGTCCCAAGGGCCTAGCAGCCCCTTTCCCTGACCCCACCTCAGGACCCTGCCTGGGTCCTGCATTCACCAGCCCGGGCTGCCCGAGTCCCAGCCGACCCGGCCCGTGCGGGCCACAAGCCTGCCTTTGTGGACTCGCCCTCCTGCATGGGCCGTGCCAGGAGGGGCTGACCCGCATTCTGCCTTGCAGCTGGGACGAGCCCCCATGGCCTGGGCCCCCCTCCTTAGCCCCATGGGGAGATGGAGCTGGCGTGAATGCAACATCCTGCATTTTTAGAAACTGACTGTGGTCCAGGGCAGGCCCTGGGGAGCCAGCTGCTCATGTGAGAAAGATCATTGATTCATTCACTTGTTCAATAGATGCTTGTTGAGGCTCTGCTCTGTGTCAGGCCCTGGTCTTGTGGTCCTGCCACAGATGGCTCTTGCCCTTTTAGGAAAAAGACTGGAAGGAAACCCCCTGCCTTAGGATCACTTGGGGGGCCCACTCCCAGAGTTTCTGATTCAGCGGGTCTCAGTTGAGGCATGAGAATTTCTGACAAGTTCCCCAGTGATGGTTATATGCTGCTGGTCCAGGGACCACAGTTTGAGAGCCAGTGTGACTTAGGACCAGGGGGAGGAATTATGAGTGATTTAGGTTTCTGTACTTTCAAAACTGTTTCTGTGATCATGGTTTACTTTTATAAATAGAAAAATCAGTTATTTAAAAGTTGACAAAATAAATGGTCCCCCCAGATTGACTCCAGTGCTCTGGATGTGGTCCTATGTTGAGCGATGTCACCTCCCATGACTTAAATGTCATACATCTATTAATGTAGCCCAACATTATGAGCTTTAATGTTCTCTGCCCTTCCCCTTGGTTCATCCTGAGCTTCAGGTCCACTTAGACCTCCATATCCTCCCCATCACCTTTAGCGTGACTGCAGTGAGAATAAGCGAGATGTTAGGAGATAGCAGGGTGGGGATTGGAACACAGGCTCATCTGGAGGCTGGCTCACTTTGGGTTTAGCTGACTGGCCCGTACTTCCTGAGTGCCGTTTCCTTCATGCTTCCTTAATCCACCAGCTGAAATGGAGTGTGGACCCCTCACTTCCTCATTTCTTTGGACTCGGGTGATCATTGACTGTCCCACTTCCTCTTTTTCCACTTTTAGTTCTGTCCACTTGGCATGGTGGCAGTGAGTCTGTGTGTATACTGGGCTGGAGGTGGAGATGGGGTCCTGGTGAGGTAACCCTTCCTCTGAGCTGGTGTAGGCAGAATCATCCACTTTGGGGGCTGCTGCTGAAGCCACCCCTAGAGGAGAGGCCATGGTGGCAAGTGGGGATTTAGTCCTTGGGTTGACAGTGGGAACGGGACAGTATGTCATTGGGAGAAACAGATCGTTGTCCCTTCCGTCTTCCTCTCCTGAGTTCAGGACCATGTGAGAAGTAGTCCGCGGGAGTCAAACAGACGAATGAGATTTCACATTAAGAACTGGCCTGCTTCCTAACCCTGCTCCTGAATTAAACTGACCCACCCAGTCTCCAGGGGACACTGGACAACCTCAGGCCATGCCCCCAGAGGGAGCCACCCAATTTCTTTGGGGAAAGGAAGGCACAGAGGGGCTCGTGAACACACTCTGGATTGTGGCCCCTCTCCAGGGCCTGCAGAGTTGTTTTTTTTTTGCTTCTTGGACCCACCTCCCTGCCCCCATCAGCACCACCCTTGGGTGTTTCCTCTGGCTCCTCAGGGATGCCTTTGGCAGATCATTCCTCCCCTGTGACTCAATTTCTCTTTTCATTTATTTTTATTTTTTTTAAAGCTTTATTTATTTATTTATTTATTTGCCAGAGAGAGAGAGAGACCATGAGCAGGGGGAGTGGCAGGCAGAAGGAGAAGCAGACTCCCCGCTGAGCAAGGAGCCCGATGCGGGACTTGATCCCAGGACCGGGGGATCATGACCCGAGCCGAAGGCAGACACTGAACCAACTGAGCCACCCAGGCGTCCCTCAGTTTCTCTTTTTAGTATACCATCTTGTTTAATTCATTCAGTCATACTAAGAGTAGATATTATTTCTATTTGTGACTCAGTTTTCACATTTGTTATTAGATATAATAATTATCCGTTTCTCCTGCTGGGTTCCTCACTCACCCCCTTACACTCTGTCTGTCTAATGATTGTTTCAGGTTGGTATGTCTTTTTTGTGGTTGTTTATCTAACTGCACATGGTACACTCATTCAGTTAATGTTTGTTGGGAGTCTGTGGGGTGCTAGGCCAATGCTGGGTGTGGGGGATACAGCAGGGATCAGGGTAGATGTGGGGTAGTGCCCCACACACACTCCCAGAGGGGAGACAAACTCTTAAATAGAAAATTTAGACATGCTCATGGTGACAAAGGGGAAGTGAGGGACATTTGGGAGCTGGTGACAGAGGTGGTCAGGAGCTGCCCTGAGGAAGTGAGGTCATCCCCCAGCACCCTCCACTTAAAACCCAAACCCAACTTCTTCTTGGCCCTTCAAGGCCCTAGATGGCCGATCCCTGTCTGTTTGCCCGGCCTCATCCCACCCTCCTCTAGCTACCCTGGCCACCTTGCTATATTCTGACACACTGGGCTCTGTCCTGCCTATTAGCCTTTGCACACACCAGACCCTCTGCCGAGAGTCATCTCTCCCTGGCTGGCTGGCTGCATGGCTGTTCCTTCTTCCCTCAGCTCAGATGTCCCTTCTTTGGAGATGGCCACCCTGACCATGTCCTGGGACACAGCCTTTCCCCAGTGCCGTAGCATGTTACCTAGGTGTGGGGCTTTTTGTTTCTTGCCATTTATTTGGATTTTTTAATTTGTTGGTTCATCATGTGTCTCCCTAGTGAGACCCGGGGCTCCGTGCACAAGACACAGAAGGGGTCCCATCAGTCTCGGTCAGTACTGTCCCTTCCCACCCCGCGTGCTTGGCACGGGGCCTGGCACAGAGCTGGTGCCCATGAATGCTTGTTGGATGAGCCCGTCCTGCTTCCCCAGAGCGGTTAGTTTCCCTATTGCTCCTGCGACAAATCACCGCAAATCGAGTGGCTTCAAACAATCCCAGATTATTATCTTAGCATTCTGGAGGTTAGAAGTCTGAAAGTCGAGGTGTTGGCAGGGCCATGTTGGTGAGGCACATGGCGGGGCTCTGGGGGAGGATCTACTCCCTTTTCCGGCTTCTGGACGCGGCCTGTATTCTCCGCTTCGTGACCCCTCCTCCATCTTCAGTGCATGTCCCTCTGACCTCTGCTCTGTCACGTCATGTCCTACTTTGATCCTCTTGCCTCCCTCTTACAAGAACCCACGTCATTACGTTGGGCTGCCCAGATAGAATACAGGAAAATCTCCCAATCTTGGGATCCTTAAGTTCATCTCCTTCACAAAGTCCCTTTTGCCGTGTAAGGTAACATATTCACAGGTTCTGAGAACGAGGACACGGATGTCTTTGGGGGGTCGTTATTCAGCCTAGGAGAGTGTTGGGTGTGGCCTGCATTCAGGCCTCAGGCCACTGCCACAGGGCTCGGTGGTGACCTGACCGCCCCGTCCCCCTGCAGGACGAGATCGAGGAGCTTCGGGCCGAGATGCTGGAGATGCGGGACGTCTACATGGAGGAGGATGTGTACCAGCTGCAGGAGCTGCGGCAGCAGCTGGACCAGGCCAGCAAGACCTGCCGCATCCTGCAGTATCGGCTGCGCAAGGCCGAGCGCCGCAGTCTCCGAGCCGCGCAGACGGGCCAGGTGGACGGGGAGCTCATCCGTGGGCTGGAGCAGGACGTCAAGGTAAGCACCAGGCCTCCCCCCCTGAGCCCCGGTCGAGCCCAGGGCAGCTTGCTCCTTGTGTGTCCTTGAGCAAGTTACTCCACCTCTCTGGGCCTCAGCTTCCTCATCTGTAAAGTGGGGATCCCTGGTGAACTGACAGGGGTGCCCCAAGGTAATATCATAAATATGAATCCTACTCAAAGCAGCCACTCCGAGTGTCAACCACATGCTGGGCTCTGAGTTGTCCATGCACCGTCTGGGGAGGGTTCTTGGGGTTTTTAAAAATTTTTTTATTTTATCTTATTTTTAAGTAGGCTCCACGCCCAGCGTGGAGCCCAATGCAGGGCTTGAACTCCCAACCCTGAGATCAAGAGCTGAGCTGAGATCAAGAGTCGGAGGCTTAAGGGGGCTGAGCCACCCAGGCGCCCCTGTGGAGGTTTCTTTATTGTGCTAAGGAGCGTAGTGAAGGCCTGGAGTTGGATAGGGCTGGTTTAAATCTGGACTCCAAAGTGCCCTAATTTTGAGATTTTGAGCAAGTCACCTAAGTTTCAGTTTCTTCACCTGTAAAATGGGTGTCACAGCAGCGAGGTTCTCTGAGGGTTAGAAGAGATAATACAGGTAAGATGTCACTGTAAACCCTCAAAAATGTTAGCTGTTATTAGTCCCATTTTCTGGATGAGGAAAGTGAGGCTCAGAGAAAGGAAGGACCTACCTGTCCAAGGTCACATGACACTCAGTGTGTAGTGGTTCCAGTGCAGGCTTATCAGCCTCCTGTGCCTGGCCTGGCCTCCCTCCCTGCTGATGGGCTGGAAGCTGGCAGGAGGGCCCTCCAGGAAGAGCCGACCCCTGCCTGTCTGTGTGCCCAGCCCCCGGCTCTCAGAACTCAGCCCAGTGTGAGCAGGGGGTGTAGGAGCTGGGGGTGGGGGTGCAGCCTGGGGGCCCTAGGGGCTCTTCCTGCAGGGGTGACTTCTGAACCCAGGCCTGAGGGAGAAGAGGGCCTGAGCCGGGAGTGGGGAGGAGGAATGCCGGGGCGGGGAGAGAGCCTCTCTGTAAGGGCCGGGAGGGAAACCCTGAGTGTCAGCCGGCCACAGGCGGGCTCGCATTTCCCATTGTCTTTGCGGGGGCGCAGTTGGGATTACAGGTCGGCTGTGCAGATGAGGAAACTGAGCTCAGAACGGGTGTGTCTCCCAGGCCAAAGCTACCTGACTGGCAGCCCCCGGGATAGGTGGTTGCACAGATACTCCCAACTCCAGGCACTGGATGGACGGGGCGTGGGGTGGGGAAGAGCTGGAGAAGCTCAGACGAAGCAGAGTTGGGGCCTGGGTGGCTGGGGCTTTGGGGCCGGGACACCAAAGAGTCAGCCTTAGAGAGATTGGGGGTCGGGGGGGAGGACCGACTGGGCCGGCTAGCCAGCGCCTCGGTGGGAGGAGCCAGAGCAGCTGGTGTGCGTGTGGGAGGGGGTCTCTCGGCTCCCGGGGCAGGGAAGCCGCCCCTTCTGTTGGGATTTGAACTAGCCAATCAGCGTCCACCTTGCCCCCTTCTCCCCCTCTTCTCCCCGCCCCTGCAGCTGGAGCGCTGAGCTCATCCCTGCGGGCCCGGGCTGGATGCCTCTGGCCACCACACTCCTCCCCACGTGCCTGACTTGTTCTCAGTCACTTTGGGGGTTCTCAGAATTGTGGTGTCTCCTGGGGGGGCTTGATGGGCCCAGCTGGGGAGGGGACCTCAGAGCTGGGTATCCCTGGGGACTCTCTGACTTCCTCTGCCAGCTCCTTGGCCCACCCTGGGACTGGCATGGGGCCACCTCTTGGGGCCTCAGTTTCCCCTTCTGTTAAATATGGGGCTGAGAGCAGCCAAATCTATAGGGCTTTTGCAGTTCCAGTGGTTGTGTCGAGCAGGTAGGTTATTGGTGAGGGCGCCATGAATAACACCTTGGTATCCCTCTCCCCCAGGCTCTCTCACTGTCTGTGGTCCTCACAGCCTGCAGGCCCCACAGAGCCTCAGTGGGAACATGCATGAGGAGGGCAGGGTGGTGGCGGTGCAGAGACCTGCTCTCCCACTTGCTTGGTGCGTGACCTTCGGAAAGCTGCTTCACACCCCTTGTGGAAAAGGGAGATAAAACTAGATTCTACCTTTAGAGAGATTTTTGCGAGGATAAAACGAAATGGCTCACGTAAAGAGAGTGCTGGCCACAAAATCCGGCACGGGGTGTTCACCCGGCAAAGGAGCAAATGTTGGTTGCAGTGTTACTGTTCAGAAGATCCTAGAAGGCACTCGTAGGGCAAGTGGCTGGGGCAAGGGCAGGGAAGGGGAGGCCGGAATCTCAGCCCGCCTGTGTGGATAAGAATCCCCTGGAGGGCTTGTCCACAATGCAGATTCCCAGGCCCCACCTCCCATTCCCCCTCCCTGAGGATTCAGAGTGACAGTGACAGGGACGCTGAGAGGCCTGATGCGAGGGGGACCGTGGCCTGGAGGCTGCTGGTTGCATTTGGCAGGAGCCAGGCCTCAGTGCTGTAAACAGTGACCTCATGGCTGAGCGCATTGTTTGTGCTTTGGGGATTTGCCCTGGTGTCCGGAAGCTGCAGCCGCTTCACCTCCCGTAGTATCTCAGCCCCCCTGCCCTGGGAGTAGTTGGGAGGATCGTAAGATGATGAAATGAGACAAGCAGGTGGGGCCCTGTGAGCATGTGACACCGTGAACCCTCTGCTGGGCTTATTATTAATACTTTTAGTACCGATATTAACATAATGTCTTCAGGCTTCGGGCCAACAACAGGGTCAGGTTGAGAGCAGGACTCTATAGAGTTGACCCACCTGATTTCAGACCTTGTTTCTGTAGCTTCCTAGCCGTGTGCCCTTGAGCAAGTGACCTTTCCTTTCTGCACCTCAGAATGGGAATAATAAAGCCCTTCTCGAGGGGATGAAAGGCATGTGGTGTCAGGAAATGAGAGCCGATTCTGTAAGTCACCCATGAGAGGCGAGAGCACCCAGGGCCACTGAGAGAGAGGAAGGGACAGGCGGAGGCCACCAGACTCCTGCCCTCCAGGCTACCGTGCTCTTCCTCTAAAGAGGGCACAGGGTTCTGTGGGATCTGAAATTAAGGCCTCTTTTGTTCCCACTGCAATCCTGTAAGCTGCCTGGGGTTGGGCTTTCTTGATATAGCAACCCTTGGGGGTGGGGGACAAATGGGGAGGGCGATCCTATGGAGAATGGGGTGGAAGGAGCCTGGGGACTCATGGAAGGGATGAAATCAATAGAGTCATTTATGAATCCAAGAGGACCCAGGAATCCACAGATCATGACTTCTTGGGGGGGAGTGTTGCCTACCAGGTCGAGGCCATGGTGGGGATGGAGCGACCCCTCAGATGGAGAGGAGCTGGCCCCAAGTGGGAGCGCAGTTAGGAGAGAAGCCCTCACGGCAGTCAGGGACACAGCCCTCCCTGGACGGTGGGTGGGGTGCTGGTTGAGGGGAGCATCCCCCTCGTCAAGTTAGGAGAGGTGCAGCTCCCCATATTTCAGGCATTCGCTCCTTCACCTCCCTCTCTTTTCCCTTTTTGGAACCTTGGATTTGTTTGTTCTCCGACCAGCATTTCCTGGGCACTAGCGTGTGCCAGACCATGCACTGCTGCTGGGACACAAGGAGGTGAAGGAGCCCAGGCATGGTCTGGGGCCTTCATCTCTGTGCCCCACCGCTCCTGCCCCACGGTCTCAACAGGGTGAATGAATAAATGAATGAATGAATGGAGTATTGATTAGGGCAGGGACTTTCTGGGTGACTTAATAGCCCCAAACTGGAGACCACAGCCAAGAGCCTGGGGCTGAACACTTCCAGCAAAATCCTTGACCCCAAAGTCAAGAGTGAGGCCCAGTCCAGTAAAACCAGTGCACAGAGGTGAAGCAGTGATCCTGACAGTGCATTAAAAAGTTGTATTTCTTGATGTTCCAACCACCAGCCCAGGGACTACGTCATGTGTTCCTCACAATGGCTCCTGGGAGTGGGCTGTCTCCATTCCACTTACCAGTGACCACACCGAGACTTCGAATGTGTCAATAAACTTGTCGTGGGTGTCCACACAGAGAGCGCTGGAGTCATACTCAGTCTAGCTCTCCCCGCCTGCCAAGTCCTTGTTCTGCTATTGAGGGGTTTGTGGACGGGGGATAGATTCCGGCTGTCCTTGGGGATCCTTAGGGGCAGAGAGCGGCAGTGGGCAACAGACGGTGGGGGAGGCAGCGCCGAATTCCCTTTCTGGCCGTTGTTTTTCTTGGCCTGCCTCTCATACTGCCAACGGGTCCATGCCGAGCTGGGCCTGGGCCCAGGCAGAGGGAAGAGCCAGGGAGGGCCCTCTTCCCTTCCGGCGTGGAGGAGGTGCCATGGCCATTTCCGAGACTGGCAGGCATGGGGTGTTGGGCTGTCTGCCCCTCACATACCTCTTGTGGGCAAAGCCCTCGGACCCCTCCAGAGCCCCTGACCACGTTGGCCTCTCGGGCAAATCCCAGGGGCTCCCCCCAGCTCGGGTCTCCCTGGCTAATAAGCATGACCCCGAGTCAGGTCACTTAGGCTGTGAGCCTCAGACAGAATTGGGGTAAATGAATCTGGCACACGGTAGGTAGTCAACAAATGATAGTTGTGATTTACCAGCTCAGAATCCCCAGAGGCTCCCCTTTCCTGGCCTTTGACCCCCAGGGTGTCCTCGAGGAAATGGGGTGCTCTGCTGCAGAGCCCTGGCACCAGGATTGACGTTTGCAGCTCTGTTAGTTCCTTTCTGTACGGATGACTTGGACACGCGCCCAGCCTTTGTCATTTAGAGCATGTTCTATGTCCCAGACAATTGGAAACCAGCCTCGGGGTCACACCATGACCTCCAGCAAGTCAGGCCCCTCTCTGAGCTTCAGCATGACCACTCCCCCAGCACTCAACTGTGCTGGCCCAGGGCCCAGGCTTTTTGTGCCATAGCTGATTCAGTCCTCCTGCGGGGCCCATGAGGTTGCTGCTATTATTGCATCCATTTTGCAGTTAAGGAGACTGAGGCACAGAGTCAGGAGATGGTTTGCCCAGGATCCCGTGCTGGTCACTGGCAGCAGTGGGATTCACATGGCTCTGGGGCTGCCCATCTTGCTCTGGTTTCCACGCCAGCTCACTTCCCTCCCTTTAAAATGAGCTTCTGGCCCTGCCTCAGGCTCTTGTGAGAATTGGAAACACCGACTGCGCTGGATAATTGAAAAGGCCTTGCGAAGAACAGGCAGGGCCTTTCCAGCTTCCTGGGGACTGAACCGTGATGTAGACATTGGGAGCACGGGGTGCCTGGGTTTGGGTTTTGCTTCTGCTGTTTCCTGGCTGTGTGACCCCGTACCCTCTACTGACTTCTCTGTGCCTCGGTTTCCTCATCTGAGTGGGGGTGGTGAGAAACACTGTCTGCTGGGGGGTTGCTCTGCAGCCAAGGCGGGGGGCAGGTGGGGTTCCCTGCTCATCACCCACCCTTGCCCAGGTCTCTAAGGACATCTCCGTGCGGCTGCATAAGGAGCTCGAGGCGGTGGAGAAGAAACGGGCGCGGCTGGAGGAGGAGAACGAGGAGCTTCGGCAGCGGCTCATCGAGACCGAGCTGGCCAAGCAGGTGCTGCAGATGGAGCTGGAACGGCCGAGAGAGGTGAGGGCCCGTCCGAGGCAGGGCCAGGCCGGGGCAGGGGGCCGCGCGCCGGGGCTCTGAACCGCTGTGTCTGCACGGTTATGCGTCCCTGGTGGAGCTGTCTTTGTCACGCGTTCATCCCCGCAGCACACATTTCCTGAGCACCGCTGTGTGCTCTGTGCTGACCCTGAGGACACAGTGGTGAGTGGAGGACACTGGTTCCTGTCCTCAAGGAGCCCACAGGCCAGTGAAGGAGACAGTCATCCACCAAAGAACCGCAACCGTGGGAGGATTAACTAAGGAATCATTCCACGGTGTCCAGCGTGGGCCCGGGCCCTCTGCCTCAGTTTCCTCACCTACAGAACGGGACAATGATGCCCTGAGTGTTGTGAGGACTAGCTGGGATAACTTGTGTGCACATGCTTTAGGGGCTGCCATTTGGTGTGAAGGCCATGCTGGGGCCGGGCCTCTGGCCAGCCTCTCGACACAGATTTTAGGACGTTAGACGCTTCCTGAATGTGGCCCCCAGGCACCAGCTTGTCTTTGCTCATATGAGTCCTTCCACTTGCCTTCTGCTATGTGTTGGGCATGCAGCATGTTAGGTACCATGCTAGACACTTTACCTCAACAATTTCCATAAAGGCCCAGTGAGGTTGTGATTATACCCATTTTATGGATGAGGAAACAGCCCCTGAGAGAAGGAGGGATGTCCTCAAGGTCACACAGGGCCCAGTGGGCTCGCAGAATGCCTCTTGAAAGCCGTCAGCCTCGGTGACCCCTAGGGGCTGGAATCCTCCAGAATTCAGGGGTCTGTGTTCCAGACGGCCCCGGGTGGCTTCTGACCACAGAGGCACAGCTGGACCTCAGCTATCTGGCTGCTCACGAGGGTATCCTAGGATTGCACGTTGTTCTAGGGCATTCCTCACCTTCCCCGAGGGCAGGCGTGCCAGTGTTCCAGGCCTGAGACACCACAGCCCTGAAGCCAGAACAGTCCTCCGGCTGCCCTTCCTCCTGGGCATGTTGGTGTGACATGCCAATGGCCTCTCAGTGTAGAGACGGGGCATTTGCTGCTAAGGGCTGCCGTGGGGCCCTGCTCTGCTCCAGGGCTGGGTGGGAGGCCCCCTCTCTCAGGCAGCCTCCTGCCAACCCCCCCACCCCCGTGGCCTGGCCCACAGCACAGGGGGCTGTCTTCACACATCTCATTGTTGCCGCCCTTGATAGTGGAAAGGGGAGACAGTTTCAGAGAGTGCCTTGAAGCTTAGCATGTGTCTTTTTTGTTCTTTAAAGATTAATTTATTTAATTGAGAGAGAGTGTGCATGAGCAGGGGGAGGGGCAGAGGGACAGGGAGAGAAGCAGACTCCTCACTGAGCACATGCGGAGCTCAGTCTTAGGACCCTGAGATTATGACCCAAGCCCAAATCAAGAGTCAGACACTTAACCGACTGAGCCACCCAGGTGCCTCAAACTCAGCATGTTTCTATTGTAAAGGAGAGGAAACTGAGGCCCAGAGGGGGACAGCTTGCCTGACTTCACCCCCCCTTTCTTGGCAGAGATGTGGCTGAGATCCCAAAGCTGTGTCCCCTCTAAGTCTCTGTTTCTTCATCTGTGACATTGGGATAATAACAGTACCCAGCTCACGAGGTTGTTTATGACCAGCAATAAGCTTGGGTAACCATAGAACACTATGAAGAAGTTAAAAAGAATAAAGTAGTATGGCAATTCCTGAACAAATTAAACATGCAATTATTATATGAGCCAGGAGTTCCACTTTGGGATTTATGCCCCAAAGAATGGAAAGCAGGGACATGAACAGATATTTGTACCCCTCTGTTCCAAGCAGCATTATTCATAATAGGCAAAAGGCAGAAGCAACCCAAATATCCATCAGTGTATATATATATACAGTGGACTCTTGGTAAGCATTGAGAAGGAATGAAATTCTGACACATGCTGCGCCATGGATGAACCTTGAAGACATGATGCTGAGTGAAATAAGCCAGCCCCCAAAGACCGGTAGTGTATGCTTCCACGTATAAGACATACTTAGGGTAGTCCAAATTCACAGAGACAGAAAGCAGGGCAGAGGTAGCCAGGTGCTGGAGAGAGGAGGGAGTGGGGAATTGGTATTCAGTGGGTATAGAGTTTCAGTTTAGGATAATAAAAAAGTTCTAGAGATGAATAGTCGTTGTTTGACAAAGTGAATGCACCTAATGCCACTGAAATATATAGTTGAAAGTGACTAGAAATGGTAAATTTCATGTTATGTATACTTCAGCACAGTTAAAAAAAGAATAAGGTAGATATATAAGTACTGATGCTGAAAGATCTCTAATAGGAAAAGAAAGAGAGATACATACACACACACACACACGCATATATATATATATGTATATGTATCGTGCAATCCCACTAATTATTTTGAAAAGGCATACAGAACAGACTGGTTTTGGGGCATGTATATGTGCAAATGTATAGCAAAGGTGTGGAGGAAAATCCACTGAACTAAGGAGTGAGAGATGGTGGGAATAGCATGGGGGAAATGACTTTGCTTTGTATTCTTTTAATGAATGCTGTAGTTAGGTGGGTTTTGGTGGGGGGATTATTTGTGAAATTTGAAATGTAGTCAAGCATGTATACAGCCCTTTGTGGTGCCAGGCACACAGTAGGTGCTCAAGAAACACTAGTTCACTTCCCCTAGGAAGGCGATGTCAGCAAGGCAGGTCTGGCCCTCCCTGGCATGCCCCTTGGTGTCTCAGGATCCAGGCAAGGGGGTGTGGCCCTGTGTTTCTTTGCTGATGGCCTTCTCCCCCTCCTCCTTCCTGACATCGTTGCCATGGAGATGAGGGTCCCTTAGCAGTTCTGCCAGAGCTGCCAGAGTCCCATCATCCAGATATGCCTTTGCCATCCTGACAGGTTGCTGTGGTGATCCTGTCACCCAGCTGAGAACAGGAGCCCCTGGCCTGAGCTGATGTGGTTGCCATGGCGATCGCTTTTCACTGTAGAGAAGGGAGGGTGGCCGGCCCCAGCTGCCCTCTGCGGTGGTACTGTTGGGCAGCTGGGCTGCAATTCAAGAATCGTAACACCAGCCTCCCCCTCGTCCAGTATCAGTCCCCCGTTCTTGTGTTTTAGGCAGAAAGCCAACATGAGTGTCGACGTGATGTATTAGAATATAGCTGCTGGGTCTGAGTGCTGGCTCTGTACCAGGCACCACACCGAGCATTTGGTATACCTCCTCATGCTGTGAAACCAACAGCCTCCCAACATGCCTAGTGTTGTTATCCATTTTATAGGTGGTACGCTTCTCGACAGTATTTTAATTGCGATATAATTCACATCCTATTAAAGTCACCATGTTAAAATGTCAAATGTAATGGTTTTTAATATATTCATAGTGTTGTACGTCCATCACCATGATCTAAATCTAGACTATTTCCATTGTCCCTGAAAGAAACCCCGTACCTGTTAGCAGTCACTCCCCATTCCCCCTGCCCTCCAGCCCCTGGCAACTGCTAATCTACACTCTGTCTCTGTGGATGTGCCTATTCTGGACATTTCATACAAATGGAATCCTACAATATGTGATTTTTTTGTGACTGGCTTCTTTCACACAGCATCAGGTTTTCAAGGTTCATCTATGTTGAAGCATGTGTCAGCACTCATTACTGTTTTTAAAAAATTTTTTGAAAAGATTTTATTTATTTGTCAGAGCGAGCATCAGGGAGAGGGAGAAGCAGGCTTCCTGCTGAGCAGGGAGCCTGATGCGGGACTCGATCCCAGGACCCTGGGATCATGATCCGAGCCGAAGGCAGACACTTAACCAACTGAGCCCCCCAGGCAGCCCAGTACTTCATTCCTTTTAATGGTCAAATAATAATCCATTGTATGGATAGACATTTTGTTTGTCCACCCATCAGTTGATGGACATTTGGGTTGTTTCCACCTTCTGACTAGTCTGAGTGATGCTGCTGTGTCCATTTGCATACAGGTTTTGGATGTTCATCTGTGTTCCGTTCTCTTGGGTGTATACCAAGGAGTGGACTGCTGCATAGAGATGGGACTGGGGAAGGACAAAGATGGGATTCTAACCCAGGACTCTCTATCTCCCAAAGTCACCCTGACTCTTAGGTGCCGCCCACCCTCCTCACCCTATCCAGGTACCTCCCTAGGGCCCTGCTGTGTTTTCAGAACCTCCAAAGGGGCTGCTCGCGTCAGGGAGTGAGTCCCTCCGTCTCTAGCGCGGGCTTCTTGTCCTGATTCCCACTCCGATGGGGTAGGCAGGGTGCCGACCTTGGCATCAGATCACCCAGGTTCAAATCTTGGTTCTGCTGGTGGTGTCATCTGATGCAGCCGGGCTGTGGTTTGTGTGGTTTAGGGGAAACTCGAATTTGGAGTCACACGGGCCTGAGTTTGAATGGCCTTGCCGCTCACTTGCCAATGACTGTGCTGCTGGGCAAATCGTGTAACTGTTCCAGGGCTCAGTTTGTTCACTTATAAGACAGGAATACGAATCCCTGCTTCTCAGAGACAAGCAGGTGAAGTGCTTAGCAAGGCGCGGTCCGTGTCAGGCTGCCGCTTGCCCGTGGAAGGAGCATTTACATTGCAAGGCATGCCTGCAATTGTCAGTGTGTGCCCCAGTGACTTCTGATTTGGGGCTCACGTCTAAACCAGTCTTTGCTTCCTCCCCCCAGATGGTCTCCCCTTAGCCTGGGCCGCTCGGCTCTAGCTGCTTCAGCTGCTCTGGAGGAAGAATGCCTCAGTCTTCGAGACGCACCCCCATCCCAGGTCCCCTCTAGAGTAAATTTTGGACACACAGCACAGGCTGTGTTTTCAGTGAGACCCTTTCAAACATCCCCTCCATATTTGGTGAGACTCTGCCCGGCTGTTTTGGCAGCAGGTTCATTTTATTCCTTGAAGGTTGGTCTTTGTTTCCTGGCAGGACGGAAGCAGGGAAGGTGTTTGAGCGCAGGGGGCCCTTGCAGAGCTGTGCTCAGGCAGCATCTCTGTGCGCGCTGGGTGCGCGGGGGACACGATCTACCAGTCTCCTAGGGAAGGACAAGGCAGGCCGTAGCTCCTGCTCCTACTAGGAGCTGTTAGACCAAGGATGCTTAGAGGCGCCACCCTGGCTGCTCAAAGGTGGCCTTGTGAGTTGCTGGTAGGTGGGGAAGCCCCTGATGTGTGCCAGGCCAAAGAATGTGCCCTTGGGGTCTGGCACTTAGCAACCGGCATTCTTGTTGGTGTCTGGGACCGCCCTGCCCTGCCCCTTCCTTCCCACTCTCCTGAGGCCTGGGGCCAGAACATCTGCCCCTGGGGGCTCTACCAAGGGGCTCTGACAGGCCCTGGCTCCCTGGAGGGGCACCGCAGCCCCCCAGGCCGCCTGGCCAGCTGCTGTCCTGCAGAGGGGAGGAGGTCTTTGTGCTCTGTGAGCCTGCCTTGTTTTCCCTCCAGAGCTGAAGGGTAGTGTGGGAGCCCAAATGGCTTAGATGGGGGGGCAGCGCAGGGCGGTCCCAGACACCCAACTAGAATGCGGGGGGGTCAGTTCCAACCAGAAAAGGCTGGAGTTAGTCTGGTCCTGAAAGGGTTTGCTGCTCTGGCCCCTCTTCACTGCCTACTGCCCTCCCTTCCCGGGGAGGTTCATGGCTCTCAGAGCTTCCTCTCTGCCGGTTGGAAAGGTGTCCAGTGACTTTTCTTGGGAAAGTATATTAAAAACATCTCACTATGATTTTCCCCCTCCACCCGACAGGTTATATATAGGCTTAATAGAGGAAGACTAATAGAAAAAAATACAAGTAAGTGATAAAGGAGGAAAAATTCAGCTGTAATCCAGTTTTCAGAGGAGTTACTCTGAGTAATTATCAAATTATTATTTGGGAGGGGCGTATACT
The DNA here is from genome assembly GCF_004348235.1 of Phoca vitulina. Lineage (NCBI taxonomy): Eukaryota > Metazoa > Chordata > Mammalia > Carnivora > Phocidae > Phoca > Phoca vitulina. Next base: position 9,222,094 of record NW_022589725.1, read on the forward strand.
CCCAATACATTTTTCTATTTATATGCACACACATATTGAAATGTATAGGTCTATATGCATTTTTTTTTCCCCTAACAGAAGCTCAATGAAGCAAAAATATCACTACAAAAGCACATCAGTGCAGGCCCAGCCTACCACTAAGGATGCGTATGTCAGACTCCAGGTGTATTGATTTGTCTCCGGCAGGAAAACTGGGGACTTGGGTTCACTGTATTCCTTTTTGTGATTTTTTTTTTTTTTGAAGTGTAGTTGACACACAACGTGACATTGGTTTCAGGTGTACGACATAGTGATTCAACAAGTCTACACATTATGCTGTGCTCACCGTAAGTGTAGCTACCGTCTCTCTCCAGGCAACCCTATTATAATACCATTGACTGTATTCCCTATGCTGTACCTTTCATCCCTGAGACCTATTCATTCCATAACTGAAAGCCTAGGTGTCTCACTCCCCTTCCCCCACTTGGCCCTCCTTCCCCCATTTTTGTGGTTTTGAAGTTTGAACAATGTGAGTGTGTTATCCAAAAAATAATAGAAATAATAACCCTACATAAAAAAGAAGAGGGAAGCCTCTCTTAACCACCTCCCTGAATTCTGCTCCTGACTCAGCTTAACCCATGGTTAGCAAGTTGGTTTGTATCTTTTTAGGCTTTTCTCTATGTTCACACAATGTGTATTTCTCTATGTATTTTTAGAAAATGAAGATGGGATTGTATTGTATCCATGGTTTCTGTAACACGTAGAATAATGTAGCATGAACACAAACTTTTTAAAAATGCTGGATGTTTGCGGTTTTCTTCTGCCTAAGGTGCTTATTATAAAAATCAAAGATCACAGAGTCAAGTAAACATAGGAAGGAAAGAAAGTCTAAAAGAGCCCCATCTATTTCAGTATTTTAAACACAGAGCCAAAGGTCGAGAAGGAGCTCCAGCTGGCTGTCAGCTGTGGTCACCCTCAGGGTGGGGAGGAGAATGGCGGGGGGGGGGGGTGCTTCTGATTTGTCAGCGTGGTATAGATTTTTAGTGAGAATATATTTTTGTATATTAATTTTTAGAAAATTTTGTAATGAAAAAAATTTTAAAGGAAAAGCTGGAGAACTATGTCCCACCCCACCCCCCAAAAATGTGGGGGAAGAAGTAGGCCAAGTGTAAGTTTGCTGTATTCCCATTGTGAACAGCCTGATAATATATTCTTCAGACCTTCCCCAGCCTGTGTGCATGCACACACACACCCCCCCCCACACACCCACATACCCACGCACACCCCTTATTTCTATAACAATGGTAACATGCTCTAGGTTTTTTTTTTAATAACAGCTTTATTGAGATATAATTCACATGTGATAAAGTTTGTCTTTCTAAAGTATACAGTTCGGTGGTTTTGTAGAATATTCAGAGTTGTACAACCTTCACCACTTTCTCGGTCCAGAACATTTTCATCGCCCCAACAAGAAACCCCAAGCCCATCAACAGTCACTCCCCAGCCACTCCGCGGCCTTGCCCAGCCCCTGGGCAACCACTAATCTACTTTCTGCCATTATGGATTTGCCTATTATGGACATTTTATGTAAATGGTATCCTACATTGTGTGGCCTTTTGTGACTGGCTTCTTTCACTTAGCATGAACATTTTCAAGATACATGTGCTATCAATCAAGTATGAGTACTTCATTTTTTTCGGTGGCTGAGCGATATTCCCTCGTGTGGATATACCACATTTTGTTTGTGCATTTATCAGTTGGTGGACATTTGGGTTGTGGGTTTTGTTGCGTGAGTTCCTTCTTTTCCTTACTGAGATGTCTCAGAGACTTCACCATGTCCGGAAATCTCACTCCCCTCCGTCCTTTGTAAAGAGGCTTTATATGATTTCATTCCTTTATATGTGGTGGCTGGGACCTCCTAGTGCGCTGGCCCCCTTCCTGTCACCCCATTTCCTCCCTCCAGGGAGTCTGCAGTGCTTGAAGAGGCTGTGTTCACCTGAAGCGGCTCAATTTTGTAGGGAGAGGAAGGGGTTCGCCCAGGATCATAAACTCAGTGTTGTGGGGTTGCCAGAGTTCAGCTCCCAGCTGAGGCCACCCTTACCCCTCAGCTTGTGCTAAGCCAGCCCTGGATCTGCAAGCCTGACCAGCTGTCCCTAGAGCCCCCACCTCACCACTCACTCCATGCCCAGGTGTCCCTCTGAGCAACCCCTTCCCAGGCGCCCTTTGTGGGAGGGGCTGTTTGTGGGGGGAACCTGTTTTGTGGCATCACCCCATTTCCTACCTTCTCCTCCTCAATTTTGAAAGATCCCAGATCAGCCCTTCTCAAATACTGGCTCTTCACTCTTGGCACCCAGCATCTGAAATATCAGCCTCTGTCTTCCTGCCTCATTTGAATTTCAAAAGGTCTCTTTAGGATTTGATTGGGCTCCAAGATATACTTCAGACCCCAGCTGGAGTTCATTTCCCTGGTTCTCTGGTTCCAGCCTGGGCCGCGCAATAGAATCAACCTGGGAAGCTGTTTAAAAATACCGATGCCTGGGACCGACCCTGGACCAGTTATAAATCTCTGGGACCTGGAGGATCAGCATTTTTTTGTTTAACTTCCCCCGGCTAATTCTGATGTGCGCCCGGGGTTGAGAACCACTGTGCTCCCTCCACTCTGGCCCTCATCAAGGAAGGCACATTTTCTCCTTCCCAAGTCTTGGGAACTATATCAAGAGCTTGGTCAAGAACTGGCCCCAGGTCAGCTATGGATTTACTGGGGGACCTTTCTCCCCCACCTTCAGCCAGGTGGGGGCTTGGATTAGGTCAGTGGTTCTCACCTTCAGGGATGGGTATGAGAGGTGGGGGGCTAGGGAAGGATGTATTCAAACACCTGGGAGCATTCTCAAAAAATACTTGTTGAACTTGAAAAGTCAAAGGCAACCTAAGTGTGGTTTTATACACTAATATAAATCATCCGTCTCATGGGAAGGAGTGTTCAATAGACTCATGCATCTAACTGAATGACTTATATTTTTTTTATTTTTTTTTAAAGATTTTATTTATTTATTTGACACAGAGAGAGCGAGCACAAGTAGGCAGAGCGGCAGGCAGAGGGAGAGGGAGAAGCAGACTCCCCGCTGAGCAGGAAGCCCGTCGTGGGGCTCGATCCCAGGACTCTGGGATCACGACCTGAGCCGAAGGCAGACGTTTAACTGACTGAGCCACCCAGGCGCCCCTAACTGAATGACTTTTAAAATTTATTTTAAAAAAAATATAAGGGGTGCCTGAGTGGCTCAGTCGGTTAAGCGTCTGCCTTCAGCTCAGGTCACGATCCCAGGGTCCTGGGATCGATCCCCATGTCGGACTCCCTGCTCAGTGGGGAGACTGCTTCTCACTTTCCCTCTGACTGCCACTCTCTCTGTCAAATAAATAAATAAAATCTTTGAAAGGTTTTTTAAAAGATTTTATTTATTTATTAGAGCAAAGGGGCAGAGGGAGAGGGAGAGAGAGAATCTCAAGCATACTCCCCGCTGAGCGTGTTGTGGGGGATGTGGGGGGAGCTCGATCCCATGACCTTGAGATCATGACCTGAGCTGAAATCAAGAGTCTGTCTCTTAACCAACTGAGCCACCCAGGCACCCCCTGCGTGACTTTTTTAAACATCAAGAAACTTGAGTAAAAATTATTGTAACATTTCCTCAAGTTCCCCTCCATAGGGCTTCTGCCATTTTGCTTTCTTCCCAGTGGTATAGGACTTTTCCTCCTTCTCCATAGCTTCACCAGTAGAATGTATTGTCAGATGTTTGGATTTTTGCCAATCAGATAGGTGAGAAATGGTATCTGGGTGTAGTTTTAATTTGCATTTCTCCTTCTTGAATAGGGTTGAAATCTTCCTATGGTTACAAACCATTTACCTTTCTTTTCCTGTGAACAGTTTTCATATCTCTAGCACATTTTAATATAGGTTTGTTGGCCTTTTTGTTGTCTATTTTATGAAGCTCTTTATGTATTTAGGATATCAACCCTTTGTCAGTGCAATAAATTGCAAATTTTTTTCCCAGCATCATTTATAATTCTACTTTCTTAGGGTACTTTTTTCCCATGTAGAATTTGCTTATCCAATTAAAAGTATCAATTTCTAAAAAAAAATCAATTTTTTTCCATATCAGTTCTGAATTTTTGAATTATGATTATTATAGCGTTGTTTTACATGAAAACTTACAATTTAAATTGTGAAAAATCGAGCAGTGCCTCCTGTGTAATTGTGATGTTTTACCCATTTGCATTTTGTTTATTAGTATACATTCCGAATTAAAGTCCATGAGGACAGGATTCCCCCTGAAATGGAGATTTGCCTGCTTATGGAAGAGTCCCCTTGGGAATAATGCCACCAGGGAGGCTCAGAGCATTCACACCAATGGCCTCAGCCCATCCCATGGGGAGCTCTGGAGCTGGGACGGCTGTTTAGAGTTGTTCTGAGTTGAGGCAGGAGGCCATGGACCAGTCATTGCATGTGGGCTCCCCCTAGGGAGGGCATATGACCTTGAATGAAGGGGCTGCCCTCAGCCAGTGGGATCATTTAGGTCTTAGTTGGGGGAACAAGTCCCCTAGTTCTGAGGAGGCGGGGATCTGGGTGGAGCACCACAGCATCCTCCCCCGGTACCCTGTCTGGCTTGGTCACCACTGTGTCCTCTATGCCTAGCCGCACCTGGCACATCATAGGTACTCAGGAAATCCTTGGTGAATGAATGAAAGACACAGGAGAAGAGAAACCCAGATTTCTGGGTCTTGGCCCAGGCCAACTGGATCATAACATAGGGGTAGGAGGTCGGGGGGAACCCTGGCAGGTGTGATCAGAGTCCTCATGTGCTTCTGGCCCGCTGGGTGTTCTTGAGGACCCCTCTGGCTCGGGTGTTGGTGGTGGTCAAAGCCTGGACGTGGCTGGGCTAGGCTGGGCAAGGAGGAGGCCCTTGGTGGAAGCCTCGGCACCTTGACTATTCTTTGATGCCCATCACCAGCCCCATGAGCTTTCAGTTTTGTGTGTTTTTGTTTTTTAATTTCTAGCATTCCTTGAAGAAAAGAGGAACCCGCTCCCTGGGGAAGACAGACAAGAAGCCTTCGGTGCAGGTATTTCCCGGCAGCCCCCACGGCCCCCACAGGGAAGTTTGGAATCTGAAGGGTGAGGCCTAACTCCCGAGTGGCCTGGGAAGCCCACCCCTCCCCAGCTTCAACCCCGCCCTCCTCTTTTTCATTTTCTTGGCTTCGATGCTCATTTCACTTCCCCAAACGATGCGCTGAGCGCATGGTTCTCGCACCGGCAGACGGATAAAATGCTATATTACAGATGTAGCGCGGGTCAGTCAGAGTACAGTTAGCTTCTCGCGGTCCTGGATTGTCAGTGTGCCCGGCCCTTTTCCTTCATTATCTCATTGAATCCTCCCCGTGGCTCCATAAGGAAGGGAGTGTTATTGCCCCATTTTACAGATGAGGAAACTATAGATAGTAGTAAGGGTAGCAGCAGTGGCAGCGACAGTTGCCTGGCAGGATGTTGCCCACTCCAGGAAGCCCTCCAGGATTCCCCAGGCTGTGCGGTGCTCCATCTTTGCTGCAATGTCAAGGAGGTCTCCCTCTCTGCTTCCCCTGCTCCTCGAGAGTCAGGCCCTTGTCCGGTTCATTCCTGTGTCCCCCAGCACGTAATTAGTGCTCCCCAAAATGCAGCGGCTGGTACTGAGCCTTGCGTGGCTAACCCTCGTGGGTCCTGTCTGTCCCCGTGCCCATCGGGCTGCAGGAGGACAGCGCGGACCTGAAGTGCCAGCTGCACTTCGCAAAGGAGGAGTCAGCCCTCATGTGCAAGAAGCTCACCAAGCTCGCCAAGGAGAACGACAGCATGAAAGAGGAGCTGCTCAAGTACCGCTCGCTCTACGGCGATCTGGACAGCGCCCTGTCCGCCGAGGAGCTGGCCGATGCGCCCCACTCCCGGGAGACCGAGCTGAAGGTGCACCTGAAGCTGGTGGAGGAGGAAGCCAACCTGCTGAGCCGCCGCATCGTGGAGCTGGAGGTGGAAAACCGAGGCCTGCGGGCGGAGATGGATGACATGAAGGATCACGGCGGCGGCGGAGGCGGCGGCGGCGGCGCGGAGGCGCGCCTGGCCTTCTCGGCGCTGGGGGGCGGCGAGTGCGGGGAAAGCCTGGCGGAGCTGCGGCGACACCTGCAGTTTGTGGAGGAGGAGGCCGAGCTGCTCCGGCGCTCCTCGGCAGAGCTGGAGGAGCAGAACAAGCTGCTGCTCACCGAGCTGGCCAAGTACCGCTCGGAGCACGAGCTGGACGTGACGCTGTCGGAGGACAGCTGCTCCGTGCTCAGCGAGCCCTCGCAGGAGGAGCTGACAGCCGCCAAGCTGCAGATCGGCGAGCTCAGCGGCAAGGTCAAGAAGCTGCAGTACGAGAACCGGGTGCTGCTCTCCAACCTCCAGCGCTGTGATCTTGCCTCCTGCCAGAGCACGCGGCCCATGCTGGAGACGGACGCCGAGGCCGGGGACTCTGCCCAGTGTGTGCCCGCGGCTCTTGGCGAGGCCCACGGCCCCCACGCTGCCCGGCTCTGCAGAGCCCGGGAGGCCGAGCTGCTGCCTGGGCTGAGGGAGCAGGCCGCCCTGGTCAGCAAGGCCATCGATGTCCTGGTAGCCGACGCCAACGGCTTCTCGGCCGGCCTCCGCCTGTACCTGGACAACGAGTGTGCTGACTTTCGGCTGCATGAGGCCCCTGACAACAGCGAGGGTCCCAGGGACACCAAGCTCATCCATGCCATCCTGGTGCGGCTGAGCATGCTCCAGCAGGAGCTCAATGCCTTCACGCGGAAGGCGGACGCCGTGGTCGGGAGCTCTGCCAAGGAGCAGCCAGAGCCCTTCCCCGCGCTGCCTGCCTTGGGCTCCCAGGGGCCCTCCAAGGAGATTCTTTTGGCCAAAGACCTTGGCTCAGACTTCCAGGTAAGATGTCCCAGTCACAGGCCCTGTTACTTTTCTTGTTAGAAACTTTTCACCAAATCATACATAGGACAGAGAAGCACACAGCCCACGAGTGTACGGCTGAATGAGTTTTCCCGAGGGGAGCACGCTGGTGTCATCACCACCCAGAACATGACCATGTCATCATCACAGCATGCCCTTTGAAGTCTTTCTCTACATAGCCTCTCGTGGACTTGTTTTTCACCCATCTTGTTTTATGTGCTACCTGCTGTTACCACACAACTGATTTTTCTTGTGTAACGTGTCTAGTGGTTCATGCGCTTACACTGCTGTATGTATTGTTTGTATGCTTTTTGTGCTTGGTGCTGGAGCAAAACCAGACCTGATTCCTGCCCTCCGGGGAAGAAAGATGTTAATCAAAATATCAGGCCACTGAATAACACTGAATGACAAACGGATATGAGAGCTCTCAGGGAAGGGCACTTGGTTCTGTGAACAAGCAACTTGACCTCGTCTCTGGGTCAAGGAAGGCCTCTGATCTGAGCTGAGATCAGAAGGGTAGATTAGCAGGGAAATAGTGTTGTAAGTAGAGGGACTAGCCCATGAGAAGGCATCATAGCTGGAAGGAGCATGGCGTGCCCGAGGACAAAGGGAAGGAGGGTGGCTGGGTTGCAGGGAGCATCTTCATCCGGAGAACAATGGGAGGGGTCTTCCCATGTCTGTACAGAGATTTAGCTCTTTCTTTTCGACAACTACACGGTGTAGTTGTGCCGTAATTTCTTTAATCTGTGCCCTGCTGATCTGGCTTGATCTTGCTTTTCTAAGCAGGCAGACACCCCTCCCCCCCCATGTTAAGTCTCCCCCTTGGTTCTTCTTGAGGTAGGAATGAGCTGGGGCCATACATGTGGTAGGACTGTTGAGCCTGGCTCAGAAGGTTTGTGCACAAGACAGACATACACAGGATCAGGGTTTTCACTCACCACCTAGCTACTCCTTCATCCTTTCGACAGACACTCACTGAGTAGTTGTAGGCCCAGGTCTGGGCTGCAGAGATGAATCCACTGAGGCCCCAGCCCTCAAGTGGGTGGTCAGAGCCTCTTTTAGAGCCCAGGGCCTAGGGTGGGGGCTGCTTCTGGCACCCCCTGGGCCCCTCCCCATAGTTACCTTTGGTCTCTTCTGCCTGTGCCTCTGGGTGCAGCCGCCTGACTTTAGGGATCTGCCGGAATGGGAGCCCAGGATACGAGAGCCCTTCCGCAGTGGTGACTTGGACTCCAAGCCTGACCCCGGCCGGAACTTCAGGCCTTACCGAGCCGAAGACAATGATTCCTACGCCTCTGAGGTGGGCCTAGGCCTGATCAAGTGAGGGGGAGGGCAGGAGGAGAATGGCTGGGGCCTCCCAGAGGCTGGGCGATCTGTGGAGAAGCTTAGCTGGTGATGATGTGGGTTTTGAGTATTCCATTTGGTTCCACACTTCCTGGCAACGAGGACTAAAAGGGAGACAAGGAAGTTTGGGCCCTTCTCTTGGCCTGATAAAAGGAAGCTTATAAACTCATTTGAAAAAATGGATTTTGTTTTGCTATACTAAATTTCACTGGGAATTTAATAATTTATGTCATTTAATGAAACCACTCATTTCTTTAGCAGGAGCACAGCAATCTTTACAGTCGGGCTGATTGGGTTCAAATTGTGGAACTGCTGTGTACTGGCTGTGAGATTGTAGACAAGTCACTTGACCTCTCTGATCTCCATTTTCTCACCTTTACAATAAAGGTGATCCCTCAGAGGGCTGTTGAAAGGATTAAATGCATGAAAAACCTTATTAAAGCCTGGTCCCTGTTGGGTGAGGAGGAGGAGGAAGATGACACATCTCAGGGCCTCAGGGGACCCACCAGTGTGGCTTTGTGGCCTTAGGCATGTTCCCATTCTCCGGCTGCACCTTCCCCATTTGTAACATGGGAGGATTCAAGTGGGTAGAGGCTGTAGAATTTCTAGGATTCCCTGGTTCTTGAGAATTCCTGGTGGTTCTGAGCCCCTCCCAAGCCTTTTGAGTCTCTACCAGCACTTCCTAACGAACCTGAAGTAGGAAAAGGCTACTGTGGATGGGATGGAGCCTCCTTGAGGCTCCTGAGCCACGGAGAACCTTGTGTGTGCCCCAACCTAAGCAGCCTTTTCTTCTGAATATCCATGGGAAGGCAATTTTGTGGTTCCAGGAAGGCCAGTCTGCAAGTGCCCAGGGGAAGAAGCTCCCTGGAAGCTGATGGATCAAACTCTCTTAAGTGGACTGAGCTTCCTAGCAGCCATAGTAAAAAGGGAAAAAAAACAAAACACAACATGAAGTATTTAGTTCTCATTTTCTGAGAAAAGGAGATAGGCCAGTTCACCTGCATGCATTCAATTATTATTTCATTCAGCCACTCTTTACTGAGCAGTTATAATTTGCCAGACTCTGTGTTAGGCACCGAGTCCAAGGAGAACACCAGAGGTAGCTGGGAGTATCCAGCCCTGAAAGGATCTTTAATATAAAATAGGCATACAAGATATACCTTAAGTCAGAATGCCTTCCATTGCCAAGTTTCCATGTTATTGGCTAGATAATAAATGGTTTTTTTTTTTTCACAGAGGGACATCTTGCTGTGCCTGGGAAGGTTTGATGTAGGAGTGGCAGATGACATTTCTTTTTTTTTTTTTCCTGCTTAACATGACAGCATAAACATTTCCCTCTGTTACTGGAAATACTTAAAAAAAATTTAAATTGAAGTATAACACGCATAGAAAAGCACTTGTAAGTGGACAGATCAAATGACTTTTACAAACTGAACACTCCTATGTAGTCAGCGAGCACATTAATAAACAGAGCCTGACCTGTCCTTGAAGCCTCCCTTCTGGTCCCCGTCCAGTCGTCATCCTGACTTCTAACAGAATAGATTAGTTTTCCCTGTTTAGCTACAAATACTTATAAACACAATTTCCCCTCAATGCATATAGTTTTACTGTCTTTTTCTTAAGATTTTATTATGTAGACCTCATAAGCAACAAATAACTACAGCAAAATCCCTAAGCAGCATTGCATAAAGATATAAAGAAGGAAGTCAAGATCACGAGCTTGTCAGTTAACCACTGTTCACATTTAAGTGTGTGTGTCCATGTCCCTTCTGTTTTTCTATTGAGGTATATATCTTTTCTAATTTTTTATTGAAGTATAACATAATAATATACGTGCAATAAAGGACACTATCCTTAAGTGTACAGTTGAATGGACTTTTATGTATGTATAGACCTGTTAACCACATCTATTAATCCCTTTATTTATCCAAGTTGTTTCTAAATTTTTGTAATTATAAACAATGAGACAACAAACATCTTTGTGAATCAAGCTTAGCTTTCTCAGTATGTTATTTTCTTCAAATGCATTTCAAAGAGAGAAATTACCAAGGCGAAATTATAATAATAGCTAAATTTGATGTGCACTGTTTCGTTTGTCATGACAACCCCCTGAAGTAGGGTCAGCCACTGTGCCTCATTTGTATTCCAGCAACAGCTTGGACCCCACTTAACTCTCATCCTCTGACCACAGCTCTATCCCCCCTCTCCCCCCCGCTCTCTCCCTCTGTGTCCCTCATCCCTATCCCAGATCAAGGAGCTGCAGTTGGTGCTGGCCGAGGCCCACGACAGCCTCCGGGGCCTGCAAGAGCAGCTCTCCCAGGAGCGGCAGCTACGGAAGGAGGAGGCCGAAAACTTCAACCAGAAAATGGTCCAGGTGGGTGATGCCTGGTGCCCCCCCCCCCCCCCCGCCCCCCTGCACCGGCTCCAGCTTCTCTCCCCTGAACGGAAGGCAGAAACCTTAGGGCTCCACGGGTCTTCAGAAGGCAAGGGTATCGGGAAACTTAAGTCTTCTGGCCCTAGCTATACTTGATCGTGCATTAGCTCTACTGGGGTGGAATCCTGGGCTTGTCATTGACTGCCTGTGTGACCTCAGGCCAATCCTGTCTCCTCTCTGGGCCTCCTTTTCCCAACTATACAGGTGAAAACCTGTACAGAAAGGCCAGAGGTCTGGCTGCTAATCCAGGCTGGTAGTCCTGCTAATAGAAAGCATGTATTAAGCCCTTACTGTATGTCAGGGCTGTGCAATGCTCTTTTCACACATTATGTCCTTTAGTCCTCAGGATTTCCCCTGAGGTGTCCCCATTTTAAAGATGGGGAGACTGATGCCCAGGGAGCTGAAGCAGGTGGCCCAGGTTGCACCTTCAGGGCGAGATTCTAATCCCAGTCTCTGCTCTCTCAGTCATGACATTGCATTCCTTCCTCGGGATTTACATCTTCTCTCTCCTGGCGTGTCCTTTGCCCTTGACATGGGTCACCCCTTCCTACCGTCATTGTTCACCCTCCCAGGTTCCTTATCAGATGTGAGAGTTCCCGTGAAACTTTGGCAGCCAGTATGTGCTCATTATGTGATGTCATGGTTTTTATAATGAGGCAGAGCCGGGTTCAAATCCCACTTCTCAATGATCTATAACTGTGATTGTTGTTCCTTTTATGAATTTCTCTTCCCTGGAGTTTATCTCAACAGAATGAGCTGATATTGGTAGAGTCCCTGGCAGGGATCACCAAGAGGCACCTCCCGAGCTTTCGTCTCTGTCTTTATCTGAGGCCTGGAACTGGAAAAGGTAGTGCTGGGAAGACAGCTGGGGGTGCTCACACTCTTGTCCCCCTCCCAGCTGAAGGAGGACCAGCAGAGGGCGCTCCTGAGGCGGGAGTTTGAGCTGCAGAGTCTGAGCCTCCAGCGGAGGCTGGAGCAGAAATTCTGGAGCCAGGAGAAGAACATGCTGGTGCAGGAGTCCCAGCAGTTCAAGCACAACTTCCTGCTGCTCTTCATGAAGCTCAGGTGGTTCCTCAAGCGTTGGCGGCAGGGCAAGATTTTGCCCAGCGAGGGGGATGACTTCCTTGAGGTATGGCTCCCCTGGGGCTGGGACTAGGGCAGAGGTGGGGTGGGGAAGATTGGACCAGAGGGACACCCAAGTGGCATTGACACAGCCCTGAGGCTCATCTCCAAGCCATCAGCTTGCAGGCTTCCATCCTGCATTCATTCACTCATTCAGCATCAGCTTGTTGAGAACCAGCTCTTTACTGGACCCTGTGGCAGGTGCTGGGGATACTGTGATGGAGGCAGACTTGGTCCCTCCCCAAAGAGAGCTGATAGGTCTTTAACACCTCTCTAATATTTGTTCATTTCCCTTTTTAATGAACCTCAGAGTCCTCAGCAGGCAACAGTATCTAGGTAAATTTAATAATCTAGTTTTGTTACTATTGCATTACATGCCAATATAGTACATATTCTTTTTTATTCTTTTAAGGTATACATTGCATAGAGTAAAGTGCACACATCTTACGTGTACAGCTGATGAAGTTTTGCCATGTACATCTGTATGGTCCCTGCCCAGCTCACACAGAGCACATTTCCAGTGCCCCCAAAGGATCCCTGCTGTTCCAGTCAATATGCCCACCCCAGCTGTCAGCACTGTTCTGATTTCTTTTTTTTTTTTTTTTTTAAAGATTTTATTTATTTATTTGAGACAGAGAGAATGAGAGAGAGAGAGCACATGAGAGGGGGGGAGGGTCAGAGGGAGAAGCAGGCTCCCTGCTGAGCAGGGAGCCCGATGCGGGACTCGATCCAGGGACTCCAGGATCATGACCTGAGCCGAAGGCAGTCGCTTAACCAACTGAGCCACCCAGGCGCCCTGTTCTGATTTCTTATACCATGGATTAATTTTGCCTATTCTAGAACTTCAGATAAGTGCATGTAGTCTTTTGTGTCTGGCTTCTTTTGCCTAATATAATTTTTTGAGATTCATCCATGTTTTACATATAAATGTAGTCATTGTTGCTTTTTGGTGGCCCATATCGGGAACAACCCAGGACATATTTTTAATTGCTGTTTATTTTTGACTTATGAATATACCTATTTTATTTTAATTAACTAATTAATTAACTTAAATAGGCTCCACGCTGGAAATCAAGTGTCAGACCCTTAACCGACAGAGCCACCCAGGCACCCCTCTTTTTTTTTTATAGTGAGAATACTTAAGATCTACTCTCTTAGCAAATTTCAAGTATACAATACAGTATTGCTAACCGTAGTCACCATGCTGTACATAGATCTCCAGAACTTATTCATCCTGCATGACTGAAACTTTGTACCCTTTGACCAGCATCTCCCCACCCCCACCCCCCACCCCCGCTTCCCTGCCCATGGCAACCACTGTTCTGCTCCCTGCTTGTATGAGTTTGGCTTTTTTTCCATTCCACATGTAAGTGAGATCTTGCAGTATTTGTCTTTCTGTATCTGGCTTATCTCACTTATTTCACAACCATCCATGTTGTCAAAACTGGCAGAATTTTCTTCTTTTTTATGGCTGAATAATATTCCATTGTATATATACACCACATTTTCTTTATCCATTCATTTGTGAACACTTATGTCATTTCCATATCTTGGCTATCGTGAATAATGGTGCAACGAACATGGGCCTGCAGATAGCTCCTTGAGATCCAGATTTCATTTCCTTTGGATATGTACCCAGAAGTGGGATTGCTGGTTCATATGGTAGTTTTATTTTTAATATTTTGGGGAACCACCATATTGATTTGTTTCTTTTTAACCACTATTTTGATTTTACCTGAAGCCCAGTTGTGGCTGCTAAGTTGGATGTTCCCCTACACCCTCCAAAGTGAATTGGAGGCCACATAGCCTATATTTTAAGTCAGTTTGTCTCCGGCAAATCCTCCATATTTGGTATAAATCTTTCTAGCTATTTCCATGTACTAGAGTAACAGAAACAGAAACTTAATTTGGAAGGAAAAAAAAGTAAGCATAGAAAATTAAATAATATATGTGCCTATAATTAATAGAAATACATTTACTGAAATAGACATAATTAATAAGATCTAAACATAACCAGGGTGCCTGGGTGGCTCAGTTGGTTAAGTGTCTGCCTTCGGCTCAGGTCATGATCTCGGGGTCCTGGGATTGAGCCCCATGTCAGGCTCCCTGCTCATTGGGGAGTCTGCTTGTCCCTCTCCCTCTGCCCCTCCCCATCCCCGCTCATGCTCTCTCTCTCTCTCAAATAAATAAAATCTTTAGGGGCGCCTGGGTGGCTCAGTCATTAAGCATCTACCTTCGGCTCAGGTCATGATCCTAGGGTCCTGGGATCGAGCCCCACGTCGGGCTCCCTGCTCCGTGGGAAGCCTGCTTCTCCCTCTCCCACTCCCCCTGCTTGCATTCCCTCTCTCGCTGTGTCTCTTTTTGTCAAATAAATAAATAAAATCTTTAAAAAAATAAAATAAAATTTTTTTTAAAAAAGATAAACATAACCACATATATTGTCAAAATAGATATATATGTGTATATTAATATGATATATGCACATACATAAAGCTATATAAATAATAAACTTGAGGGCAACCCCCTCAGGTCCCCTCCCTCCTTGGGAGGTTTGTACTATCACTTTGCTATCGCTCAATAAACCTTGCTTTGCTGCCAAAAAAAATAATAAATAAAGTAAGCTTGGTATACATTCATACTCTCAAAGAATATGTGTCCATCCCTGCAGAATTATATGTGTGAAATGATACTATACATGTGAATGATAAAAAAAACCCTCAGGCATTGAGTATGGTGTTCTAGATACTGTTTTAAATACTTCAGGTGAATTACTGCATTTCATCTTTACAAATATGCCATGAAATGTAGGTAGCTATTATTCCCATTCTACTGCAGATAAAGATCTTTGATTCCCTGCCTCAGTTCTGAAATCCAGAAGCTCTGAGAGCTGTGTTTGGTTGTATCTAACTCAGTTGGAAAAGATTGGCCTGACATTCATTTGGCAGCAGAACCTTTATTTATCCCATTTCGTGTTAATATTCATATGTTTGTAGGGGAATCATGAGTGTGGTAGAGCATAGGGTGTTCACCAGGCCCTGCCGGGGCAGTGGTACAACATACAGTGTGGGTACCACATTGTCTTTCTAAATCCCTATGCATTCTGAATTCCGAGCACACCTGGCCCCAAGGATTTTGGAGAAAGAATCGTGCACCTGTGTCTACAGACAACCATAGTCTATATGTTCAGATACTCGTGACCAGAGCCAGAATTGGGATGTTTATTCAGGCAGGCCCTGCCCTGCACGCCCCCCGCCCCCCACCCCATACTTCCCAGCCTCGGTGCCCGTGCTGACATTAGAAACCCTTCTTCATTTGGTTTCTAGAACATCACACTCTCTTGGGTTTCCTTCCACCTCACTGGTTGCTCTTTCTCGGTCTCCTTGGCTGGACCCTCCTTTTCTCCCTGCCCTCTCTTAACATCAGAGTCCCCAAGGCTCAGCCCTTGGGCTACGTCTCTCCCTTAACTCCACCTGCTCCCTTGGGGAGCTTGTCCAGGTACATGGCTTAAATGGCCTTTCTTGCACCTTGTGACTCTATCCAGACTCTGTCTAGAGGCTGACCCAGCCGCTCTGCCCTCCTTCCCGGCTGAGCCACCGTCACTTCTTGCTTGGATTTTCACTGCAGGCTTCTTACCTGGCCTCCCTGCTCTGCTCTTGCACCTTTCCACCAAGCATCTTGCATTCAGAAGGGTACGAGTAGGTACCCCAGGCGGCATGTATTGCACATGGATGGCATCCCCCGGAGTTTTGTGACAGGGGGTTCTGTTGCTGCCTAGTAAGCTCAGCAGCTGCAGTGATCTCGTGAAACCTCACATCAGGTGGGCGTCCTTCCTGGCTCCCATTTCACCCAGAGCAGAAGCCGAAGTCCCTACAAGTCCCGGGCCTGGGCGACCAGCCTTGTTCCCCGTACCTCTCTCACTTTCTCCCTGGCTCTCCTGCTTCCCTCACACAGACATGTTCCCACCTCAGGACCTTGGCATTTGCTGTGCCCTTTCCCCAGAATTCTCGACCTGCAGGTGTTCACGTGGCTTATTCTCTTAGCTCTTTCAGGACTTTGCCCGAATACCGCATCTCTCTGAGGCCCTCCTTGACTACCCACACGCAGCACACCCCAGCTCCTTGGCTTGCTCTTGTTACCCGGGGCTCTTCACTGTGTGACATTCTAGACATTTAATGCCATTTCATTACATTTCACTTATTTGTTTGTTTTCCTGCTACTGGAATGGAAGTTAAAGGGGACAAGGGTTTTTTCTGTCTTGCTCACTGGTGTATCTCCAGCTCCAAACACAGGGCCTGGTGCATGGTAGGTTTTCAGTAACTCTTTGTTGAGTGAATGATGAATGAGTGCCCCAGTCAGAAGCTAGCTTCCTTCTGCTTCATTCCCAGCCTGAACTAGTACCCTGGTTTCCTTGGCTGGCTCTGGACTTCTAAGCAGAATCCATCAGCAGCAAAGCCCCTCCTAGGAAGGTTCCCTCTGTCCACCCCAACCTTTGGTTGCCTTTTCTATAATTATGGGGGTGCCCATGGCCCTTTTATTCCACCCACAGGGTCTACCTGTGGACCCAGCCTGTCAACATGGTTATTTCTGAGTAGCTCTCCAGGATGCTTCATGGCCCTTGGGGCAGAAGAGGTTGTATGGGAGGACAGAAGGGCCTGCCTTTCCAGCTGTACTCCTAGGCCTTGATGGTGCCCAGGAGCCAAAGTTAAAAGGGAAATCAGTGTCCAACTAGAGTGCCTTTGATCCATCCTGGACCATCAACCCCCATTCTTTCTTCCTGCCTGGCTGTGTTGTACCCTTTCCATCTGGGCCGCTAGCCTGAATCCCCTCTCCTGATGGTCAGACTCCCAAGCATGACACCCTTCTGGCCCCCGTTGAATGTGGCTTTTTAAAAATAGGTAAATAGCATGAAGGAGCTGTACCTGCTAATGGAGGAAGAGGAATTAAATGCCCAGCATTCAGATAACAAGACCTGCGCAGGGGACAGCTGGACCCAAAACACGGTGCGTTCCCAGCCCCTTCCCAGTCCTGTCCTGCCCGTGCTTCCTCTGTCTGTTTAGTGATCACTTCCTGCCACCTTCCCTGACCTGTTTTGCATGGGGCACTGGAGCTGCAGAGGGTCATTACCTGGTTACTGGCCCCAGATGCTGAGTGCTGTGGGGTTCAGAAGTTATCCCGGGGCAGTGACAGCTGAGGGACTGCGTGGTCACATGCAGAAGAGCAGTTAATTGTCTGGAGTGTAGGGGACAGTGTCACAGAGAAGGGGTAAGGGTGGTGGGTTTCGAAGGATGAATGGGAGCTTGCATAATAGAGAGTGGGGAAAAGGCCCTTTGGACCTAGAGAACTGTGTGTGCAGAGGTGTGGCAGGGTATTCTGGGATTGGCTGCGGCTTGGGATGTACATAGTGGGGGTAAGGACATCAAGTTGGGGTCGTATGAAGAGAGGCCTTGTGGTCTGACCCCCAAATCAAGCCATGGGGCAGAGAGAGCAATGGGGACAGGCTCCCAGGGTCATACACAGTGAGCTTGGGTAGGTGGGAAACAGGTCATGGGCCAAGGAGAGAAGATGGGGACTGAGTCAGGCAGTCAGGGAGGCTGCATAGTTGGGATTCCCCATGTGGCCCACAGTGCGTCAGAGAGGCACATCTTGGGCAAGGACAAAGACCCAGGGCCTAGAGTCTGCAGAAGCTCGAAGAAGCCAGGGCCCATCTCACATGTAGGCTGAATAATAATTGCTGTGACCTCAGGGTTTTTTTGTTCATGTGAGGCTGGGGCACATGTCAACCTAGGAGGTGGCCAGGCCCGGGCTTGGCTGGGTGAGATGACCTGGGGGCACATGTCAACCTAGGAGGTGGCCAGGCCCGGGCTCGGCTGGGTGAGATGACCTGGGGGCACATGTCAACCTAGGAGGTGGCCAGGCCCCGGCTTGGCTGGGTGAGATGACCTGGGGGTCATGGGGTTTGCTCGAGACTGGGTAGAGTCCCAGGCTAGACTCTGGGTGAGTGCTCCCAGCCCAGCTCCCCTTCCCCCCTCAAAGCTCCTGACCCAGGCCTTGCCCCCATCTGCAGCCCAACGAGTATATCAAGACACTGGCCGACATGAAGGTGACGCTGAAGGAGCTGTGCTGGCTGCTTCGGGATGAACGCCGTGGTCTGACCGAGCTCCAGCAGCAGTTTGCCAAGGCCAAGGCCACCTGGGAGACGGAGCGGGCAGAGTTGAAGAGCCATACTGCCCAGGTGAGGCCCCTACCTGTCAGAGACATTTCCCCCCTTGTGCCTCCCTCATCTAAGCCCTCACAGCTGTCCGATCTGGGAGCATGATGCCCAAGCCATGCTCCTAAGAAGCATAGGAACCCCTTTACCTCCTCTTTTGACCCAGAGAGGGCAAGAGATTTACCTTGAGGCACACAGCAAGGGTACCACAAACACTGGGGACTGGGAGTCACTGGGCCAAGGAAGGAAAGTGAAGGCAGATGGGCACAGGACATCATTGGCACATCTGCTGCACCCTGGGTTCAGCGGTGAAGCCAGATGCTTAAATGCCTGTCTGCACCTGGTGACATCCTTCACGCGCATGGCTAGGCTTCTGCTGCCTGCTCTCCTCATTCGCTCGCCCCGCCCATAAGGATCCCCTTCGTCCCTTGCTCCCTGGCTTTGTTTTACTCCTTCCACACAAACTGGGAGACTCCCCTCCCCACAACCCAGCGTGACCACAGGAGCCTAACCAGGAGCCCTGGAGCTGTGGTCCTTGCTGTGTGCCCAGAGGCAAGTTGCTGCCCTCCTCTGGTGTGAAAAGTGAGAGGGTGGGTTTCCTCCCACTCAGAGAGAATGCCCTGACCATCACCACCAACCCCACCTGCCACGACTCTTCAGGTCCCAGCTTCCTCCGGGTCTGCCCTTGCTGCCAGCTGCCTTCCTGGGCATCATGGGGCCCGTGGGGGTGTGTACACTGATGGGCACTGCTGGACAAGTAACAAAACCAGCACAGAAGGGTTAAGTTTCTTTCCCAAGGTCACCCAGCTAGTAAGTAGCAGACCTGACTTTTGCTCCCCAAACCTCTGCCCCTCCTGGCTTCTCATTACCACGATCCCAACCTTCTTCCCAGTGCTCACAGACTTCTGGCTTCCCTGTCACCCTCTTTTCCTCTGACTGTTCCTGCTGCTCCCCAAACCCAGACATTCCAGGTGCCCCTACCCACTGGGAGGCTGACTGACCCCTGTGGGGGCTAATATACCAGACCACAGCCTGGGGGATCTGGGGCACACTGATGCTTGAGGCTGCATGTTTACGTCCTGCCGCCCCGAGGCTCGGTGCCGTGAAGGTCATCATACTGGACTGATTCACACATTCATTATGTGACTGTGGGTGCGTACCCCCCCCAACCATAAACCCAGACCACTTGGGAGAGTTGATAAAATATGAGAAGCAATAACTAGGAAACTCTGCCATTTTGTAGCTGCGTGACCTGGGACAAATAACGTAACTTCTTCGAACCTCTTTCTCCTCTGCAAAATATCGTAAAAGGTAGCTGTCTTGCTGAGATTTCACAAGGATGCTGAGATAATGCTTGAGCAAGGCCTGGCTGTGAGGAGGGCTTAGTTCTGCATGGGGTAGTGAGCAGGTGAGGGGTCTTCAGAGCAGAGCTCTCCCCCCGCCACCCCCTACAGGTGCCTGAGAGGTAAGGGCGGCCAGGGGGCCAGAGAGGAAGGGTCTCCTGGTGCCAGCCACCCAGTTTGCTCTTCCTTGTGCTGCAGATGGAGCTGAAGGCTGGCAAGGGGGCTGGGGAACGGGCAGCCCTGCAGCGGGAGCGTGAGGAGCAGCAGCACCTGCTGGCTGAGTCCTACAGCGCCGTCATGGAGCTGACGCGGCAGCTGCAGATCAGTGAGCGCAACTGGAGCCAGGAGAAGCTGCAGCTGGTGGAGCGGCTTCAGGGTGAGAAGCAGCAGGTGGAGCAGCAGGTGAAGGAGCTGCAGAACCGCCTGAGCCAGGTGAGGCCTGCTCCAGCCACCAGGGGGACTTACTGTGGGAGAAGTCTGGGTCTGGGATCGCCTTCAGTTATAGCTGGATCAAGGTGCTCAGAGACCGTACTAGGTGCTAGGTCTTTCTCTCTGCCAGTCTCTCAGGCTTGCTTTCCTTTGTGCTTTATTCGTAAGCAAGCCTCGGATACGGTCACTGTTAGTTTTGTGCTCAGACCTTCCCGGCTTACCAAAGGCAATAGAAAGAGAGTTTTCCTTTTCCACGAGGCTTATTGGCCAGTTGTTAAGTCATGTGCCTACCCCTAGAGCCTACTGAACCCTGAAAATTTGGGGAAATTAGAGTCCTCTGACCAAAAGAGGGGGGATAAGAAAAAACCGTCATTGACCATTACACCCTACTAGAGTTCACATCATGTATCCAGGTGCTCCTTACCAAGCTTCTATGCACCACTCTGACTCTTTTCCTTTGTTTTACTTTTTATTTTAATTACATAACTCAGGACTTCATCTTTATATAAGACCCAAATATTGCAAAAGCATACTCCAACCCATTCCTTCCTTTTCTTGCTACTTAAATTTATATTCACAGAGATCGTTTTTTTTCTAATCAATAATGTAATCGTGAGATACATATTGTTTATACTGATTTAATGTAAGCGTGAGATACATATTGTTTATACTGATTTAATGTAAGCGTGAGATACATATTGTTTATACTGATTTGCCTCTTTCATAGAGAGCTGTTCAGGACAGAGTGTAGGGGCGGGCCTCATTCCTAATGTGGGGCCCCCACACTAGGGATGCTGCTTAGCCGACCTAGCCGGTCCAGGATTTGCAGCATGAAGTAGCATAGTAGTGACAGCCGTTACTGGAGCAGACAGAAGGGCATCTATAAGGATGCCTGTAAGTGGTTGCTTTCATGGTCATTTTCCAAATCCATCTTTTGGTGGCTCGGTGCTGCTGCCCACTGGGAAGCTGGTTCCTCGTCCATGACTGGGTCGTTCGAGCTACGAGCAGAGCCTGGGGACTGACCCTGCACACAGCGAGGCCCCGCTCGCCAGCCTCACCAGCCTCGCCTGCCACTGACCATCCTCTTTACCCTTGCGCAGCTGCAGAAGGCCGCTGAACCCTGGATCCTGAAGCACTCAGACCTGGAGAAGCAGGACAATAGCTGGAAAGAGGTGAGCGGGGTAGCAGGCCATTCGTGTTCTCTTGGCTCCTGGCTGCACTGCCAAGTCCCTCACTTGGGGATGTGACGGAGAGGAAGCTAACTCTGTCCCACAGGTTGCCCCCTTGCATTCTGGGCTCCTCAGTCCTGGGATCTCTACCCCATCGTTGCAGCCGATGGTTGGGGACTTGTGAGGAGCCATCTGTCAGCTCCGTCCTCCCACACCCGGGAGAGAGGCGGCTGGCTCGGTGCTCTTGGCCAGGTGCTTGCTATCTCTTGGTTTCAGCTGTGCCTTTCTGCAAAGCAAGGCCACTGAATAGCTGTGTGGTCTTGAGCGAGTCACTCTCTCCCTCTCTGGGCTCTGGTTGCCTCCACGGTAAAATTAGAATCACATTCTCTGCTTTAGCCCACCCTCTCTTTGGAGACCAGTTAGGTCACTTTGGTAAAATTTGCTCCTAAGCCTCAGAGGCCTTGTCCACATGGCAGCGTTCTCAGTGACCAAACAGTGGCCATAACAGCTCTTTGCTCAGGACAGCTCGAGGAAGCGGTGTGTTAGGAGATGTGGTTGCAAGCCACAAACACTAACTGTGGGGAACTGAGGCAGGAGAGGATTTAATTGGGGCTCAAGAGGGCTGGTGATGCAGGTTCAGAAAAACGGGTGCAAGTCCCAGGGGACCTGCTCTGGAACCAGGGGGAGACCAGCCCTGAGCAGGAACCTTGAGGTCACTGCTGTCACCGCCATCTGAACCGTGGCCACCGTCTGCTTTGCTGCTGCCGCCACATTCAGAATAACTTCTAAAAAGACTCTTTCCTTGGGGTTCTCTCTCGGAGCTCTGATTGGCCAAGCCTGGATCACATACCCACGGAAGGAGTGTTAGACCCACTATAGCCAGAAACTGACCAACAGGCATTCCAGATCAGTGCTGACCTCACTCCTGCTCTGTAAGAGGAGACTCAGGCGTGGGATCCCGGGTCAGCTCTTGCGCTGACCTCCTGTCCCCTTCCCTCAGTACGCTGGTGGCCAGAACTCACCCTTCCTGCCTCTCTTTCTTGACAGACACGGAATGAGAAGATTCTCGACAAGGAGGCGGTTTCTGAAGCTGACCTTGGGGGCACCGCCTTAAAAAGGTGCTAGCATGCCCTCCCCCTGCCCTGCCTGGCAGCCCCTCCCCTGCCTCGCCCTTCAGGCACCTCTCCCTGCTCCACCCCTTTGCCTGTCCTCTTTCCTTCGCCCCATGTGCCCACCATGGCACCTCAGCAGAGCTGGGAGAACCCTGGGATATGGTTTCTATGGAGCCAAAGCCCCTCAGGAGCCGGGAAGCTTGGGACAGTGAGAACTGCAGCCCGTGATTTTTCTTGTTTGTTTGATTGTGGACATGCATGAAAACCCGGGGCTCCGTATATCCTCGCTTTGAAAGAAACTGTTCAGCTCCTCTTGGGGTTCCTTCTCCCTGCATCTGGAGTTAGGGGAATCAGGCTGGGTTTCCGTTCCTGGGATTACTGAGCAGCTTACTCTGGGCCCGGCCCTGCGCTATGGCCAGGGGGACCCCGGGGCTGTCGGGGCCATGTCTCCACTGTTAGGAAACGCATGAATAGAATGAGGGCGACAGAAGCCCATCAGAGCCATGAGAGCAACCTCAGGCCAGGAGGGCCAGGGTAGGAGGGTGGGCTCTGGAGTCAGAGGGCGGGGTTTGAACTCCCGCTCTGCCATTTCCAGGAGTGTGACCTTGGCTGATACTTGATACCTCTCTCTAGTGGGGATAATAGGAGCTGTCTGCTAGAGTTACTAGAGGGCCGAATGATCTGGCCTCTGAGATGTACTTACGTCCGCCTGGCACTTTTGGTCATCAGGCAACATGTGCCAGGTCTGTGCCAGAGATTTAGTGACATCTTATTTGGGTTCCCCCAAAAGCAAACACAGGATTCGAGAACTTGTCTCAAAGATCTTGAGACAAGGATCTGAGTGCAAATGGTTTATTTGGGAAGGGATTTGGGAAACACTGGAAGTGACCCGAGGAAGGGAAGGCAGCCAGTAAAGGGGGATGTCGTCATCCTGTGGACAACCGAAGCTCAGTTTCGCTGAGGAACTCTGGGAGCCAGAGTGGAACGTGCCACGCAGAGTTCTCCCACCCAAGGATCAAGGAGGCTGGGTATTGAGCCACCAGATCTGCCCATTGTTTGTTGAGGCCTGTGTCTAGGGGCCAAACTCTGTGATGTCTGTCGCTTCCTCTGCGTGGAGGCCAGGTGTGCTCTTGCAGTCACAAGAGAGCTTAGGCGGAGAATAGCAGGTGTGCAGAGTGTGCTGTGCTGGGTACGTAGGTGCGGGTGCCGAGGCGGCGTGGGGGAGGGCACCAACAGCATCTTCCACGAGAGGCGAGCAGGACGGGCGTGGTCCCAGCCCGCGTGCAGTCCAGCTTGGCGCTGTCCAGCTTGGACACTGACCGCCTCTGGAGCTTCGGCGAGGCCAGGGAGGAAGACCAGAGCGCCTGCCCCCTCTCTGTTTTCTCCCACTAACACTGCTCTTCCCTCCTCCGCTCCTCCCAGGACCAAATCTGTTTCCTCCATGTCTGAGTTTGAAAGTTTGCTTGACTGTTCCCCCTACCTTGCTGGGGACGCGGCCCGCGGTAAGAAGCTGCCCAACAACCCTGCCTTTGCCTTTGTGGGCACCCAGCCGGTGGACCCGGAGAAGGATGCCCAGGAGCAGCCAGGGCTCTCGCCGCGGGACTGCAACCGCCTGGGCACCCTGGGCTGCCAGGAGCCGGCAGGGAGGCAGATGCAGCGCAGCTACACGGCCCCCGACAAGACGGGCATCCGTGTGTACTACAGCCCCCCGGTGGCCCGGCGCCTGGGCGTCCCCGTGGTCCACGACAGGGAGGGCAAGATCATCATCGAGCCCGGCTTCCTCTTCACCACGGCCAAGCCCAAAGAGTCGGCCGAGGCCGACGGGCTGGCCGAGAGCTCCTACAGCCGGTGGCTCTGCAACTTCTCACGGCAGCGCTTGGACGCAGGCTCGGGGGGCAGCCCGTCGGCACCAGGGCCTGGCTTCCCAGCGGCCCTGCACGACTTTGAGATGTCTGGCAACATGAGCGACGACATGAAGGAGATCACCAACTGCGTGCGCCAGGCCATGCGCTCGGGCTCACTGGAGAGGAAAGTGAAGAGCACGTCCAGCCAGACGGTGGGCCTGACCAGCGTGGGCACGCAGACCATCCGCACCGTCAGTGTGGGCCTGCAGACCGACCCCCCCCGCAGCAGTCTCCACGGCAAGAGCTGGTCACCCCGCAGCTCCTCGCTCGTGTCTGTGCGCAGCAAGCAGATCTCCTCCTCCCTGGACAAGGTGCACTCGCGCATCGAGAGGCCGTGCTGCTCCCCCAAGTACGGCTCGCCGAAGCTCCAGAGGCGGTCAGTGTCCAAGCTGGACAGCGCCAAGGACCGCAGCCTCTGGAACCTGCACCAGGGCAAGCAGAACGGCTCGGCCTGGGCCCGCTCCACCACCACGCGGGATAGCCCCGTGTTGAGGAACATCAACGATGGGCTGTCCAGCCTCTTCAGTGTGGTGGAGCACTCGGGGAGCACAGAGTCTGTCTGGAAACTGGGCATGTCCGAGGCCCGGGCCAAGCCCGAGCCTCCAAAGTATGGCATCGTGCAGGAGTTCTTCCGTAATGTGTGTGGCCGGGCGCCAAGCCCCACCTCTGCGGCAGGGGAGGAGAGCACCAAGAAGCCGGAGCCCCTCTCCCCTGCCAGCTACCATCAGCCAGAGGGCATGGCCCGGATCCTGAACAAGAAGGCAGCCAAGTCAGGCGGCAGCGAGGAGGCCAGACTCTCGGTGCTCCCCCAGGTGGGGAAGGATGGTGTCCCCCGGGATGGAGATGGAGCCACAGCCCTTCCCAATGAGGTAGGGGGGTAGGGTCTACTCTTCTTCTTGGGGTGGGGGAGGTTGACTTATAAGGTCCAAACTCTCTTGGCTTTCAAACTCAGGAATATGGTTGTGTGTTTCAAAAAGTCCTTTTGCTGGTCTGGAATAGGGGTTTGGGGGGGACGCCTGGCTGGCTCAGTCGGTAGAGCATGTGACTCTTGGTCTCAAGGTCATGAGTGCAAGCCCCATGTTGGGCATAGAGCCCACTTAAAAGTAAATAGATAGATAGATAGATAGATAGATAGATAGATAGATAGATAGATACAACGGGGGTTAGAAGACCTCAGACCTGGAACAACAGCCTGATGGACACAGGGTCTGAATACCAAGAGGCGAGTGAGTGAGGCTTAACCAGCTGCTTTGCCACCACACACCAGAAATTGCTAGCATCCCCTCCAGGGAAGAGGTGTCCTCGCTGCTCTCCTGCATTGGTGTGCTGGAGTCGATGAGAGCTAATTGTGTGCATCTCTGTGTTCAGTAAAACACCTTGGCACCTTGAGAGTGGCCACAGTGGGAGGATTTACACCATGAAAATTGACAAATGCTCCAAATCAGGGCTTCTCCCCTCATTCCTGGAAAACTAGTTATTAAACATTTTCCAGCACACCCCTGCCCCCCTCCCGAGACTCTGTGCCTAAGCGCTTCCATTTTCTCCGAGAATCTTTTGCTGTACACCCCACTCCTGATATCAATCAGTTTCAGATTTGGTTAAGGATTATTTGCATGTTAGTGAAAGAATGCCTATAAGTTAGTTTTCCAGAAAGGGAAATGGTGGAGTACTTATGGATCCCAAATGCAAGGACCTGAAGGTCTCAGACTTCTCTGTCTCTGTATTGTTTCCCTTGAGCTTTGTTTTCTCTGATGTCTGCTTTCTTCCTCTCTCTCTGCTGCATTTGCGTGAATGGTCCCAGCTCTGCTTTTATAACATCTTCTAATTCAAGTACCTAAGAGAGACTGACTCAGATCCCTCTGTCCCAATTCCACATTCCTAGAAGAAAGAAGAAACTGTGATTGGTCTACCTTGAGTCCAGTGTACCCCCATGGTCTGATCAGCTGTGGTCAGGGGTGGTATCATGTGGCCTGTGGTGCACTCAGTAAAGGTCATAGGTGGGGGTGCAGAGAGGTGGCGTGGGCTAGGACTGACCCATTTGTATGTATTGTATGTTTAGGTGGTTTCTAGATTTTCTCTATCAGACATAATGATGTGGTGGACATCTTGGTGCAAAAATATTTGTCCACATTTTGGATTATTTCCTTAGGTTTAAGTTGCAGAAATGGGATTATAGGCTAACAGAATATAAAAATTTTAAAGGTATTTGATAAATATTGCCACATTGTTTTTTTTTAAAGCTTAAAAGAAATATTTTTATTAGCTTCAGAGGTAGAATTTAGTGATTCATCAGTTGTTACAACACCCAGTGCTCATTACATCAAGTGCCCTCCTTAATGCCCATCAATCACCTGATTACCCCATCTCCCACCCACCTCCCCTCCAGCAACCCTCAGTTTGTTTCCTGGAGTTCAGCGTCCCTTATGGTTTGCCTCCCTCTTGATTTTCATCTCTACACACATATGTACACAGACACACACACACACAGCCCGTTGGTTCTGTTTCTCTAGATAACCCTAATACAGTGGGTGTATTTAGTCTATGAGAATTCAGCAAGATGTATTTTTATGATACGTTCAGTATGTACATTAAATTGAAAGTTTTTTTAAGTATAGACAGCTGGTTGAGAGTATAGAGAAATAAAACATTAACCACAGGGGCACCTGGGTGGTTTAGTCAGTTAAGCATCTGCCTTCGGTTCAGGTTGTGATCCTGGGGTCCTGGGATCGAGCCCCATGTCAGACATCCTGATAAGCGGGGAGCCTGCTCCTCCCTCTCCTTCTGCCCTTCCCCCCCCCCCGCTCATGCTCTCTTTCATATGCACTGTCTCTCTCAAATAAATAAATATCTTAAAAACAAAACAAAAACAACACTAACCAGATACTACTAGAGGCTGTAGAAATTGGGCAAACTCTTTTGAAAGACAGTTTGATGGGGCACCTGCCTGGCTCAGTCAGTGGAGCATGGGACTCTTGATCTCAGGGTTGTGAGTTTGAGTCCTGTGGCTATACTCAAAAAAAAATTTTTTTTTTTTTAAAGACTTTTTATTTATTTATTTGAGACAGAGAGAATGAGAGAGAGAGAGCACATGAGAGGGGGGAGGGTCAGAGGGAGAAGCAGGCTCCTTGCTGAGCAGGGAGCCCGATGCGGGACTCGATCCAGGGACTCCAGGATCACGACCTGAGCCGAAGGCAGTCGCTTAACCAACTGAGCCACCCAGGCGCCCTCAAAAAAAATTTTTTTAACCAATAGGCTATATGTATGTGTGTGTGTGTGTGTGTGTGTGTCTGTATACATGTGTTTTTATAGAGAGAAACAGATTTATTATAAGGGATTGGCTTCCACAATTACAGAGGCTGACATGTCCTAAGATCTACAGGGTAAGTAGCAAGCTGGAGACCCAGGAGAGCTGATGGTTTGCTCCAGTCTGAGCTCAAAAACCTGAGAACCAGGAGAGCCAGTGATGTCATTCCAGGACAGCATATGTAGCTAATGTAGTTCCAGTCCTAAGGCCCATCAGGCAGGAAGAAGTCTTTCTTATTCAGGGAGAGTCAGCCTTTTGGTCTATTCAGGCCTTCAACTGATTAGATGAGGCCCACCCACATTAGAGAGGGCAGTCTGCTTTACTGATTTAAATGTTAATCTCATCCAAAAGCACCTCACAGAAACTCTCAGAATAATGTGTGACCAGATATCTGGGCACCCTGTGGTTCAGTCAAGTTGACACAGAAAATTAACTGTCATACCCATAGAACCATGTACATAAAGAGACAAATACACAAACTGGCTGTATTTTGAATGTTGATTTTATTTTATTTATTTTATTTATTTTTAAAGATTTTATTTATTTATTTGATAGGGAGAGACATAGTGAGAGAGGGAACACAAGCAGGGGGAGTGGGAGAGGGAGAAGCAGGCTTCCCGCTGAGCAGGGAGCCCAATGTGGTCCTCGATCCCTGGACCCCAGGATCACGAGCTGAGCCGAAGGCAGACGCTTAATGGCTGAGCCACACAGGTGCCCCTGAATGTTGATTTTAAAGTTGATCCAAATTTTTTTCAGTATGTAAAATGTGCATGTTACCCATTGACCCAGTAGTTCTTCTAGGAATGTAGCCTATGGAAATATTCACAGAGGTGGGAAAAAATTGTATCAATAAATGTATGGCATTATTAATAAAAATTACTAACATTTACTGAATACTTAATAGGCACTATGCCAAGTGCTTTGCATATCATTTTTTATTTGAACCTCACAACAATTTTGAGAAAGGTATCATGTCCTTCATCTTAGAAGGAAATCAAGGTTCAGAGAGGTTAAGTAACTTACCCAAGGTCACACAGTTGGTAAGTGGCAGGGCTGGGATTTCAACCAAGCAATCTAGTTCTATAGCAGCAGTTTTAACCATTATTGCTGGTGTGTTGATAATAGTAAAAAATGAGAAACTACCTAAAATGCACATAAAACATGAATTGGATAAATAAATTAAGGTATTTCCATTCAGTAGAGTAGTATATAGCCACTAAAAAGAAGGAAATCTAGGTATACATAGTGACAGAAAAGTGTTTGTTTTGCAGTTATGAAATAGGCAGTAGGAGATGATGTCATTTTGATAAATGTATGCTTGTGCAATGTTGAGAATTTATCTTTGATGGACAATGTCCACTTTCTTCTCTGTATATTCCAGAATTCATTACATTCTGGAATGTTATTTATGAATATTTATTATTGTTCTAAGAGGAGAAAGACAATTTTAAAAAATTGGTCCAGAGAGGGGCCATAGCCCCTGGCACCTGGTGCCCAGGCACGGCTGAGTCCAAATTCCTTGCCCGGCCGACCACACAGCCCCTGGGTGGTCAGGGCCTCTTGGCTCCTCCTGACTTCCTCCTCCCTTCTCGCAGGATGCTGTCTGTGACTGTAGCACCCAGTCTCTCACCTCCTGCTTCGCCCGGCCGTCCCGCTCTGCCCTCCGCCACTCTCCTTCCAAGTGCCGGCTGCACCCTTCAGAGTCCGGCTGGGGTGGGGAGGAGAGGGCAGCTCCCCCCAGCGAGTGACAGAGCAGCTGGGCTCCCCACCTCAACCAGCCCAGTCCCTGCATTGCCGAAGGGAACCCGCGAGGAGGAGCCGAGGCAAGGGGCCCATGCCCCCAGCATCGTCTTGCCCTGGATGGACAGCAGCTGCGCCACTGCCAGAGAACAGCTTTCCCATCCAGGTAAAGCGGGGTCTCCTGCTGACTGCTGGGTGGTGATCCCGGACTTCCCAGGGGAAGGCAGTCAGTGGGAGAAAGACCACACCTAGGCGTCGGAGGTGGCTCCAGAGGGATCCCTTGGGAGCCAGTCTGTTCGGAGAGCCTCGCCTGGTTCTGCCCACAGCCACTTCTCAGAAGAGCCAAGGAAAGGATACACTTCTGGCGGTGCTCCTCAGGGAAAAGCGCTCACAGATGTTCCCTGCCAACCATGTCCTCCTTCATGGGGAGGAAACACCGATGACAAGAACGTGGGGTTCCTGGTGGAGCTGAGCTGGGCATCATCCCCATCCCTTCCTTCCCTCCACCGCTTCCTCCTCCCAGCCCCACTGCTCTGGATCACTGTGGCCCTAGGGGGTATGATAGGGCAGTAGCCAGGGCCAGGTTATTGGCCTGGAATCCTGGGGCGCTGGATCTCCCTGCCCGTAGCCTGGATGCAGCAAGGACTGGAGAATGAGGTGGAAACGTGTGGGGCTCAGGGTTGGGTAGCCACTGGAACTGCCTCCCTCGTCAAGGTGACTTGGGGGGGCACCAACCTTCCCAGGACAGAAATAGGTAGAGTCATTTTCAAGACCTGGTGCACAGATAAATGCCTAAATGCCCACTGCCTTGATCGCTGGGGTCTCTTTTCCCAACACCCTGGAGGGGCGCCACATCTCCACTGTGTTTACATCCTGTGGCTGGTGGAGGGCAAAGCTATTCCCAATGAGAGACTCCCAGTTGGCCACGCCAGGCCAAGGAGCACTCCCAGAGGCCAGTGTCCCCAGGACACGGCAGTGGACGGGGGCCTGGAAACACATTTCTTGCCTCGGTTGTTTATTTGAATTTTTCTTACTATAAATATTTAAGGTGGTGTTACTTTATTTTAATAATTTAATTTACCCCAAAGTCCCTAAGGTAATTTATTGGAGGTCGAGACATGTATTTTTGCCACTGGGACAAAGTGAGGCTTCTAACACAATGGGCAGGCATGGGGTTCACCCCATGCAGACGAGGCAGCTCGGCCGCTGAGCTCGGGTCTCCTGGTCAAGTTTAGACTGCTTCCCCAGCTGACAAGCCCGGCAGCTTGCTCCCCAATTCTGCTGACCATCTGGCCTCAGAGCACTGCTTTTCACTCACTGGTACTTGGCCAGCCCCCAGCAGTCAGTCTGCAAACCCTGGCTGACAGGGTGGGGGGCTGGGCCGACATCCCCACTTCCCAAACATTCTCCATCTGCCCTCTCATTTTGCTCCTCCCTCTGAAACCTTTTTTTTTTTAATGAGTCAAACACAGATTACTAAGGTTCTATCAAGAGCGTGGAGAGCTCTCCAAGTTCCCCAAGTGAGAACTCACGGGAAAACAGGACTGAACTTCGAGAATGTTGTTTATTGCAGCTTTGCACATGGACCTGAGAGTGTCTGCCAGCCTGCCTCAGCTCTCACCACCTGCCAGCCTTCTCACCAGCCTCTTTCCTTAGCCTTATGGCCTCTCCTGGCCCCTCTTCCAGCCCCAGCCCCGCTGCCCACGCTTCCCCACGTCCCACGTGAGCTGCCTGAGCCATCGGACGTACTGCAGTGTGGCGGGAAAGGCCTCAGATGGCCTCTCCCTTGGTGCCAGTGAACCCGTATCGGTTGCACGCACGCCCGCCACAGGCAGATGCGTGAACCCCCTGCCATTGGCTGGGGGCTCAGAGTGGAAATACCAGAATGAAGCAGCTTGTCTGAGGAATGCAGGAAGACCAAAAGCCAGCAGCTTTGTGAGTTTGCCCCCAGGACTCAGGAGACACGTCTGCAGTCCCACCTGCTCCCAGTCCTGCCCTTTCAGGGTCACCTGGACGAGTTACCCAAAGTCCTTCATCTCCATTCCCTACGGGCACAATGCGAGGGTCATGGCAGTCTGACCAGGTCCTTGCTCATGCCATAGTGACTTGTGTGGGCAGAGCAGGCCGGCCACGGGAGCCATGGGCCAGTCCCCCCCCCCCGGGATGCTATTGCTCCCACTCAAAAGGTCAGGGGGCCCCTCCAAGGTTATCTCCAGGTGAGGGGACTCACACCAGGCCACATGCCACCAGAGGCCTTCTGC
Organism: Phoca vitulina; assembly: GCF_004348235.1. Lineage (NCBI taxonomy): Eukaryota > Metazoa > Chordata > Mammalia > Carnivora > Phocidae > Phoca > Phoca vitulina. The sequence continues at coordinate 9,253,425 of NW_022589725.1, forward strand.
CACCTCCCTAAGCTATGGAGGGCTATGGAAGCTCCCCAAGCTTCACTCCCAGCCTTGGGGAGAAATCCTCATGAGACCCGAAACCCGAGGCCTACGGACCACTCAGCCTTACCATCGTCCTCGTCCAACACTGTCCTTGCAGTCTTCTTGTCTCAGCGCCTGGCCACCCGGTCCCCAGCTGCTGTCAGAGGCTCCAGATCTTGGTTTTCAGTAAAGTCCTTGAGTGTCTACTTCCTGCATTCCACTGTGCAAGGCCACTCACCACTGTCCTGCAGAAGCCTCTGGACGTGGGGCTCAATGGGGTTGAAAATGTTATGTGTAAATATTGGTTTGGTTTGATTTTTAGCATTTTAATTAGTAACTGCTTGTGTTTTCTTTTTTGGGGTGGGGAGGTTGGTTTGTAAAAACTCTCTACTCTTTTGGAATGTAATTTCTAAGTTTGTTTGTTTCTTCAAATGCCTTTTAAGTCTTGGTAACATTCCCAAAGCAGAAAACTGCCTGACCCACAGGGGATTCCCCTGGAGCACTGGGGTCCCAGGAAGGAACACTGCCCTTCTTCCCTTTCTCCCCTTCCTACTTCTCCTCCATCACTGGACTCCCAGCACCTTCCTCCTCTTCCTTCTCCCCGACCTCCTCTACCCTTCTTCCTTTTCTACCATCTCCACTGTCTCCCACCAAAGTTCAAGGAACCCTGGGGTCCTAATCCCCTACAGATCACGGGACTTGGATCTATCGTGTTGGCACCAGTTGGTGGGGGGGAAGTGGGGGGCCAGGTGCCCTGGTTGACCCTGAACTGGACAACCTCACGTTTCTTATGTCCGACCTCTTCCCAGAGCCAAACTTGACCCTCCTGGGGGCAATGATGTCTGTATTTGAAATGAAAATCAGACCACTTTGGCACATCAGTCGCTCCTCGATCTTGTGTGCGCAAGGCATCTGTATCCAATTCCTGTCCCCCTCTTTCCCTCCCAGGTCGTTCCCCACCAAAGGCTGACCAAACTAAAAATACCTCCAAGAGGTCTTGCTTTCTATGAACTCAAAATGGACCCCACCTCTTGGTCTTCCCAGGGACACTCCTCTCCCAGCTGCTTCCCCAGCTGACAAAGTCAAGGACCCAAAGACTTCACTCTCCCACATGCTGTCACGTGGTTCCATCATACCCACCCCTATGCACCTTTCATGGTTTCATCACCCAGCCTGTTCTCCTCTTGCCCACCCAGCTTCCAGGCTCTTCCTCCCTCTCCCTTCCCATCCAGAATGTCCCCCACCTTCCAACCTTACCAGCCTCCCCAAGCTCCCACTACCTCTTCACTCATACTAATAATCATCCCCTGCACACCCCACCTAGAGTACTCTGCTATCTAGAAATTGCTCCCCTATCCCCTATCCCACATCTGCTTCAGGCCTCTCAGGGACAGCTCTGGGAGGAAGCCTTGGCAGGACAGGGGTTAGTGCAGATCAGGAAACTGAGGTGCAGGGCTCATCCCAGAGTCACCTAACTGGGAAGTCATCGAACCTAGACTAGGACCTGGGTCCATCGGATGCCCCAGCCCAACTCTGTCCTGCTTGCTGTGTAAACCCACTGCCCCACTGGGGACTTTCTTTCTGTGGGTACAGGACACCCAGAATACGCCACTACCGAACCCAGACTTGAAACCATGCAACCATCACCACTAACCATTTCTAGAACTTTTTAATCACCCAGGCTGAAACTCTGTACCCACTGAACAATAAATCGCCCCCTCCCCAAGTCCCTGGTAACCTCTACTCTACTTTCTGTCTCTATGAATTTGCCTCACCTAGGTAGCTCATATAAATGGAATCACACAATATCTGGACTTTTGTGTCAAACCTCCTCACCTTTTTAGATGAAAAATTGGGCCCAGAGAAGAGAGTGGCTCACCCAAGTAAACCCATAGTAAACTAACGGCATAGTCAAGACCAGAATGCTGGTTTCCTGACTCCTAGCAGATTCTGCATCCCCAGTGGTGAATGAGACCCCACTCTGCCATTCTGTGCTCTTGGTCGGGCCCCTTCCTCTCTCTGGGCTCAGTCTGTTGGCTCCCCTCCTCCCACCCATCCTCTCTGTTACCATCTTCCTCCAAAGCTTCCCCTCCTCCTGCCTCCTTTTCTCGGCCGGTTTCCACCAACATACCAAGTCGCCCTGACCCGTACATAGTCAGGTTTTTCTCTTCTGGGTCCCAAGCTTACTTTAGCACCCATCCCTCAGCCCTCCCAGAACAGCCTCTCCAGCTCTGCTCCCTGCCATGGACTTCCCTGCTACCTCAGCAACCCCTCCCTGCCCTCTCGGGCTCCCACTCCCGTCCTGTCCCGGAAGTACCTGCATCTTCGGTTGCCCGACTCCAACGTTTGCTGTCATATCTGGTGGTGTTTCCTGTCATATCTGGTGGTGTTTCCTGGGTTCTGTTTTATTTATTTTGCATTTTCTCACACTAAAGGAGGCACCTTTCCCACACCTCAGAGAGCATCAGCCTTGCCAGCCCTTCTCACTCGGCTTGGCCCCAGCGACCTCCTAGCCCAGCAGGACATCTCCGAGGTCCACTGTTGAACCACATTATCTTCTCTGTCCCCAACCTCAGGACCCCATCAGTGTCAACTGTTGTTGGCGGGGGGGGCTTGAATCCCTCCTTCTGGGCTCCTGTACCCTACCCAGTCCTGCCTAGCCTTGTTTGTAAAGAAGATGCAGCCTGGCTTGTGTTCTTCTTTCCCTAGGTCATTCATCCATTGGTCTGTCCATTTGACACCCCACTATCCTCTCTGCTCTCCCCTGGGCCTCACTGCCTCCAGAACAGCTTGTCCTGGCTTTACCCCTTATCCCTCTCAACAGTGTTTGAAGTTTGCGAAGTCCACAGACCCAAAAACCAAAGGGGACATGGTGCTGGGCCTGCATTCCCCGGACCAGGGCTCCTCCCCCCTACCTGCTACTCTTCCCTCACCCTCCTTGGACCCTCGTTTATCCAGTCAGCCCCGTTCCCCTCCCTTCCTGCCCTTTACCAGCCCACGGGATCTCAGGCCCTAAAGGAAGGAGCTCTGGTTTCCTCGAAGCATCCTTGAAGGGTCGAGGTAGTCAGGGCCTGGATGCGTTGTCACACTCCATTCGGATACCAACTCAAACTGCTCCTGGGAAGAAGAACCTCAGCTGGGAATCTGGAGACCCTGCCCAAGTCTGGGAAGATCTCTGTTTGGCTGATTCTGTGAGCCTCCCCATTCTGATTTTATGATGAGCACCAGGATTACCCCTAGGGCCGCAGAACACCCCTTGTGTTTTGGGATCCTACATCACCATCCTCTCTCCACTGGACCTTGGTATCCTGGCTCCTCTCTCTACTCTGCCTCTGATCTCTGTGCCTTAGTTTACTTCTCCGCACAGGGGGCTCACCACAAGACTGTTCCCAGCAGCTTCCCGGGTATTTTGGTGCCTCTAAGGTTGGGCCTTGCCAGCTGTGGCCCAGCTCCCTGTCACTGCCTCAGGACACCGAGTTGCTGAGGATGAGGTGCCTGGAGGTTCTCAAAGCATCTGGAGCATCACCTGGGAACTTGACAGAAATGCAGAGTGCTGGCCCTACCCAAGACCTGCAGAATTAGAAATTCTGGTGTGGGGCCCAACAAGCTGGGGTTTAACAAGCCCTCCAGGTGATTCTCATATAACAGGACTTGGCCAACTGCTGACCCACGTAGCAATCCGTGCAGCTGGTGAGGGACTGAGGCTGGCCCAGACCAGAAACAACTGGAAAATCCCAGACTCATCTGGATGCCTGAGAGATTGGGAACGCTCCCTGCCCACCCCTCCCTGCCAAAAAAAAACAACTATGTCCTTTTCCTGGAAGCTGGAGGGCAGGGAAAAGGCTACAGTTTTCCTTTCCCTGCCTCTGGCTTGGTTCCAGTTCTGCTCTCAAAAGGCCGTGTAGGATTGTGCTAGCCCGGCAGCAGGTGGGAGTCTTGGGGGAGAGGGGGCGGGCAGGAGATAAAGACCCTGACCATGTATCCCTTGAAAACCTCACCACAGGCTCATGACCTCTCTTCAAGTAGTAAGAAAACTAACTCCTCAAGGAAAGACTCCTAAATCCCTAGTTCCTCCTCCTCTTCCTCCCTCCACCTCCAGGGAGACTGAGTAGACAGCGTCAAAAACCAGCTCCAACCCCCAGCAGCTGAGGAAGAGAGCCAGAAACTGTCCTCTCATCTTGGCCCCCCTCCCCAACCCCTGCCAATACTGTGAAGCCCCCCTTCCTGCCCAGCCTGGTTTCTTGGTGAGGGTCCTGCAGTCCTGGGCCCTAGGGGACTCCCAAGGAAAGGCCCTCGGGAGGGAAGGGACCAAGGCCATCCTTGGGCCAAACTGTCTGCCTCTCCTGTCCACTGTTCTCTCTTCCCCACTTCCGTCTTCAAAAGGCTCCTTCCCAAGATGGATTGGGTGCTAGGACAACTGGGCCACTCCTCCAGCTCTCCCTGCCCGTGTCTTATTTCAGACATGAGAATAACTGTACAGTGTAAACTTACAAAAGGTTTTTAATGGTTGTAGATTGGAAATAAAGTATGTCATATGAACAGTTTCCATGGATTTGGCCTCCTCTCTGATTTCTCTTGCAGGGTGGGTGGGGTCCCCATCAGATTTGAAACCTGACTTTACCCCCCGACACACACACACACAGCCCAGTTGCTTGGGAAGGAGGGAGCCCTGGGAATGCTACAGTCAGCTGGCTAGTTTGGGGTCACTTGGGAGAGGCCACTGGGGGTTCCGGATACTGATTCCTTACACCTCAGAGTCAGTGTGATATGACCACTGAGAAACCTGCAGAGTGTTCAAAAATGTTATTTTCTACAAAAAAAAACTTTCACAAATGTATCATGGGGAAAAAAAGAGGACACTTTAGACATGGGTCAGTTATTTATCACAGTATAATTAATTGGCCCAAAACATTTATTAGATCACAGGTGCTGTGAATCAGGAATTTGGGAGCTAGGTAGTTCTGACTGAGCTAGGTGTCTCAAGGAGGTTGCAGTCAAACATCAGTCAGGCTGCAGTCATGTGAAGGCTTGACTTGGGCTAGAAGATCCATTTGCAAGGTGGCTCACTCATATGCCTGGCAAGTCAGTGTTGGCAGGAGGAGGCCTCAGTTCCTCTCCACATAGACCATAGTGCTGCTTGAGTATCCTCACAACATGGCAGCTGGCTTGCCCTAGAGCAAGTCATCCATAAGAAAGCAGGGTAGAAGTCACAACGTCTTTTATGACTAAACTTTGAAAATCACACAGTCATTTCTGCAGTATCTTACTGGTTATACAGATCAGCTCTACTCAGTGTGGAAGAGGAACACACAGGGCATGAACACCAGGAAGCAGAGATTATTGGGGACCATTTTGGAAGCTGGCTATCATATGAAAAATCTACATCTCTCTCTCCCTCCCTCTCTTTTTTTATTTGGGGGTGAGATGTGTGTGTGTGGGGGGGGCGCTAACAAGAACTAAGTTTGTGCTAGGCATTGAGAATGCAATAGATAGGCCTGGAAGACAAGAAAGCAAATGTCAATGGCAGGGGGGAACCCAGGGTGTTCAGGGAGCCAGGAGGAACTGGAAGACTTCACAGGACATCTGAACTGGCACCTGAGGTTGAGATGTTGAATAAATGAAGGGGATAGTGGTATATTACAGGCAGGAGACTGACAGGAGGTGGCTCCGGGGTGAGGGAGTGCACATATCAAAGCCTAGTAGAAAGAGAGCAGAGCAGAAATGGGGAGCCCACAGGATGTCACTGGAGTGAGGAGTGATGAAAAAGCCTGGGTCAGATCATGCAGTGCCTTATGAGGGAAGGAATGTCCACGTCCTGTAGACCATAGGAAGCCATGGGAGAACTGAAAGCAGAGGAAGGACAGAGGATGTATTGGGTCTGGAATCCATGAAGCAATATTTTCACTGTGCCTCAGGATGACCAGCCCTGGCTGGGAATATTGTGTTCTGTTCCTGGGACATTGACAAACAAGGAGTTGAAAGAGGGGGGCAGGCATAGAAGGAACTGGGTACCACTGAGCCCCAGAAAGTGATGTTCTGGGAACCAAGAGCAAATCTCTGCTTTCAGGTGGCTATTAGAGCCAGCCGGCTGCAACTACAGAGTGGAAAATTTCAGGAAGGCAGATTTCTACCTCCCATCTGAAAACCTTTCCAAGGACCGCAGCTGCTATGGAAGGATGACCACAGTCACATTCCAGCAGCTGCTCTCCGACGCGTCTTTCAGACTTTCTGGACTGCTAATAATTCAACATTTGGTTTCAGATCTGAAAGAAAGGACCACATAAGCAAGGGGACATTTCCATGGCATCATGCTAGGTGCTGAAGAAGCAGCCTGCTGTGGAGTAGGCACGGCTGCGCTTCTGGGAACACAGTTTTCAGTCTGGAGCCTCAGAGAAGAGTCTGAGATGCATCCTCAGCTGAGGCTTAAAATTGGGAGAATTTTGCAGGAAAAAGCTGGAATGGGCTTCCCAGGCCAAGGGAACGGCTTGAGCAAAGGAGCAGAGGGAAGAAGCAACAGGGGTGGGCAGAGGAGCTGCAAGCAGTTTGGGGAGGGGGTGGCCTGCAATAAGGCTGCACAGGAGAGTTCTTGAACTTTGCCAATATTGAAGGGGTCACAGAAGGAGAGAAAGTGCTGGAGCAGGAGTGGAACAGAATAAAACAAAGGGAGTACAGAGCTCCATTCTGCCCTGGGAAAGACACAGCCCATGTTTTTGCAGTTAATATAAACGTGGGGTGCGGACCATGGCCTAACGACGCGGCAGGGCATCAGATGCCCCGTGATCCACTATATTCCTTTGGCAAGTACCTCTCTGGGACTCTGCCTCCCCATCTTCAATGGGCTCTGAATGCGTCCAGCGCAAAGGACAAGATGAGGTGGAATCCGTAGGAGGGGACTCCGCGGGCGTGGCATAGCTGGGGAAATAGTTTACGTGGCCGGGTCGGGACCAGCAAGGACTTGGACAAGGGGGGCTGGGGCGGGCGGAAGGCAAGAGGGTGAACACAAGTTTACGCATGCGCCTCGAAGGAGGCCGGCGTTCTGCGCATGCGTGAACGGATCCGGCAGGCTGCCAACTGCGCAGGCGCCCTTAGTTGGCGGGTCTTTCAGAAGCGGCTGCAGCCTTAGTGTCGCAGATAGCTGACGGCGCCCCAGGCCCGTGAGGAGCGGCCGCAGGGGCGCGGGACGTCGAAGCGCGACTCTTGGCCGCGGAGAGTGATTTGCTGGCTTGTATCTCCGAGACGGAGGCTGTGGGCTGGACTGGCGTCGTCCGGACGTCAGGAAGTCGCAGATCTGTCCGTGGACGCCGTTCGGCTCATCCCCGCACCAGCCTCCTTGGCGTCGGACCTCTCCGCCCAGCCCAGACCGGTCGCTGCCCCCCAGACAGAGGGGACTGGGGGAACTGGAGCGCTGCGGCCTCGTCCGGGTGAGAGGAATCCCAAGGCGGGCCGCGCCTCTCGCTCGGGGCCTGTGCAGAACGGTGTTTGAGGGCTGGGGGTGGGTCACAGGCCTGGGTTCGAATTCCACCTCTGCATCCGCACCCCCGGGCTGTCCCCAGTGGGCCGGGCTTTTGGCCCTCTGAACCCTATCTGCGGGGAGGAATTAATGATAGTATTTACAGAGCTGTGGAAAGGATTCAGTGGGATAATGAGATAATGATGCAAATAAAACGCCTGCGTACATACATACACAGATCGTGGCATATAATAAGCACTTAACAAGCAGCTTAACAAATGACATTTGTTGCTGTTATTATCCAGGCTTGAATCTGTGATACAGCCCTACTGTGGGGATCTAGATCCTTGACCTACCCACCCTTGTTCTGTTACCTTTCCCACGCTGTCCCTCCCTATATATTTATTTTTCTTTATTTAGAGTCCCTCCCCCTCATACAGATTTTTGCTGGGAGGGAGGGGTAAGCGTGGAATTTGCAGAGACGCCTCAGTCATGTCCTTCCTTGCCTTCTTCCAGTCAGTTGTCTGTGACAGCCACTAGGGATACAAATACGGTCTGGCTGGGGAGACAGACCTGTAAACAGACTGTACAGTGCTAGGAAGACTAAGGGGTGACGCAACCAACTTTGCCTAGAGAAGTGGTTTGAAAGCTTCGCATTTGAGCTAGGTTGAGAAGGCTGAGTAAGTCTTACAGGCAGTGTGTATGTAGAGATTCAAAAGTGATGCAGGGAATGGGGGTGGCAGGAGAGAGCAGGGATGGGTAAGTTAGGACTAGTTAATGGAAGGTGTTGAATATACTGGAAGAATCTCTGCTGCTGTCTAAAGAATGGATTGGAGAGGAGCAGTGCTGGATGTTGGAAAACTAGTGGAGAGGCTGCAAGATTATGCTGGGGAGGGGGAGGCAGATGGTGGAAGTTCTGAGACCCATATACTAAACTAAGAACTGGAAGTGTAGAAAAGCTTTCCAGAGACTGTTGGAGGTAGGATGGACAGGACTTTGGATGTGGAGATTAAACATAAGAAGTAAAGGATGATGTGATTTTTCTACTTTGGAAGACCATGTAGATCATAATGCCATCTAGGATATGAGGGACTAGTTAAATGGGAAATAAAGGAAGGTACGTGTTAAGTGAGACATGAGTATTTCTAACGATGAGTTCTGTAGAAATTCAGTACAGGAGGTAATGATAGTCTGATAGTCTCTGGAGGAGGTGGATGAGGTGGGACTGGGCTGGGCCTTGTCAGGTAGGTAGAATTTCGTGGGGCAGAGATGAACAGGTCAGAAAGGCTGGACAACACAAGGTCTCTTCTGGGGTAGTAAAGCCCCAGCGAGACTGAGGCTGAAATGTGAAGAACAGATCACCTTGTTTTCCTATTTTCAGGGTTTTCATCCAGGATGACTTCAGTAATTAGATCAGAGACGACAGAAGGTAAGTATTGTAGTAAAATTAAGGCCCTCTTGCCTTGGGTTCAGATTTCTCAGCTATACACAAATGCTTTCCTGGCTTCTGGTGGATTTGGAATCACATATTTACGTATTTGCGGAGATGCTTCCTCACTGTTTCCATGATCTGGGGCATATATTTTCTTTTTCCACCTTTTTGCTCAGATGCATGGTTGTGGTGGGTTTGATTTTGTATTTTGACTTTTTCATAACAAGTGCTAGAAGAGGAACCAGTGGCAACTAAGACTCATGATCATCCACTGGAATCGGATCCCATCCCTGTGGAAGTGTGTAGCAAATCACCTGCCTCCCTGGAGATGACTCAAGGCGTTTCAGAGGAAAGAATTCACCTTGGCTCTAGCCCTAGAATAGGGGGAAGTTGTGATCTCGGCCGCCAGGAAGGACTTCAGTCCAGGTTCCTTCATTTGTCTCCCCAAGAACAGTCTCCCGATCGTCAAGACAAGAGTCAATCTTGGCGGCGAGCAAGTATGAAAGAAATGAGCCGGCGGAAGTCACTGCCTGCCTTTCATCAGGGCATCACAGGTGGGGTGCTGTGTATGTAAGACAGGAGTTCCAGCTCAGATAAGAGACAGTGAGGTATGGCAGAAAGAATGGAGGAGGAATGACTTGGCTCTGCTACTTGTTATGTGACTGAGCAAATCATGTCACCCCTGTCAACCTCAGTTTCCTCATCTGTAAGGGGGATAGTCTAAGATCCTAAGTACTAATGTCAAACACCTAGTGAGTGTTCCATATGATTGCTATTATGTTAACAGCTGCCCGTTGTAATCTCCACCATGAACAAAAATTCTAGTTTACAATTGTTCAACTCTCACCTCTGCTAGGATGAGAGGCATTAAAGATTTCTTTGTATGGCTTTCTGTTATTTCTTAAAGTAAAAAGGTGGGTGGGTTGCTACCTGCTTATAGGCTTTATAACTGAAAATATCTCGGAGGGAGGATGCCTGTAAAAATATCTTGGTGAAAACTAAGGTTTTAGACATGCCGTATTTGAATGTGATTTGTGTGAACTTACAATAATAATTACATCTCAATAAGCAATGAAGTACAAGATTTAATGTGGAAAGTCCAGCACATTTCAGGAAGAACTTACTAGTTGTGTAACCTTGAGCAGATTACTTAAGCTCCTTTGCCTTACAGGTCTTATCAGTAAATGGGATGAAATAATACCTATTTTACAGGGTTGTGTGAGAATTAAATGAATTGATATAGAACACAGTTCTTGGCATATAGTAAGTAAATAGCTCCAATGTTAAGCTATTGTGATTATTTTAAAGATATTAGCTCACTTCCAGATGGCCTGATGTGTAGAAGGAAATCTGGGTAAAAATAGCCATTTAGCATATTGCTGCCACAATTGTGCTCATGCGCTTTACTCCGTAGGTGTGCCAAGAAAACAAGCAATTCCCTAAGATTACCCCTACCTTTATCTCTGTTTCAGGGCCTGTGGACCTAAAATTCTGTATAACAAAAAATCACTGATGTAATAAGATTGGTTATCTCCTGGTTATTCCTGGCTACTTGCCAGGTTTCTTTGGTTAGAGGCAGAAGGTATCCTGTTTTTCTATACTAACAGCAATGAGAAATAATTAGGAGGCAAAAGAACTAAAAACACAGCCAGCTGAAGCTGGAGGACAAAAATGTATGTATCTCAAATTGTCAGAGCAAACTTTCTTTGCTGTGTAATAATTGATGTTTTTAGATGGACATAATTAAAAAAAAACAGTACATCTTATAGTCGTTTGAGGATTCAGTGGCATAATTATGTAAAATACCCCTCCAATTCAGGGGGACTCACCATGTAACCTTGGGCAAGTTACCTATCATCCAGCCTTTGTGCCTCAGTGTCCTCCTTTGTAAAATGGAATTGATAAGCTACTTGCCTTTGGTTTTAATGAGGTGTGCATAGCATTTAATGAAATGCCTTTTATATAGCAAGTGTTCAACAAATTACTATTAATGTCATTATTAGGTCATTATAGAGAGGCAGTATGGCTCTTAGTGGGAAAATACACATTTTTTGGTGGCAGACTTGGGATTGAATATCTGGCCTCTGGCAAGTTATCTGCCCTCTGAGCTTCGGTTTTCCCATCTGTAAAATGGAGCTCATAATTTATAAGACAGTGTATTTAAAGCACACTGCAGGAGCACTTGGCTGACTTACTCGGTAGAGCATGTGACTCTTTTTTTTTTTATAAGATTTTATTTATTTGAAAGAAGGAGAAACAGAAACAGAGCGTGAGCAGGGGCGAGGAGGGAGAGGCAGACCCCCCCCCACCCCCCGCTGGGCAGGGAGCCCTACGTGGGGCTCCATCCCAGGACCCTGAGATCCTGACCTGAGCCGAGGGCAGATGCTTAACCAACTGAGCCACCCAGGCGCCCCAAGCATGGAACTCTTGATCTCAGGGTCTCAGGGTCCTGAGTTTAAACCCCACATTGGGCATGGAGCCTACTATAAAAAAACAAACAAACAAACAAACAAAACACACTGCAGTGCCTGTCCTAAAGATGGTCAAATATTCCCATCTCCTTTCCTTGAATGCTGAAAATAAAACATCAGAAACAAGTTAAATGATTTTTAAAGTTACATTGTTTTTATTATTTTTGATGTTACTATATTTTTTAAGGATTTAATTATTTATTTGAAAGAGAGAGAGAGAGATAGCTCGCACATGAGCCGGGGCAGGAGCAGGGGAGAGGGAGAGGGAGAAGCAGACTTCTGGCTGAGCAGGAAGCCAGTTGCAGGACTTGATCTCACAACTCTCAGATCCTGACCTGAGCCAAAATCAAGAGTTGAACACAACCGACTGAGCCATCTAGGCACCCATAACAGACAAGATTTTAATGTAATCCATAAAAGGTTTCTTAATAACATTTTAAAGTTAGTACATATAAATAGGTAAATTTCATTTTTTGGTGAGTCTAAAAAAATTAGATATACTCTATATAAATTCTCCTTTTAAGTAGAAAAGGCTGCCTACGCGTTCTTACCTGAAGTTAGACCCCATCAGGAGGGAGGACAATTTTCAGTTTTTTTTAGTTTGCTAACTATTAGTATCTAGCTCCTTACATGTGGTGATATTTTATGTTAGAGCTCAGCAGATCCATCAGTGCCAACTTAACAGAAAGCAAACGGCTGGTTGCTCTCCTGCTTTCCAGTTTCCAGGTAAGAATCTCGGAATTGAGAAATGCTTTCTTTTTCTTTTTTTTTTTAAACTGTTACTGTGACAGCCCCAAAAAGAGATCAGTATTGTGTAATGTATCAGTTGAGATTAAAAGATGCTTCTGTCTAGGTGGGATTAATTTAAAAGCCAGATTTAATCCCAGCAGCAGCTGATTTCTCTCTGGACTAGTCTCTCTACCAATCCCACTGGTGCTGGTGCTAATTGAGCACCTGACAGAGATTTCCTCAGTCTGGTATAGTTTGCCCATTGGCAGCAAATGATGGGAATTTAAAGTGGGTGAAGGTCAATATCTAAGTTAAAGCAGACATTTAAGGTCTGACTACATACCGAGCGGAAATTATACGGCTAACTGGTGATTTACATCAATTTAGATAAGTCATTTGTGTTAATTAAATGACCATGTTTCTCTGAACCAAAAATCAAAATGTATAGTCTGAGCAAAGAGATTTTTCCTGATCTACTTATTTGTTTATATGAAAAATCTTAGGCATAAAAATTAAATCATGTTTACTTTCATGTTGATTAAACATCATGAAATTACATGAACTCGGGACTGGCCTGGAAAATCTTGGTTGTACTGAAAATGCTTTTCTTTATTTAGTTCTCTGTTCAGAAACTTGAACCTTTCCTAAAGGACACTGAGGGCTTCAGTCATGAAAGTTTTAGAGCCAAAGGTAAGTTGCTAAGAATAGAGGAGCAAGCTTTGGCCTTTGGCTTTACCTTCTGTTTAGGTCAGTTGAAGCCCCACTTTCAGGACCTCCATTTATAGGAGCTGCTGCCTCACAAAACCAGCCCCCATCTATATTTTAGAGTTCTGTTTAAAAAAGTAAGAATATATGCTTATGACATTCAGAAGGTATAAAGGTGTGACGTAAGCCAGCCTCCCACCCCAAGCCAGTGCAACTCCTCTCTGCAGAGGACACCACAGCCACCAGCTTCCGGTTGATTATTACAGAGATCTTACTGCATTTCCAACATTTTTACATGAATACCAAATGAACATATACTCTGCACTGTTCTTTACCTTGTCTTTTTTTTTTTTTTAAGATTTATTTACTAATTTTAGAGAGGGTGCGGGGGAGGGGCAAAAGATGAGGGAGAGAGAAACTCAGGCAGACTCCGTGCTGAGTGAGGAGCCTGATGCGGGGCTTATCTCATGACCATGAGATCATGACCTGAGTTGAAACCAAGAGTCAGACACCACGCAGGCACCCCTTGTCTTATTTGTTTGTTTGTTTGAGAGAGAGAGAGTGAGCAAGGGAGAGAGCACAAGCAGTGGTTAGAGGCAGAGGGAAGGGGAGAAGTAGACTCTCCTGTTGAGCAGGGAGCCTGATGTGGGGCTCAATCCTGGTACCCTGGGATCATGACCTGAGCCAAGGGCAGACGCTTAACTGACTGAGCCACCCAGGCGCCCCTTGTCTTTTTTTTAAAACCAGTTTGTCTTGCACATTGTTCCATATTGCACATATAGAACTGTCTTGACATTTTAGTAGCCATATGACATTTCATTTTATAAATGTTCCATATATGATTTAACCAGTTCTTTACTGGTGGGCTTTCAGGGTTGTTTCCAGTCTTTTGCTATTATAATGAATAGGGTAATGAATACCTTTTTACACAAGTCTTTTGGCACATACACAAGTAAAAAGAAGATAAATTTCTAGAATTGGAATTACATAGATCAAATGAAATGTGAGAAATTACCAGATTGCCTTCCAGAAAGGTTCTATCAGTTTATTCTCTTACCAGCAATATATGCAAGTACCTATTTTTTCACACTCATAACAGTTTTACCAAGCACCTCAGATTTTTTACTATTTGATAGGTGATAAGAAGTATTTTCTAGCTTTAATCTGTGTTCCTTTTTTTTCAAAGAGGATAAGCACTTTTTCATATTTTTTAGAGCCACTTGTACTTCATTTTCTGTGTGTTGTTTGATTGTATCCTTTGTTCATTTTTTTTTAATCCAAAATGTGTTGATTGGGATAGTTTGCCCCTCATCTTGATGCAGGGTGCTTTTAGCACTGCTTCTGTCTGAAGGAGTATCCTTCTGTAAGTCTTGCTTTTCCTCCCGTAGGCTGGCAAAGGACAGTGGCACAGCCAACACACAAAACTACTGTTTGTGCATGGCTAAAGGCGGTGGTGATTTTGTAGCATCCTGGGCACTTCACATCCATGAAGTAGGAGTTAGGGCTCTGCGCCAGGCACTTCTTGTGTTTCCTTTTCTCTTCTGGGATGGGTGGAGGAGGTCCTTTGAGAGGGGATGTTCTTGTGGGGAGTTTGGCACCGCTGGAAAGGCTCCTTTTTCGTTTTTGAAAATTGGGATGTTGGCTTTTTTACATCAGTTTGTAGGAACTCTTTATACATTAAGGAAATTAGCTGTTCATCTGTGATATAAGTTACAAATATTCTTAGGAATCCATTTTCAACTTCCTAGGAAGTAGCTCTTTATAGTATAACTACACAATCATCCAGGGTCAGAAATATTCAGTGTTACCCACTTAAAAGACCTGGAAAATATATGAACTCAGGCTGTTGTTTATCTCGGCATTGGACCATCGCCATAATTAGAGTAGATACGATAACTGTTTAACATCTGCTTTCCCCTTTGCATTTCTCACCTGAGTGCAGTTGTTAGATTCTTCCAAGTCGAAGCAGAGACCTGTTTTTACCTTATGCCCATAATTCTTTATTCTCCTTTAACATTTTTCATTACGCCCCTGCCTATTGCCTGACTTCTGTAATATGTTCTTCCTTTCAGTGCCAGCAGTTGAAATTTCTTGAAAGAATGAAATGTCAGTGCACATATAACTTTTAACTAGTTTTCACCAGTCAAGTATAAAAAACGCTATCATAAATGTCATAAAGAGGAGTTGTCTTCCGTTTTATCTATACCTACCCAAAGAACAAAGATAAAATCTTTCTATATATTTATACTACTTCTTTGAATAGGTGAGAGGGCCAAAATGTAACAGGGGACCCTAGAGCTGAGACCACCTTGAATATATCTTTGTCAGCAGCTTGCTGTGGAAATTCATATTCTATTTATTTTATAACATGTACTTTTTTTTTCCCCCCTCTAGCATCTTCTCTTTCTGAAGAATTGAAGCATTTTGCAGAGAGCCTGGAAAGTAATGGAACTCTACAAAAATGTTTTGAAGATTCAAAAGGGTATGTGCAGTTCCCCTTCTGTCCTAAATTATAATTGAATTAAGACTTTTCATTATAATTAGTTGCTTATTCACTCAACAAACATTTATCCAGCATCTTCTACACACCAGGCTCTTCTAGATGCCGGACATAAAATGATAAATAAGTCAAGCAAGGTCTTTCTTTTTTTTTTTTAAAGATTTTATTTATTTGACAGAGAGAGACACAGCGAGAGAGGGAACACAAGCAGGGGCAGAGGGAGAGGGAAAACAGGCTTCCCGCGGAGCAGGGGGCCCGATGCGGGGCTCGATCCCAGGACTCTGGGATCATGACCTGAGCCGAAGGCAGATGCTTAACGACTGAGCCACCCAGGCGCCCCTCAAGCAAGGTCTTTCTTATGTATTTTAACAGGAGAGACAATCAAATACGTAGAAAATAAGGATTTCAGGTAGTGATTATCTAAGAAGTCAGTAACTATGATAATGACTTGAGGGGGGTGTACACAACTTTAGTTAGTGTACAGAGAAGACCTGTTAAGACCTGAGTGGTGGGAAGGAACCAGCCATGGAGAGATGAGAGGAAAAGCATTGTTCAGATATTTGCTAGCAAGGCAAGTTGGTGATAAACTTATGTTCTTCACCTGTTGGTAAGCAAGAATATTAGGAGTTTTTAAATCCCAGCCCCAAACTGGTAGTTCCTCTGTAGGGGCAGGGCCTAACCCTCTAGCTCCTGCCTTGCAACAAATCATGTCACTTGGGCCTACCTCATAAAACTTTTTAGTTTTGACTTCACAAAGGTTTACTTTCCCACAGATTGTTAGAATTAACATTGCTGGGGCGCCTGGGTGGCTCAGTTGTTAAGTGTCTGCCTTCGGCTCAGGTCATGATCCCAGGGTCCTGGGATCGAGCCCCACATCGGGCTCCCTGCTCAGCAGGAATTCTGCTTCTCCCTCTCCCACTCCCCCCTGCTTGTGTTCCTTCTCTCGCTGTGTCTCTGTCAAATAAATAAATAAAATCTTAAAAAAAAAAAAGAATTAACATTACTATCCAGAAAATGAAAACTATGTTGGCTCAGCATAGTATCTCTTTTAATGCAGTGTATTTAAGCCACCAGCTGCTGCATCTCAGCCAGAGGTGATAGAGGCTGTGTGTCACAGGCCTTGGTGGAGAAACATGAAAGGTGGCACAGCTAACTTGTCTTTGCCAGGTAGAGTACCAAGTACATCTGCAGAATTTTGGCATTTTCAGTGCTTCTTTTCCATCAGGATTAGTCACCCAACTGAGCTAAGCCATTGGTGTAAATAAACATAATCCCTGTCCACTGATAACATCATTTTGAGTGGGAAGAAGAGATGTCACATACAAAAGTATTGTTGGTCCTTAAAAGGTGACTCAAAGAGAAGAGACACAAAAACAATGTGAACAAGGGGCACCTGGGCAGCTCAGTTGGTTGAGCTTCTGACTCTTGGATTCTGCTTAGGTCCTGATCTCATGGCTAATGAGATCAAGCCCTGAGTCAGGCTCCATGCTTAGCGAGAGTCTGCTTGGATATTCTCTCCCTCTGTCCCTTCCTCCATTCATGCTTTCTCTCTCTCTCTCTCTCAAATAAATAAATAAATCTTTAAAAAAAAAATGATGTGAACAAAAGTTTGGAGATGGAAAGCTCCAGATGTTTGAGGGTCGGGCTGAATGAGATTATATGGGGCAGAATAGGTGAAAGGAAACAATTGGAATCAAAGTTAATGAGCTGGTTGGAGCCAAAACAGCCTAAAGTGCCAGGTTGAAGAGTTTTGACTTTTATTCTGAATGCAGTTGAGAGTCGCAGAGTTTTAGGCAAGGAAAACAAAATTAAGGAATATTTTAGGGAAGGGTAATCTGGCTGTAGGTGAATTGGAATTGATGAGAGAAATAGAAAATAAAGAGACCGCTGAGGAAATTGTTATCTAGTGCAAAAGTGAGATAGAGCTCAAGAATAAATATTTGTTGAAAGATGAATTCTGAATATCTTTTACTGCCATTAAAATTTTGTAAGGCATCCTATTAAAAGCAAGTGCTTTGGAAAGATTTATATTGATCTTACAGTCTTATCTGTATTCCAGAAAAGCATCAGATTTGTCTCTGGAAACATCAGTGGCTGAAATGAAGGAATACATAACAAAGTAAGTGAAAATGAGTGATCCTTTGTTGGAAAATCTAAATTCATCTGGGGAAAATAACTAGGTCTGGAAAAAATTAATAGTAAACATTCCATTCAGAGTCTCAGTACTAGTGTGTCAACACTGGAATTTAGAAAGCTGCTTATTGGGATCTTGTGGGCTTTACTGATGGCCAGTTTCATAGAATGGAGTCTGGGGAATCAGGATGTTAATTTGATTTTAAGAACTCATGTTTGATTTGATTAAATTAATATCCTCTGAATCAGTCGGGCTTTCTGATCCTTTAATGACCTTTTTTTCACATCTTAGAACCAGAGTAGACACCTGATGTACTTATTGTTGCCCTGAGTGATTCAGAATGAGATGATCAAAAAGTAACTGATTATTTTTTTTCCTGATTCTATAGATTTTCTTTAGAACGTCAGTCTTGGGATCAGCTCTTGCAGTACTACCAGAAGGAGGCTGAAGAGATCATATCCAGGTTAGCTCCATGATTGGAAATAGGAAGCTATCTTTTTACCTTGTGGAATTTGATTTGAATTGATTTCAGTTCTGTTAGCACAAATTGAAAGATGAATCCTTTCTCATAGGCCAATCAACTCATCAAAGCTCTATAAAATGTGTATTAGCACTCTAGGACTATAAATGGAGAGTTGGGGGAAAGGGAGGGAGAGTGGGTGTCACTATTTTCAGTCAAAGAACAGAATTGCTTCAGTTCTGTGTCCTTGGCTGCTGTCCCACATCCAGGGGGAGACAGGCCCATCTCTGCCCTGTACCAGGGCACCCGGGCTTGGGCCAAAATCTTGGTCAGGGCACGTCAGTTTGCACGTGGCCTTCAAGCTGCAGGTATGGGAGAGAACCCTGGCCAGGTCCTTCGTGGAGATGCAAAGACATGGAAGGGAGTGATGAAAGAGGGTGTATAGGAGAGAGAGGATCTTTGGGTCCTAAAGGCATAAAAAGTGGGAAAGTGCTAGACTTTGATTTAGTTGGCCATCTAAGCCAGTGATTTTAAGCTTTTTTTCCCCCAACAGTATCTCAGCTAGAAACCCAAATATAAAATGTTAGCTAAAATCCTAACTGCAGAAGTGGCCTCTTTGTAAGGAGGTGCTTTCAGGAACATGGTTTGAAAAGTTCCGCAGTCCAGGCACTGATGGTTACCAGTTACTTTATTTGCCCCTTACATGTTCTGTTTATGAAGATAGGTAAAGTGTAAGATCAAAGTTTCAGAATAAGAACTTTTGATGTGGCATAGCTTATTGGTTAAGAGGAATGCTTCTGGAAGCAGAATGTCTCTGTTACAATACTAATTACTCCTTCATTTTGTGACCTTGGGCAAGCTACTTAATCTCTAAGCTTGAAGTTCCTCTTGAAAACGGGGATAATATTAGTACCTACCTCATTGGGTTGTTGTGAGTGTAAAATGAGGTGAAATGGAACGTGTTTAGCAGGGTCTGGCAGGAAATTTTGGGAGTGGTTGTTGTTAAAGAGTCCTCAGTTTTCATGAACTCTCCATCATATTCAGTTATTTCAGATAATTAAAGTGGCCCAGCATTTTTTGGAAAAGATCATAGATATGGATTTCAGGAAAGCAAGCTTTGGCTTTACCATACCCCACCTATAGTCCTTTTTGTAAATGGACCTTACTGTTAGGTGGAGTCAACTGATCTGAAGGTTCTAGCATTTCCTGGAGCCCAGTGGTATAAATATATTAACACTAGAATAATCATTTCAGACCCCCTTGTTAATAAGAAAGCCTACGCCTACAGTAGAGTGGAAGAATATTCGTTCAGGTTAATAAAGCCTTATTGGCGATTTTTTTCCCTAGGTTGTCTTACATATCTTCCCCCAGAAAATGATTATAGAAATTCCTTGAGGGGCGCCTGGGTGGCTCAGTCTGTTAAGCGTCTGCCTTTGGCTCAGGTCATGATCTCAGGGTCCCGGGATTGAGCCCTATGTCAGGGTCCCTGCTCAGTGGGGATTCTGCTTTTCCCTCTCCCCTCTGCTTGTGCTCTCTCTCTCTCAAATAAATAAATAATTAAAAACCCTTTTAAAAAAATTCCTTGAGCGCTCTTTTGTTCTTTTTTTTTTTTTTTTTTTTCCTTCCAGAGGATCAGCTGAAACCAAAGTTACTGAAGTTGAAGTGGAACCTGCAACATATCTTGGATCTTCCCAGAGTGAAGTCCTTAATACAAAGCCTGACTACCAGAAGATATTGCAGAACCAAAACAAAGTCTTTGATTATATGGAGTTGGTGGTGAGTTGGCTCATATTAATTTGGTTATTTAGCTTTGCTATGTTGTCATCCTTGGAAATTCAGAGACCTGGAGAATATGTGTAATGAGATAACTATCAGCTCTACCTTGGGGAAACATGGAGAGACAATAAAAAAAATAAATACGTGGTGATAAAAGCTAATAAAGCAAGGTAAAAGAGAGAGTGGACAGGAAGGGCAGCAGGTTGCTGTATAGAGCAGTTATTGATGGTCCTTCTAAGCTGCTTTTTTTTTTTTTTTGAAAGATTTTATTTATTCATTTGACAGAGAAAGAGCACAAGCAAGGGGAGCTGCAGGCAGAGGGAGAGGGAGAAGCTTGCTCCCCACTGAGCAGGGAGCCCAACACAGGGTTCGATCCCTGGGATCGTGACCTGAGCCGAAGGCAGATGCTTAACCGACTGAGCCACCCAGGTGCCCCTCTAAGGTGCCATTTTAACAAAGACTTGAAAGAAATGAGGAAGTGGGGCGCCTGGGTGGCTCAGTCAGTTAAGCGACTGCCTTCGGCTCAGGTCATGATCCTGGAGTCCTGGAGTCTGCTTCTCCCTCTGACCCTCCTCCCTCTCCTGCTCTCTGTCTCTCATTCTCTCTCTCTCAAATAAATAAATAAAATCTTAAAAAAAAAAAAAAGAAATGAGGAAGTGAGCCCTGAGGACATTTGGGAGAATAGTATTGTATCACTCCAAGTATCGACAGAAAGTAGATGCACTTGATAAAGGTTAATTGAAGGAGTGATATATAAAGTGTGGGTATTGAGGAAACCACAAGGATTAGTGCAGTAACCTGGGGCTTAGAGGCAGCTGAACTCTTAGTGTCCCTAGGCCTGAAGGGCGGAGGGGAGGAACAGTCACTGTGGTACCAGAGGAAGAAAGTTATATAGTGGGCCATGACCTTCAGTTGAGAGACAAAACTAACTCAAGACAACCCTTCCAGCAAGGCTGCATAAAAATATCCTGACTTCATTCACCTCCCTCCCACTTGGGCTCCCTCTTGGCTAAACCTGCCCAGACACCAGAGGACATGGAATCCTGTCTGAGGTTATGCTTGGCAGCCTCCCAGGGCATAGGGCAACATGGAGAAGTGCAGAGTGTGAATCTGGAGGAGCAAACAAAGTGTGTGGCACAAGCTTTCCAGGTTGAAAAGACAGCAAAGCAAAGCTCCTGAGCAGGAGCTTGCCTTCCTTTTTTGAGGAACATCAAAGAAGCCACGGATGGGGCGCCTGGGTGGCTCAGTCGTTAAGCGTCTGCCTTCGGCTCAGGTCATGATCCCAGGGTCCTGGGATCGAGCTCCACATCGGGCTCCCTGCTCTGTGGGAAGCCTGCTTCTCCCTCTCCCACTCCCCCTCCCACTCCCCCTGCTTGTGTTCCCTCTCTGGCTGTGTCTCTCTCTGTCAAATAAATAAATAAAATCTTAAAAAAAAAAAAAAAAAGAAGCCACGGACCCCTTATAGCTCACAGCTGTTTTTCATGTGCAGATGGATGAACTGCAAGGGTCAGTGAGGCAGCTGCATGCTTTTATGGATGAAAGTACCCAGTGTCTCCAGAAGGTGTCAGTACAGCTCGGTGAGTGTGTGTCTTCAGGGGACTAGAGCTTGCACTATTTTATATAGGATAGCCCTTCAGATACAAACTGCCCTTCAAAGCATATGGTCTCAGAAAATAAGGCCTGTGTAGATGATTTCTTTTTCTCCCCTCACCATAAATTATTATGCTGTGGGTACTCAAAGTTGATGGGAAATTTCTAGATGTGAATTCACAGGAACACAGTAGATTGGAAAATTAAATCCCCACAAACCGTGTTGTTTTAGTAAATCCAAGCTTTTAAATACCCATTGCCGTTTTCCTCTTCATTCTTCAAGAATCCACTAAGTGACACTGACATTACTTCCCTGTTGCTTTTCCTTGGCCTACTCCAGCCCTAAATTATTTGCTATATACCTTCATTTTCTCATTACATAGTATTATGGTTGTGGTTGCAGCTGGCTTTCCTGCCGGACTGCCATCTCCTTGAGGACAGAGACTCTTATTTGTCATTGTAATGCCCTTCAGTGTCTGGCACAGTTGTCCATACAAGAAGTTTTCAATAAATGTTATTTTGAATTCACTTGAAATTTACTTTTGTCTTTCCTTTGCAGGGAAGAGAAGCACACAACAATTAGATCCCTCTCCAGCTCGAAAACTGCTCAAGCTTCAGCTACAGAACCCACCTACCACACACTGCTCCAAGTCTTGTCAGTGACTTCATATAGCTTTCCTGCACAAGGTGCTCCAGAGGAGAGAAATGGGAAGAGTGCCCCAGAACATGGCAACTGCGTGGCAGTCTGAGCTGGTGATAGCTGCCCTGTTGGCTTTGAGGATAACGGGCTGAATGTAGAGCCCTGCAGTTTTTTTTTTTCTAAAAGTGACAGAATTTATGCATCTGAAAGAGTGTAGTATAGATGCTTTTTCCAAGAATGTGCAAAATGCTTGCAACTTCTTTTGTGGAATGATCTTGAGAACTAGTAGCCCATTCTTTTAAATATCCTTCATGGTCAGTAATCTTCATCTTGTGAAGATGTTTTTTAGGTTTTGAAAAAATCCAAAGTCATTCAGGACCAAATCCAGGGAAACATTTTAGGGGTCAAGTTGGGTTCTGGTAGTAAAGGAATGGGACTAATTTTCTAGTGTGGCCCTGAAGGTGATTTTTGGTAGAGGAGTTGTGAGCGTTGTTTGCATCATATGGATAAATGTGTATCACTTTACACAATGTCCAGATTGAAGGAAATACCACTCATTCTCTGTCCTGTTCACAGTGTGCTTTAGGTTTTAATATTGAGTTGACATCCTAACTCCTGGATTCATGGCAGGAGGGGGCTAAGTACTGTTTTTCATTGTTCTCTGTTTTTAATAATTTGCATTATAAAATTGCACATTATTAAAAGCTTTCTTTTGTCTTTGTGTATACACTGAGCATATAAAAAAATTTTTTAAGGCAGTGGGGGCTTAGCAGAAAATAGGATTCTTTGCCAAGATGCTGAAGTGAACAATAGTGTGGAAATACGCCTCAGCATTAATTACCAGGAAAACACCAACTAATTTATTGTTAATGTTTCTTATTCTCTGATCCTCCTAATAGGATAAAGCCTACTTCATTTAAATACCCAGTCATAATCTTTTAAGTCTTAAACCTTGGCCTAAGTACCAATTAGGGAAAGGTGGTATCTCCTTCCTTTGACCTACATTCCTTTTTTTTTTTTTTTAAGAGATTTTATTTATTTATTTGCCAGAGGGAGAAGCAGGCTTCTTGCTAAGCAGGGAGCCCCACACAAAGCTTGATCCCAGGACCCCACGATCATGACCTGAGCCAAAGGCAGATGCTTTACTGACTGAGCCACCCAGGGACCCCCCCCCCCACATTCCTTTTTCTTTCATGTATTTACAGAGCCCCTGCTATATGCCAGGCATAGTTCTAAGAACTGGGGAGAGAGCAAAGAACAAAAACAGACGTGGGAGTTGCTCATAGTATCTGGAACTTAGTAGGCATGTGACCTATGTGTTAAAAGCCTAAGTGCCACTTCGACCGAGAAAAAGTTATTTAACCTCTTATCTGTAAGATTGGGAGAAAGATAGAACCTATATCACAGGGATGCTGTAAGTCAGATTAAAAAGTATAAATTTAGAACAGTGGTATCAATGTGCTGGAGGGGCAAAAGCTTGAACAACTGAGCGGATTAGTAGAGCGGCTAATGAGATGAGAAAGCTAGTAGTTCAATTTGAGATACCAAATGGAGAAGTCAACTAGACCATTGGATATAGACGTGGAAAACTGGGTAGAGACATTTGGACTGGAGATAAAATTTGGAAGTAACTGATATGTAG
Source organism: Phoca vitulina (assembly GCF_004348235.1). Classification (NCBI taxonomy): domain Eukaryota; kingdom Metazoa; phylum Chordata; class Mammalia; order Carnivora; family Phocidae; genus Phoca; species Phoca vitulina. The sequence continues at coordinate 9,276,978 of NW_022589725.1, forward strand.
CTGTTGAAGCCTTGAGAATGGATAATACTGTCAAAGCTAGAGCAAGAGGGAAACTTTGGACAGCCCCAAGGAAAGCTGGGGCTCTTAAGCATCGGAGGAGTCGTGTTAATTGCCTACTCTTTCAGAAGCAGAGTAGTATAATGGAAAGAGCACACCGTTTGAAGTGAATCTTTATCTCTTATGCTCAAATTTACTCATATGTAAAATGGGGATAGATCACACCTCTCCCAGGTGATTGTACCTCTGTCATTTATTACATCATACTGCATTTTTTGTTTGTAAGAATTTGTTCAAACTCAAGGGTAAAAAGTGTGTTTTTGTCTGCATCTTCAACAGCCAAATAAGATAGAGCATAGAAAAATAATACAAGCTCTAAGGATTTTACATGCATACAGACCACAACTTAGGTAGCTTGTATTTTTTTGTCACTAGAGGAGGAATTCAAGCAGTCAGAGGCTTAATAATCTAACCAAGGACATAGAGATAGTAGAACCAATTTGGCACTCCGTAAATGTTAACGGATAAACATAAATCATAAAATAAAAGTCTGTGCTCAGTTAACTTCAGTTTCCCCTCTTCCCAAGTTTCCTTCAGGAATTGTGCTTGACGAGTAACAATATTACAGACAGTTGCTGTCCTTGACATGTTTGGTTAAATTCCTTCCGTTTGTCCTAATTTAGTTTTTAGTCAGTGAGATTAACCAAGAATCTCTTTGGGGGAGGGAATTATGTCTGGGATATTTTGGTGTTATATCGTTGGGTCATTAAGCTTAATGTGTAATCATTCTTAAAACAAAAACACACCAAAACTCCATTTCTCTGTGGCACCCAAGAAAGGAGGTGGTGTGGCTGGCAGTTGTAATAGAGGAGATAGAATGGAGGACTGGGAATTAGGAGCCCTGAATCTTGGATTCTAGTTCTTCAGTTAACTGTACTCATTCACCAAAAATTTGGTAAGCACCTCCCACAAGCCAAGCACTGTGCTAGGCTATGTGCCCTTGGGTACATCTCTGGGTCCACGTAAAAGGAGGATGCCTTCCTTGCCTTGCAAGGGTTGGTTTTTTTTTTTTTTTTTTTTGGTTCTTAAGAGCTTCATTAAGGATCTGATTTGGCGGAAGGGGAGGAGGCGGGCCAGACGCCGCACTCAACGCCCCTCCCTCCGGGCCGCTCTAGTTTTCAGGTTCTCCCGGGAGACTCCGCAACATGAAAAACTACAGCCAAGATGGCGCCGCAGGGCCCTCCCGGCTCAGCCACCATCTTCTCGGTAGTTCCCGAAGGGGGCAGGCACAGCGCGCCTGCGCGGCCCCGGCACCGTCAGCGCGCCTGCGCGGCCGCAGAGTCTTCCCCGCCCCTCTCACAGCCGCCGCCGCTGCTGCTGCTGCCGCTGCTGCACTGCTGGCGGGTGCCCGCGCCTCAGGTGAGTGAGCGCCACAGCCCGGCCCGCTGGGGACGCGCGGCGCTGCCTGCGGGGGCGTCGCTCCCCGTGCTTTCTCCTTCCGCGCCTAATCTCCGCGGCGCGCGGGGGCCCGCGGCTCGCGCTGCCAGCCTCCTCCAGGTCCCCCTGCGCCCTTCGCTCTCCCCGCCGGCGGGACCTGGGTCAGCCCGGCCTCCCTCAGCCGCTCCCCGCTCCCGGGCTTCGGGGCCTGGCAGCGAAGCCGCCGATGACAGCGTGCGGGCGGTCCGGGCGCCCGACCCCCTCGGTCTCAGGGACGCACCTTAAGCGCGCCCCCCTTTCCCGCTCTTGCCGTACAGGCGGCATAGGTCGGTGGGCCTCGGGTCGGGCGTTCACCACCTACCCCGCCCGTCCCGAAACCAGGGCGCTTGAAAGGTGGGCCGGGAGCTCGCCTTGCGTGCGTGCGACCCCGGTGCAGCGAGGAGTACCCTCGGGCTGGACCCCACGATGACCGTGCGAGGGAGGGGCTTCTTAGCCCCATTTTACAGATAAGGAAACTGAGGCACAGAGGTGAAGTGCAGTGCCCAAGGTCACGCGCCTGATAGGGGCAAGGGCTAGCTCTTGAAGTCAGGGTCTCGGGCTTTCAGGCTAGTACAGTTAGAATTTGATCTTGTACCTTTACAATTTTTTGAAATACACTTGCATTTCTGGAGTTATTTTTGAAATACACTTGCATCTTTGGAGTTGCTGCTTCAACGTCATAAAAGTAGGCTGTGAAAACAATATCTTGGAGTATAATTGAGGTGTTACTGTAATAATAATAATAGTAGTATGTTGTTGATAAGAGCTCACCTTCATCCAATGCTCGCCGTGTGCCAGGGATATTATTAAACATTTTATGATTATCTCACTTAATACCTCAGCATTTCCCAATCCAGTGCGTCCCCAGCTTCCCCCCCCTCCCCCGCGAAGCTGGCCTCCATGTCACAGGTAGACTAGAACCTCATGGCTTAGGAGGCAAGGAAGCTCTCCCATGGTACCTCACTGGCAGAACAAGGATAAGCCTTGTCTGCCCGCATCCAAATTTTACCCCCAATCTGGCCCCCCAGAGGATATAATTAGTCTTCCTTTTCTGGCTGCCAGGAAAGCAGGACTGGGCTAGCTGGGCTGGCTGGATCTGGAGGTGACAGAGCAAATTTGGCGAGCACTCACCTCATTCTGGGGCTTTTTGGCTCTGTCCCAATGCTGGGCTTGAACATCTCAGTATTTAAGATAAAGTAACAAGAGAAAGAAGGCATTGACAAAGTGGTGGTGAATATAAGAAGCCTCCATGATTTAAAATCCCAAAGGAACAGCTGTAAAAATATGTGAATGTTTCTTCCCCAAAATAACTAGCTCAAGTGTCTTTTTTTCTCCCTTAGCAAATCTTCCTATACACTTCAAAGCTCCATTAACTCACCACCTTTTCTGTGAAGCCTTCCTTGCTTGATTTTCCCAATTAGAATCACACACATGTACACAGTAGGGTAGAGGCTTCAGTCTTACCCTCAGGACTATTAGCCCCTTGAGGTCAGGAGTCTGCTTTGCAGCTCCAAGTGTTTGTTTCATAGTAGGCCATTGGTAAAGACTCTGTGAATTTCACTGTTCCTTTTCATTACTCAGAGTGATGTTTTCCTGCTGCCCTTCTGTTCCTCCTTCTTGCCCTTCAATTTCTCTTTGCTCTCCTTTCCTTTAGATTCAACTTCAACTTCTGGTTGAATCTGACCTGTCACTCAGAGGTCTCCATTCCACCCTGTTTTCTGTAAATTTGCAGATAAGGGTTTTGCATCAAGAAGCCTATTTATCCCCAACAGTGGAGTTGGTATATGCCACATAAGTGTACAGGACAGTTTTTACTGGCATGTTGCAGTAAGGTAGCCTGAGGCTTACGGCCTTTTAGTCTATCCCTAGATACATGGGAGAGTTTTTACATTCTTTTGCCTTATGTGGCAGACTACCCCTGGTGCTATCAGAGTAACTGGAGTTTTTTCCTTAAATCACTTCATACTATTTGCAATAATAAGTATTCAAAGGGCTTTTTGGGAGGCAGCAGATCTATGTATAGGTTTTCGACATAAATGAAGCTTTTTAAAGAGTTTTTCCAAATAATTCTCTGCAAATATGTCAAGCTGTTACTGTATATAAGGCATGGTATACGATTTTCAGTTGAATAATTTCTTGAATAAAATATCCTTTTAAAAGAGCTTACTAGCTAACTGGGAAACACTGTATCTAGCTGTAACTCAAGTCAAGTCTAAAAATTGGTATAATAGCATTATAAGCAACAATATAACAAGATAATGAGACATTTCATAAAATCATACACAGTTGAAGTTGAAAGGAAGCATCAAGTCATTTTGAAGTAGGGTGGTGGAAAAAAACAAACAAACAAACCGGGCTTGGCTAGGGTGGCTTGGGATTAAAATAGTGGTTCTCAACCTTTGGTGTGCATTAGAATCACCTGAAGACTTTAAAACCCAGATTTTAGGGGGTGCCTGGCTGGCTCAGTCGGTAGAGCCTGCAACTCTTGATCTCTGGGTCATGAGTTCAAGCCATGTTGGGCGTGGTGCTTATAACAATTAAAAAACAAAACCATACTGTGGGGGGCCCCACCTCCAGAGTTTCTGATTTAGTGGGTCCAGAGTGGGCCTGGGAATTTGTATTTCTAACAAATTCTCCGATGATGCTGATGCATCTAATCCAGGGACAACACTGAGAACTTCAACTGGATTTGGGAAAGTTGAGAAATTAGAGTCGGAAACTGTCAAAGAATCTATTCCAAAAAAGTATAAAAGTGTGTGTTATATACCAGGATAGGAAAGCTCTGGAAAGATGGATTCCAAACTGTAATAGTAGTCACTACTCATGGAAGTAGGATTTAGGGGGTTGGAGAATTCACTTTGTATTCTATACGTTTCTATCTTAGTTTTGTATTAAAAAGGGAAGAAAAGTAAGAGTCCTTTTTGAAGATATAAATATTTATGGATTTAAAAAGAGCTTGCTGAAGTAATCTAGTGTCATACAATAAACATTTTTAGACTGTATGCCAGATGCTACTAGGTTCTGGAAATAGAAAACCTTTGCTAAAGCTTGCAGTCCGGTCATGGAAATGGGCAGATAACAGTTCTACATAGTGTCCTGTGAGCTTCCTAAGGATAAGGGTCTAGCTTTGTGCATGGCAGATGATAGGCATTTGGTAAATGATGAGTGAATGAGCAAATGCAGGCAAGAAGTGAGGATAGAAAGAGAAAGAAAGAGCAAATGGGAGATTCTGGAAGAAAAATTGGCAAGCCTGAACAGGGATGATAAAAGGAAAAGGTGTGTCAAGGACTTCCAGATCCAAAGATTGATAACATTTTGATTGGGTTTACTGCAGAACTGAGTGTCAAGTTGTCTATTCTGAAAGACCTTTTTAAATCAAGTCCCCTCTCCCTTTTTAAGAGACTGATAATAATAGCACACAAAAACTTAACCTAGATTGAGGGTGTTTACCAGATTTCAGGGTTTTCTTTGGTAAATGAAAATTTTTATTCTTAACCACAATGCTAATTTTATTGTATTTATAATATTTATCTACAACTTTGCCATCAGTTGTTCTTTTATTAATTGGAAATTAACTGAGACATACGGAGGATGTCTTAAATGCCATGCAGAAATGGGTGGTATTGTATCTTCATCTTATTTCTTCAGTGAAGGGATGGTACAATTCTGTCATGTTTTCCATAACACCTCAGAGAGTTTGCCATATTCTCAGTCCTAAGTAAATACCCATTGTTGATGGCTAAATGGGGTGTACTTTGGAGGAAATGTGGCTCACTGCATTCTGAGGTGACATACATAAACACTAATTACATTACCAAACAGCCTGTGCTATTAAACTTGGTAAAGAACATATGATATGGAGTAGGTGTTTTCCCCAGCTTTTTGTTTAGAGTTTGTGCTTTTTATCTTCCTCAGAGATTTAATATAGAAAATGAAAATTCATTTCCCAAGTAAAGGGGTGGCTTCCCCCAGGCTTTGGCTACATTATTTGACTATAGTCCCCTCACCACTTAAAAATGTCCACAGTCTAGTTTGAGGTTTATCATGTTTATGAAGTTTATCAAGTATAAATTTCTGTACAGCCATTCTTTCAGTTTATCAAGTATATCAAGTATAAATTTCTGATACAGCCAATTATCAAGTATATCAGTTTATCTAGTTTTCAGTTTATCAAGTATAAATTTCTGATACAGCCATTCTTTTTTTTTAATTAAATTTTTTTATTGTTATGTTAATCCCCATACATTACATCATTAGTTTTAGATATAGTGTTCCATGATTCATTGTTTGTGCATAACACCCAGTGCTCCATGCAGAACGTGCCCTCCTCAATACCCATCACCAGGCTAACCCATCCTCCCACCCCTCCCCTCTAGAACCCTCAGTTTGTTTTTCAGAGTCCATCGTCTCTCATGGTTCTTCTGATACAGCCATTCTTTATACTTTATTACCTCTTAGTTTTTTGTTGTTACAGGTTTTGCAGTATCTTTTTAAAGATAACGCTGTTTCAGGCCTGGGGCCATAGTTATTTTGTTGTAGGAACTGTGAGTTTGATAGCCTAAACCCTCATTAATGCAATAAATCAGGATAAGGGAAATTGTATGGAGCTCATAAAAACTGTATGAAGTTGCTTCCTATTTATAATGATATCTTAAGTTTAGAAGTCTTGTCAGCTTTTCATTTAATTGGTAATTGTCATATGGTAATCTTCCTAGAAATATCATTTGCTTTCAAAACAGACATAGTTTAGGGGCGCCTGGGTGGCTCAGTCGTTAAGCGTCTGCCTTCGGCTCAGGTCATGATCCCAGGGTCCTGGGATCGAGCCCCGCATCGGGCTCCCTGCTCAGCGGGAAGCCTGCTTCTCCCTCTCCCACTCCCCCTGCTTGTGTTCCCTCTCTCGCTGTGTCTCTCTCTGTCAAATAAAAAAAAAAAAAAAACAGACATAGTTTATTAAAAATGACAGTTTTGCGCGCCTCGGTGGCTCAGTCGTTAAGCGTCTGCCGCTCAGGTCATGATCCCAGGGTCCTGGGATCAAGCCTGTATCGGGTTCCCTGCTCCGCGGGAGGCCTGCTTCTCCCTCTCCCACTCCCCCTGCTTGTGTTCCCTCTCTCGCTGTGTCTCTCTCTGTCAAATAAATAAATAAAATCTTTAAAAAAAAAATGACAGTTTTATCCTTACAGTGTTTGTACATTTTTAAGCCTGCACTTTCAACTTATGGATAAAAGTTGAATACTTTTTTAAATTACGAGATTTTAGCTCAGAAGCCATTTTATGTGAAACCATAATACTTGGCAGATAGAGGAGAAGAGGGGAATCAGGCTATTGTCTCTTTATTTCTGCAGTTGAGAAAGCTCTGGAGACAGGTCCTCTCCTGCCATTCTTTTTTTTTTTTTTAAAGATTTATTTATTTGACAGAGACACAGCGAGAGAGGGAACACAATCGGGGGAGTGGGAGAGGGAGAAGCAGGCTTCCCGCTGAGCAGGGAGCATGATGTGGGGGCTCGATCCCAGGACCCTGGGATCATGACCTGAGCCACCCAGGCGCCCTGCCTCCTGCCATTCTTCAACTTTTGTAGATACCGCTTCTTTTGAGTCTTTGTGTTGGGACATAGTTTTAACAGGGTGTTAACTAAGATATAACTGGGTGATTAGATCGGGTAGGATAGATTGCTTTTCAGATACATCCAGGGTGCAGGGCTCTCCTATTAAGGTAATAATGATCATAATACCTCAACTTTGTATGGTGCTTTTTCGTTTTCAGAATTCTTTGGTCATTAAGATCCTGGTAAACTCCGGTAGCCAAACCTGAAAAAATAAGCAGAATTAATGATTAGCTGGCATCAAGTGGAAAAGTTGGTTATAGAGGTGTGCCTGAGCTCTAGATGCGGATGTTCAAGTTCAGTTTCTTCATCTGTAAAGTGAGGGAAGGTTATAGTACCTATCTTATAAATGGGTTGGGAAATAAAATGAAACAATGAATGGCTAAAGTGCTTACCGTGTTACCTGGTTCAGTGTATTAGGTTCGTATGAGTATTGAGTTACCACATCTTACAGCCCTTGTTTGTCCTTTATCTCTACTCAGGCTGTCTTTTTTTTTAAGATTTTATTTATTTATTTGACAGAGAGAGAGAGACAGCGAGAGAGGGAATACAAGTGGGAGGGGGAGTGGGAGAGGGAGAAGCAGGCTCTCCGAGGAGCAGGGAGCCCAGTGCGGAGCTCGATCCCAGGACCCTGGGACCATGACCTGAGCCGAAGGCAGCTGCTTAACGACTGAGCCACCCAGGGGCCCCTCTACTCAGGCTGTCTTAAAGAACGAATTGTTTTCAGGGATTCTGTCTTATAGCTGATGGGAATCCAGATCCCATCCCAAGAGCATGTAATAGAGCCTTGCCAGGAGTAGTTTTCCTGGTATCCTGAGTTGCATCCTTCAAGAGTGGAAGATAGAGGGAGGTGCTTCTGCTTCTAGAGTTACTTTAGTATGACCACTGTGTTAGAGCTTCAGCTGGTTGGTGGGTGTCTGGGATTAAAAGAAGGCCCCTAGATGGGTGTTGCTGTGTTCTAGTAGTTATCTGTAGCAGTACCCTGGAATGAATAGGATGATTATACAGCTCAGGCTCAGATTCCCAGCTTAGCAGTCTCTGCAAACCTGTTTACCACCTGCTGCCATGCCAGAATTAAGGAGTGACACACAACAGGAAGGTGGGCCTGTTGTAGGGGGTGCTGCTGTTTTCCTTTGAGAAAAATGCAAGGTCTGCAGATGGCCCTTCCAGGGCTAAGGACCAGCAGGGGTGGTTCTGTTAGAATGAAGGTCTATGAGCATGCTTTAGCAGCTGCCTTTGATCACTTCCCTCCCCTCCCCAACCTTTGCTTATGTGATAGCACCTCTGAGGGTATTTCTTCTGGTGGAGAGTAACCCAGACTTCCCTTTAGGTAGTAAAAAGGTCAGTGAGCTGTGTTTTAAACATTGTTTCTTCCGTGGAGCTGGGTGGCTTGGCTTGTTTTTCTGGCTTTCTGGAGAGTCTCCTGAGACCCTTTCCTAAGGACCCCCAGGAGACAGCAATGAAACTAACATCCATTACCCTAGACACTAAAGGGGGTGCTTAAGTCAATAGTTTTATGGTTAGATTAATTCAGGCTTTAACCTTGGCAAAACTTAAGAGCCAAGTCATCAGATAATTGTGCTTCTTATAGAGTGAGTATGGAATTTTGCCCAGTGCTCTGCGATATCTTTCAGAGCCTGGAATAGGAATCCAGGTGCCACTCCCAGCCCCACACCCAGTTGGTCGTGTGAATTTAGGCAAATCACTTAAATTTCTAAGCCTCTTTTCTCATCTGAGGATGAAGGCCTGACTCTAGACCATCGTTCTCAGCCCTGGCTGCATACAGAATCACCCATGGAACTTTTTTTTTTTTTTAATTTTCTTTAATTATTAGAGTTCGCAAGCAGGGGGAGAAGCAGAGGGAAAGAGAATCTGAAGCAGACTCCACGCTCAGTGCAGAGCCCGACACAGGGCCGAATCCCACAAATGCAAGATCATGACTTGAGCCAAAACTAAGAGTCAGATGCTTAACTGAGCCACCTAGGCGCCCCTCCTCCCCCCCATGGAACTTTAAAAACAATATTTGGTGCTTTCCCTTGCCCGATTAAATTGTGTCTTTAGGGTTGGAGCCTGGGTATTGATGTTCCTCAAAGCTTCTCAAGTCTTTCTGATGTGTAGCTAAGAGAACAGCTGGACAAGATGACCACATTTTAAACAACTGTGTCATTCTGTTCTTCAGGAACCTTTACTGTCCACACAGTAAAGTCTAATTCATGTGTTCTGACCAGCCCTGTGTTCTTTCCAGCCACATGGTTCTTGTCTCCTGGATGTTCACATTTCTTTCTTTCCCATCCTGATGTGCTCACATGGAATGTCCTTTCCTCCCATTCAGCTGTACAAAACCTATCCATTCAAGGCCCATCATTGTTACTTCCTTTGGGATCACCCCAGTCCTTGCTCATTTCTCCTTTGCACTGGTTCCAAACTTCATTTAGCTCTAAATGCAGTGAACACTAGATGCAACGTTAAGACATGATACTCAAGCACTATTCCTCCTGGGGACATGGGACAGATGGAAATACCACTGGTTTGACTTGTATGCTGTTTTTGTTTTTTTTTTAAAGATTTTATTTATTTGAGAGAGAGCATGAGAGGGGGGAGGGTCAGAGGGAGAAGCAGACTCCCCGCTGAGCAGGGAGCCCGGTGTGGGACTCGATCCCAGGACTCCAGGATCATGACCTGAGCCGAAGGCAGTCGCTTAACCAACTGAGCCACCCAGGCGCCCCGTGACTTGTATGCTGTTAAAACATCTGTGATATCTTGTATTGTTGGCTGTCTCATTATGTGTGTATATCTTGTAACTATCAGTTGATGGATAGCTATCTATGACCTGACTCCAATGGGCATTTTTTTTTTAAGATTTTATTTATTTGACAGAGAGAGCGCGAGCACACAAGCAGGGGGAGCGGCAGAGGCAGAGGGAGAAGCAGGCTCCCCGCAGAGCAGGGGGAGCCCAATGTGGGACTTGATCCCAGGACCCCTTCAACTGAGCCACCCAGGCACCCTCCAATGGGCATTTTTAGCTTTATCTCGTACTCCTAATAGGAAAATACTATTTTTGCCAAACTGGGACATTTTCCAGCAGACCTGTGCTTTCTCATTTTCTTGCTTTTAAGTTCTCCTCCCTTTCTGGAATTTCTTTTTTTTATCCTTCTCTCATCCTCATCTATAGGAATTTAATCCCTCCTTCAAGGTCCAGTTCAAATATTACCTCCTCCATGAAACTTTTTTTCAGCACCCACAGCCTGCATTAACCGACCTTTGCCCTAAAGCTCCATAACCTGTAGAGCAGTGGTTCTCAAGTTGGGGCAGTTTTGCCCCCCAGAGGACACCTGGCAACATCCGGAGACATTTCTGGTTGTCAGAGTGGTTTGAGGAGGGTGCTACTAGCATCTAGTGGGTAGAGGCCAGAAATGCTGCTAAATATCCTACAACGTGCAAGGACAGTCCCCCACAACAAAGAGTTATCAGGCCCAAATGTCAGTGGTGCTGAGGTTGAGAAACTACCTTAGAATTTGTCCAGTTCACAGGCTTATGTTTATACTGCTTTGAACTGTAGTGATTTGTTTATGGACTTAATCTCCCTTACTCAGTGGACTTAATGGTTGAAGATGAATTCAGTCCCAAACCTGTGCTTTCTTGTTAACTTCATAGGGTTTAATCCTACACCTGTGGCCTAAATCCTAACTGCTCAGTGTAATTTAGGGCCAGAGATGAAAAGAGGTCTTCAGGGGCTCCTGGGTGACTCAGTCGTTAAGCGTCTGCCTTTGCCTCAGGTCATGATCCCGGGGTCCTGGGATCAAGCCCCGAGCCTCACATCGGGCTCCCTGCTGAGCAGGGAGCCTGCTTCTCCCTCTGCTTGCTGTTCCCCCTGCTTGTACTCTCTCTCTCTTTCTGTCAAATAAATAAAATTTTTTAAAAAATTTAAAAAAAAAAGAGGTATTCGGGACGCCTGGGTGGCTCAGACGGTTAACCATCTGCCTTCGGCTCAGGTCATGATTCCAGGGTCCTGGGATCGAGCCCCGCATCGGGCTCCCTGCTCAGCAGGGAGCCTGCTTCTCCCTCTCTCTCTGCCTGCCGCTCCCCCTGCTTGTATTCTCTCTGTCAAAAAAAAAAAAAAAAGGTCTTCATCGTGGGGTGGATGCAGTGAGGCAGTCAGCTAAATTTCTCTCCTTTTCACCCTCCAGGTCTTTCATCTGTAATAACCTGGGAGGCAGTGTGATACAGGGACTGTAGAGCATAGAGGGAGCATTTGGGGTCCGAAGACAGTTGGGATTCGGTTCAAGCTGTTGCATGTATTAGTTGTGTGGTGTTGCTCAGTCCATTTCCCCTCTTTCAGCCTCCGAGTCCTCATCTGTGTCCTAGAGATGATGCCAGTGTGCCAGGGTTGTATTTCACAGTGCCATCCTGATAATCCAACAAGATGTTAGATGTAAAGGTGCTTTTTAACTGTGAGGTGCTATAATAATTACTCATTCAGACAGTAGTTTATATGTAAAAAGAGAGGATGTGAGTCAGCTCGCTGTAGAAGCACCACTGTCTACCTTCTCACTTCCTGCAGCTTTTTAGCCATAACTACTTCAGCACCAGCTGACCCCTTCCAGCTCATTCTCCTCAGTAAGCCTCCTTTGTTTGTTGCCTTCATTCTGTTTTGGTTGCCTGCCTGAGGTCTTGCCAAAACCAAAGTGATTAACTTTGCCCTTAGAATACAAACTAGTGACCTGGTGTCAGTACATCCTGGCAAAGCCTGACGAAGGCCAGACAAATTACTGTGGTCATGGGGCAAGCTACAAAACAAGACAGCATGTAGTTTAGCCAATACTATGTGTAGTCCCTTACTGTCTTTTTCAAGTAACAAAGCAATGTTTTTTAAGCACTGGAAATCTTAGTGAGTTTTCTCTGACTAAATAGACACAATGCAGGGTGAGATAAAAGCCTGAGAGCCTCATGCCCCTGCGATCAGGCCAGGTGCACCTTTCTGCTGATTTGCTGAGTGACCTTCAGTTAGTTGTTGAACCTCATCAAGTTGGTAATGGGGGTGTGGATCTCCGAAGATTGTAGTAAGAACTGAAGAGTTGGGGGATGGAGCACTCACTCTGGGGAATAATGTAAAGTACTACATTAAAGGGAACTTCTGGGTTGCAGAATGTCAGTCCTGTCAGGAGCCAAAAAGGTCATCCTACCCAGTCTCTTCCCTTGACTGATGAGGAAGCTGAAGCCTGGAAAGGGAAAATACTTTGCCCAGTGCCACTCAACTAAGTAGGAGCCCACCTAGGTCCAGAGTCCACATTTGATGTTTATGGGCTCTTTCCCAAACTGGAAGAACATGGGCATCCATTCTTTCTGAGTGAACAAAGTTTGCACTATATTGTTGGACTTTAAACTGTGTTCTGCAGAACCCTAGCAGTCTCATCACCACTTCAGCCAGAGCCCCTACACTTTTCTCTGTTTCCTTTTTCAGAGTTGTGATGCAAAATTTAAGTTCGTAGTCTTGATGATCTTTAAACGCCCTCTCAGTGCTGTCTCTGAGTATCAGAGAACACTGGTGTCTCTCCTGGTCATCCTGGGAACATTTTTGCTTGCATTTCAGTTCAGAAATACCAGTTTCTGTATTTCTACAAAGTCATATACAAAGTCATGGGCTTTTTAGCATGGAGAACTGAACCTCATTTTCCCTAGATTTTCACTGTCAAAAGAACGGTCCTTTCTCAGTCCTGATCCCCCCCACAACATTGGAATTTTCCTCCTCTTCCATATAAATCTCCCTTCTCCCCATGACTTCTTTGACATCATATTTTTGCTTTTCTTCTTGTATCTCTGAGCATTTTTTCCTTTGTGTCTTACTGGTTCCGCTTGCTTGCTTGCTTTTTTTTTTTTTTTTTTTAAGGGATTTTATTTATTTTTTTCTAATATTTTATTTATTTATTTGAGAGAGAGATAGTGAGAGAGAGCACAAACGGGAAGGAGCAGGAGAAGCAGGGAGCAGGGAGCCCGATGTGGGGCTCGTCCCAGGACCCTGGGATCATGACCTGAGCCGAAGGCAGACGCTTAACGACTGAGCCACCCAGGCGCCCCGCTTGCTTGCTTTTTTAATTATTTGAGAGAGAGAAAGAGAGCTTGCACACTGGAGTTGGGTGTGGGGGAAGGAGAGGAGCAAGAGAGAGAGAGCGGCAGAGAATCTCAAGCAGAATCTGCACTGAGTACAGAGCCCAGTGCTGGGCTTGATCTCATGACCCTGAGATCATGATCTGGACTGAAACCAAGAGTTGGATTCTTAACCGACTGAGCCACACAGACGCCCCGTGGTTCTGCTTTCTTTCCCATCACTAAGTTTTCTTTCAGAAGAGCCCAGGCCCTGCATCTCCTCCTCATCTCTAGTTTGGTAAGCGCCTGTGGATTTTCCTCATTAATTCACTCCTGCCTATGCTCAGGTCTCTTGGAGGCCCAAATATTAACTTTGAATCAACATTGATTTTTTTTCATCAATTTCTCTGTTACTGCTTCTCAGCTCCCCCACTGCACCATTATTCTTTATCCTTCGAATTGAAAACCTTGGCAAAATCTGACTCTTTTCTGACCGTATGCTATTTTTACCAACTTTGTACCCAGATGTCCCTTTTTCTTTCTGTGATTCCAGTAGTGTTATCACACTTGTCACCTTTCAGCTAGGATTTCTGTAGCAAACTACTAAACTCTTCTCTTTCTGTAGTATATTTCCCTTCTAGTTGGTCTCAGTTGTTGAATCTTTTCAAAATCCCATTTAATTTACTGAAATCCTTTTGGGAATAGGCAGGATGAAATTAGATGAATAGAGTCTTTTTCTCCCCCATCCTCATCTCTATTAAGGATTTTTGCTGATAATCAAGCCTTTCAGTTACTCACCTCCTCAACTTAGATGTTCTCTCCTCGTCAGCTGATGAGGTCACATGTTGGATGGTCATCATTCCAAACTGATTGGCTAAGATCCTAAACAAGGTCCCCAGGTGGTTGTCTGTACATTGAGGTTTGAGGCACACTGTTCTAATAACAAACAAGAAATAGCTCTTGTTTCAGCTCAAGTAATAGCTGGAATTTTATTTCTCTTATCCCTCCTCATTCTATCTTCTCCTTGTCTTCAGCTAACTACTGAGATAGTGAAGAGTCTTGTCCTGATACGGTGACTCAAACCTTCAGTCTGGCTTCCAAGTCAATGGTGGTATAGGATTGCTCTAGGCTTCTACTACCTTTACTTCAAGGAGGTGCCCCTGTGGGTATAGAGGAAGAAATTTGTCCAGGGTCCTACAACCAGCACATGGGGCCTGGCGTAGACATATGATAGTGGGGAAAGCAAAGGTTTTTACATTCTTGCTCTATTACTTACATGGATGGGAGATACTAGAAGAGTTACTTAACTTCTCTAAGCCTAAATTTATCATCTCTAAACTAAGAAATGAAAATATCTGCCTGAGAAGATTGTTAGGAGGATTAAACGTAGCGTACTTAGAGTATAATTCCTGGCACAGAGTAGGAATTACACTTTTTCCCTTTCACTCTCTAGCCATTTGGTACCAGGTTCACTGCCTCAGTTTGAGGATGGATGGTTTTAACTTGTTAGCCCTCCCTCTGCCTCCTACAACTGGGAAAGAGGATGAACGTTTTGTTATCTACTGTAGTTTATAAAATCCCTACCAGCTTTATAAGTATATTTGGAGCCCTGGGGCACCTGGGTGGCTCGGTCGGTTAGGCGTCCAACTCTTGATCTCAGCTCAGGTCTTTTTATTGTTTTATTTTTTAAAGATTTTATTTATTTATTTGACAGAGAGAGACACAGCGAGAGAGGGAACACAAGCAGGGGGAGTGGGAGAGGGAGAAGCAGGCTTCCTGCGGAGCAGGGAGCCCGATGCAGGGCTCAATCCCAGGACCCTGGGATCGTGACCTGAGCCGAAGGTAGACGCTTAACGACTGAGCCACCAGGCGCCCTCTGCTCAGGTCTTGATCTCAGGGTTGTGAGTTCAAACTCCACGTTGCGCTCCACGCTGGGCATGGAGTCTACTTAAAAAAAAAAAAAAAAAGGAATATTAGTAGCCTTTATTACCAGGATGGGATCTGGCAGCCCTATCATTTCTGCAGATGAGGGAACTGCAGGCCTTAAAGATCCCCAGGAGGGAGCCAATCTGTGTAGCTGAGAGATCTGGAGATGGAGTTTTCCACCATGTGATCTTAGTTTTCTTATAAGTGTTATAAAATTCCTTATTGGCAAGGGATTGGGACAATGAGAACTGAGCAAAAGTTGAATCTCTGGAGGAATGCAGTAGGTCCCCTATAACGTGGAAGGTAAACATCTACTGTCTTGTTGCCAGTTCCCAAGTCATACTGGAACAGTTCACTGTCCTGCATTGTCTGCATTGGACCCAGCTGATAGGGACAGGCTTCTCATTTAATTTGTGCCCTTGTTTAAGTGTTTCTCCTGGCACAAACATTGCATTTTTCTTCATCTTTAAAAAATGCATGGGAACACTAGGTGAATGCCAGTCACTTTGGAACTGAGGGCACTTCTGGCTTTCTTCTGGCCCTGAGGAACCTTTTTTTTTTTTTTTTAAGATTTTATTTATTTGCGAGAGAGAGAATGAGAGACAGAGAGCATGAGAGGGAGGAGGGTCAGAGGGAGAAGCAGACTCCCTGCTGAGCAGGGAGCCCGATGTGGGACTCGATCCCGGGACTCCAGGATCATGACCTGAGCCGAAGGCAGTCGCTTAACCAACTGAGCCACCCAGGTGCCCGGCCCTGAGGAACCTTGACACATCTCTCCACACGGAGTTACATTTGAGTAATTAACATCTTGAAGGGTCCTGCTTTCAAGTGAGTGAATTAAAGTAGGGAATAAAGTGGGTAGATTGGAAAATAATTTCAGGAAATCACCACTTTACATGGAAAAAAGAACAAGTGGAAATAGACTAAAATGTTAACAGTGGTTATCTTTAGATGGAAGGACTGTGAGTAAAATATCTTTTCATTATTCTGTGATTTCACATTTTCTTTTTTTTAATAAGAGACTCTTCTGGTTTTTCTTTTAGAGATTTTATTTATTTGTTTGACAGAGAGAGAGCATAAGCAGGGGGAGCAGCAGGCAGAGGGAGAGGGAAAAGCAGGCTCCCCACCAAGTAGGGAGCCCGATGTGGGGCTCGATCCCAGGACCCTGGGATCATGACCTGGGCCGAAGGCAGACCCCAACCAACTGAGCCACCCAGGTGCCCCTGATTTCACATTTTCTAAAGTGAACACGTACTATCTTTATAATAGGAAAAAGAACTTTAAAATTGCCATTTTAAATTACTGATAAGCAGTGACATCCAAATGAAAAGTAGCTACGGTTTATAATGTGATTAATAAACACATAACGAGGGATGCCTGCCTGGGTGGCTTAGTTGGTTAAGCATCAGACTCTTGGTTTCAGCTCAGGTTGCAATCTCAGGGTCATGAGATGGAGCCCCTGAGTGGGGCTCTGAACTCAGCATGAAGTCTGCTTGAGATTCCCTTTCCCTCTCCCTGCCCCTACTGCTTGTGCACGTGCTTTCTCTCTCTCTCTCTCTCAAAATAAATAAATAAATATTTAAAAATAAAAATAAACACACAACGAGTATAGATCCCAGTTAGGCCAATATTTTGGGTCAATTGGGTCAAAGTGGTATTGTAAAAGAGAATTGCAAATGCCAGCTGAGATTTGTGATGAAAGATTCAAGCCACCTCATCCCCTTATGAAATGTATGTGGTAGGGGTGCCTGGGTGGCTCAGTCGGTTAAGTGTCTGCCTTCAGCTCAGGTCATGGTCCCAGGGCCCTGGGATCGAGTCCCGCGGCCTCCTTGCTCAGCGGGGAGCCTGCTTCTCCCTCTGCCTGCTGCTCCCCCTGCTTGTGCTCTCCCTCTCTGTCAAGTAAATAAATAAAATCTTTTTTTAAAAAAAATGTACGGGGCGCCTGGGTGGCTCTGTCATTAAGTGTCTGCCTTCGGCTCAGGTCATGATCCCAGGGTCCTGGGATCGAGCCCTGCATCGGGCTCCCTGCTCCGCAGGAAGCCTGCTTCTCCCTCTCCCACTCCCCCTGCTTGTGTTCCCTCTCCCGCTGTGTCTCTGTCAAATAAATAAAATCCTTAAAAAAAAGGAAAAAGGAAAAAAGAAAAAAGAAATGTACGTGGTATAGAAACAAAACAAAAATTCAGCTTCTGGTCATTCAGTAGCTCAATTAAGTTTATAGGTTGCCTGGGAGCTGAGAAAAAGAACCATGTTCTTTTGGAGGTTAAATATCATCAAGCTTGTGCTCTGTTAAGTGGCACAGATGTTTGGGATGCTTGTGATTGGCCTGTGGGGTCCATAGTTTGAGGAGTGTTCCTGACTGGCATCCTCTGGGTTCTTAGAAGGAATGATAAAAGGGCCTTTGTTAGTCTGTTCTAAAGTAGTCACAGTTGGAAGCAGAATTTATTTTGATGTATTGGTCAGTAATAGCTAAAAGGTAGCCTAGACTCCATACCCTCTCCATAGCTAAGTAAATCAAAGCCATGTAATCCTATGTCTGGAGGGAAAAACAGAAAAATGAATTAATATAGTAGGCTAATATTTTATGAAGGCTTTTGTGATTCTCACAATCAAAAGTAATTATTCCTTCTTTGAACTATTATGCCCCTTCTATTTACTTCTCATTTTGTAGTTAGTTTTATAGATAGCTGTCATCTCTACTCTAGTAAGCTCCTGGAAAGCAGGGACCTTTTTTTTATTTTCCATAATGCTTTGCACACTGGGTACTCAGTAAGTGGTAATAACTACATCCCCAACTCACTGAATTAGCATTTTTCTGGACTGATGAGTTCATGGCCAAGGCAGAGGGGAGGAAGCCTGGGGCTTTAAAGTCTGGATGGAGGGGCGCCTGGGTGGCTCAGTCGTTAAGCGTCTGCCTTCGGCTCAGGTCATGATCCCAGGGTCCTGGGATCGAGCCCCGCATCGGGCTCCCTGCTCAGCGGGAAGCCTGCTTCTCCCTCTCCCACTCCCCCTGCTTGTGTTCCCTCTCTCGCTGTGTCTCTCTCTGTCAAATAAATAAATAAAATCTTTAAAAAAAAAAAAGTCTGGATGGAAATACTGGCAATATTCAATATTTACAACCTTTCCCCATGACTCCCTGTCCAGTGGGATGGAGTAAGGATTTATGACTCATTACCCTGTCTCCTCCTCTCCAACTACTTTCTTCTCCTAGAAGTGTTTTCCTGTCTTCTCTGTCTCTGTGTTAGTTATTTTTTGCTATATAAGAAGTCACTCCAAAACAGAATAATTATTACTATTCATACTTTCTGTGGGTCAGGAATTCAGGTGGTGGCTTGGTAGGGTGGTTCAGGCTTAGGGTCTCCAATGTGGTTGCAGTCAGATATCTCTGGGGCTGCAGTCATCTGAAGTCTTGACTGGGGCTGGAAGATCCATGTGCAAGGTAGCTCACTCACATGGCTCGCGGGTTGGTACTGTCAAGATGGTTCCCCTTGGCATGGGCCTCCCCAGAGGACTGTGTGAATGTCCTCACAATACCATAGCTGGCTTCCCCCAGAACTAATGAATGAAGACTGTAATGTCTTGAAGCAGAAGCTATGCCATTTATGACGCAGCCTCAGAAGCCATATATTGCTGCCTCTGCCATATTTTATTATGTTACACACCATCCCTGATTTATTTGGATTGGAGACTACATGACTGCAAATATCAGGAGTCAAGGATCATTGGGTTGTTTGGAGGCCATCTTGGAAGCTGGCTCTCATACTCTCCATCCACTGTTGTGATTCCCTAAGTGAAGGCTGATGAGTTTAGCCTTGGTTCATCTGCCCCTTAATTCTCATTCCTTAGTCAGGGCCTCATCCTAGCATTAGCCTTCAGTTTTTGTTTCCCTCTTAATCCATCCCCCAAACTGTTGTTTCCTGAAGCATAGCATTGAGCGTGTTGTTCTCTTAGTTATACATCTTCAGTAACTAAACTGGACACTCCAGAAGGGCAAAGACTATTGTATTAATTATCTGTTGCTACAAAGAAAAAAAGAAAGTACTACCACAAACTTACTGACTTAAAACAAGACACAACACACATTTATTATCTGACAATATCTGGGGGTTGGGAATCTGGCATGGGTTGACCCGGGTCCTCTGCAAGTCTGCAGTGAAGGTGTTGGTCAGGGCTGTTTTCTCATCTGACGTTTGATTGGGGAACGATCCACTTCCAGGCTCATGTGGTTGTTGGCAGCAATCAGTTTTTACAAGTTAGACTGAGGGTCTTAGTTTCTTAACTCTTTTGGCTGGAGGCTGTCCTCAGTTCCTTGCCATGTGGCCCTCTCACAACATGCCAGCTTCTTCAAAGCTAGCAAAGGAAAGTGTGTTTTTCAGCAAGACAGATGTTAAAATATTATATAATATCATCATGTACAGGTACTCCTGTGCATTCCATCACTTGCCATTTTGGTTACAAGCAAGCCAGGGGTCTCACCCACCCTCAGTGGTGGGGAGGGCGATTATGGAAGGGTGTGAATAGGAGGCAGAGATCATTTTAAAGTCTGTCTGCCATGACTGTTTAGTTTCCTTTGTCTTCAGCATCCTGAGCAGTGCATGACATATACTAAGCTCTAGTATTTGAATGAATGGACATAGTGTGACTATTATGTTTTCAGCTTCTAGTTTAAGCCTCTTTCTTTACTTCCTTTTCTTCTGTTTCAGAGTTACTCATTTATTCTCGAGAATCCTCTACTCTCATCTATCCTCATGGATGAACTTCAGGATGTTCAACTCACAGAGATCAAACCACTTCTAAATGATAAGGTAAAGACTACACTGTTTTCACTAAACTATATATGTCTTTTCTTCTGTGATTAATTCATTTTCTCTATTTTCTGAATAGTAACTAATTCAAAACATAATCAGCTTTTCTATGGAGGAAATACTTTAAAAAATATGTTTCTTAACACTTTGATGTCTTTCCCTCCTTTTTTCTTTCCTCCTACTTTTGTTTCCACGGGCCAGATCCAATTAAGTTATTCTTGAGATTTTTCCTGTTTTACTGATAGAGACGTTAAAGGAAAAAAATAATATGACAGAGTTAGGATGAGAGAAAGGTTTCACTTAGAACCCAAGTGTCTTGACTTTCTGTTTCTATAAGGAGAATGAACATCCATGGCTGGTGATGTATATAGGCTGCAACACTTTCCCTAAAGTTTGTCAAGTCTGTGATGTAACCTTTCTGTCAGCTTTGAGGTTTTCATCGGGATGTGTGGATATCGATAATACGCCCCGTTTTTATGTTAGTGTTAGAGAACAGTGAGCCGCATAGTTCACAGCCACCAGGATTCAGGGAGTAGAGAGTGGTGTGATGGTAGGAGTTACCAAAAAGCTAAGACCTCTCTCCTGTCCCTCCCCATTCAGTAAATGTGCCTGAAATTCCCTCTTTTCTACCCTTTGCTTTTCGTTTATTGTCATTGCCCCTATTAAAATACTCTTATAGCTTGGTGTGAATGAGCCTGTGGCATTCTCCCCTGAGAAAAGTATTGATAAAAAGTAAGAGTAAAGATGGATGAGGTTGGGATGGGAGTACTACACTGGAAGATACTGTTGCCCTTATCTTTTTTTGCCCAGAGGCGCATTTATAACTTTTGGGGCTTTTGACTTAACTGTGTATTTATTAATTTGCTATTGAATCCTGCCAGTCTTGTTTTCATTCCTGTGACCTCATCTCTCCACCTACATTCCCACCCTTTCCTTTTATCCTGCACTAGTTTTTGCTTTCTCCCTCGTCAAGCTGCACACACTTTTTTAAGCCCCCATTTGGTTTTTCCTGCTGCTTTCCCTCATGTTTTCAGAAAACCCTCTCCTTCTTTATTGTCTTTGGTGCATGTGAAGGGCTGTCCCCAAAATGATGTGCCACAAGGAGGAGGAAAGAAATAAAATCTGCATCTGTAGAGCTTATGTATAGCCACAGAAATGAATAGTTACAGGTGGGAGTAGGCAGTTTAGCTTCAGGAAGGTAGTAATCCATCCTAAACCTGGCTGATCATCAGAATCAGCTGGGTAATTGTTTAAAAATACAGAATATTGGGTCCCACTGTAGACCAACTAAATTGGAATGTGAGGGGAGGGGGACAGGACACACACATACTTTTCTGTGATCAGTGGTCCTCAACTTTAGCTGCTTTTTGGAATTACTTGGGGAGATTTAAAAATCACCAGTGATTTTTTGGTAGAGATTCTCCACAAAGTTTCTGACTAAATTGGTCTGGGGTATGGTTGAGCTTTTTTAAAAAATCCCAAAGTTGAGAACTATGCCTCAAGTGAGTGGTTAGTCATTGTTGGAAACCCGTGACCTGATATTTGAGGACTGCAGCACAAATAGGAGGAGGATCCTTCCTAGATCCTGGAAATTCACAGGATGCCTGAGTAGGCCTACATGAAAGAGCTGCAGGCGTTAATTGACCGCATATCTCATAGAAAAGACAGCTGGAAAAGGAAAGATTGAATGAATGTGACAACAGAAAAGCAGTGAATTAACTCCTGGGTCCTCCTTTCTGAGGCCACAGTGATACCTTGGCTGCGTCTGAAGTGTGCCCAAGTGCTGTGGTTGGAATTTGTGCACCTCTCCTCTCCCCAAACTCACATGTTGAAGCCCTCACCCCCTATGTGACTATATTGGAGATAGGGCCCTTAGGAGGTGATTAAGGTTAAATTAAGTCATAGGGTGGAATTGGAGTGTGAATCCATAGAATTGGTGGCCTTGTAAGAGGAAGAGAGATCTCGCTCTCTCACACACTGCCCCTTCCCGCCCCACCCCCATCCCATGTGAGGACACAGCAAGGTGGTAGCCGTCTGCAAGCCAGGAAGAGAGCTCTCACCAGAAACCAAACCCTGCTGGAATCTTGATCTTGGACTTCCAGACTCCAGAACTGTCAGAAAATAAATTTCTCTTGTTTAAGCCCCTTAGGCATCCCAAGCAGTCTAAGACACCAAGCAATCAATATCTCACTTCCTAACATCTGTTAGCTCCTCTTTGATAGGCCTGTGCTGTTCCTGCCCACTTCCCACGCTCCCTCTCTCTCCCTGAGACATGTTCCTATCCCCTCACTATTCGTGAGAGCTCCCCTGCTCCAGCCCAGCTTTGCAGAAGATTGGCAAGAGGCCCTCTTTGGATGATGGCATTCTCAAACAAGAGTTCCACCCCCTGTAAGTCCCCCTGCCCCAGTACATGAGTGTTTCTGTCTTTGCCCAGCAAGTGTGTGCTTCTGCATTCATTGTGAAAGGTATGATGGTAATGCCCTTCATCAGTTATTTTATTTGATCCCCCCAATACCCCGGTGGTAATAGGGAGCACAGATCAGTTTGTTCCCATACTGCTATTGAGAAAACTAAGGATGAGAAAGGTGAAGTAGCTTACTCAGATTGAGTATCAAAGAATGCTTGCTGTGGGGCAGGACTTCTCAGTCTTGGCACTGTTAATGTTTTGGGCTGGATGATTGTTGTGGGGGACCGTTGTGCATGTTGTAGGATGTTTAGTAGCATCCTGGGTCTCTATCCACTAGATGCCAGCATCTCTCAGTGGTGACAACCAAAAATGTCTCCAGACATGGTCAAATGCCCCCTGGGGGCTGAGTCTCCCATTTGAGAACCACTACTATAGGGGATAGGCCTCCAGATTTGAATAGGAGTAGAAGTCTTGAAGTTTTTTGTTTGGGAGGAGTTTTTTTGGCCTAGCCTACTATTATTTATATTTATTAAGCACTCTTATATGCCAGGTGTTACCTTCTCTCTTTTAAATCAAAAGAGTATCCCTTTGAAGTACATAGTATTATTCCTAACTTAGAAGATGAAAATCTGACTGAAAAACTGACTTGCCCAGTCAGTATGTGGCAGAGTCAGGACTGAAACCGGGTCTGTCCTATCCTAATCCCTTAGGCCTTTCCACTGTGCTGACCCCATCACCTCTGTGGCTTGCCCTGTCTCTTTAAGGAAAAGTCTAGAAACGTGTATCAGTTCACTTCATCTTTTTGTCCATTCTTATAGATATACTCTTATCCAGAAGGCATCACCATACCCTTCCAGGCTTCAGGGAGCTGGAGGAAGTCTAGACCCAACCTGTTATGGAGAGATTTGTCCTGAGATGACTATAAGGAAGCATTCTCAAAATAGCTTTAAGCAAGGCTTATGTTAACTCATCTCTTGTCATTTGTTGGTACTTTTCCCATTTAATTTTAGTGTGCTTGTAATTTTGTCTGTGGCTCAGATTTGTGAAGAAGTGGGTAATCTTGCCATGCTTCTTTTGGCTCCAGTGATGAAAAGATGCAACTGCCAGCACTTATCTTTGTTTTTGGGGGCAGAAATTGTACAGACATATGAACTGATTTTTTTTTAAATAACATTTAGCTATTTTTAGTGCATTTTCACAAGTATTATATTCTCCTTAAATCTCCCAACCTGCTATGGAATAAGTAGTTAAAGGTTTTAACTACTTAAAATGGAATTATCTTAACTCCATTTTACAGGTAAGGCTGAGAGAAGGTTATATGACTTACCCAAAGTTAGTGTCCAGTAAGGTGGTGAAGCCTAGTACCCACATCTGTTTACTTCAACTCAGATCAGGGGGTTTAGGCCTCTTCCCACCATCTGCCACCTCTTGGAGCTGGTTATTCCAGCTTCCTCAACCACCAGACCTTGTAACAAGCAAGAGAGTTGACCAGTTAGTGCTTCCTTTTCCCTGACCTCAACTACATTAAAATATGTGCCAGAAAAGACTAGCAGAAAAATACGAAAACATTAACGATAGCAGCTGTTTGTCAAGAGAGAGATGATGGATGATTATAATTTTCCTTATACTTCTCTACAATGAGCATGTACCTTCCTCTTTGTAATTAGAAAACCAGAAAAGGAGCGCCTGGGTGGCTCTAGTTGGTTAAGCGTCTGCCTTCAGCTTAGGTCATGATCCCGGTGCTGGGATCAAGGCCCACATTGGGCTCCCTGCTCAGTAGGGAGTCTGCTTGTCTCCCTCTCCCTCTGCCTGCGGCTCTGTCTGCTTGTGCTCTCTCTCTCTGTCAAATAAGTAAATAAAATCTTAAAAAAAAAAAGAAAGAAGAAAACCAGAAAAAAAGGATTTGGTATGGTACAAAAATACTGAGCCTAGTGAAAGCCAAAGGGCAGCCTTGAGGAAATAAGTAGAAGGCCCCCGTTGGCTTCTATGGAATTGAGGAAATATCAAGGAGGGGAGTAACTATTTAGTGGGGAGAATAGAAACAAGTTATTTACTTCTTTCTGGTTGTTAAAATAGAAAGTGAGATAGACCCTACTGCAGTTTAAGTTTTCCGTCTCTACTAGTGACTGGAAATATAAGCAGAGGAGAGAGGAGGGAGAAGCCGTGCATTTTTATAACTTTCAGGACAGCAGAGACAGCCAAAAGGGTTAGTGCCAAGGCTTTTTTTTTTTTTTTAATTTTAAAAAGTTATTGACATTTTCATTAAAGAATATTATTTCTGAAGTGCTACATCTACTATGCACTGGAGGGTGGGTGTCCCTTAATGTGCTAAGAAGTAATCGTCAGATGTTATAAGAAATGACCCAGATGGGACTGGAGCAGGAAATGAGTTCCTGAGCAAGTAATGGCTGCCACTGTGACAGAACACTGTCAACCAGCTACAAGATCAGCAGGAGATGGTGGAAGAAGCCTTAGCCACAGGATGCCTAAGGAGTTTTTAGTGCAGGGGGTCAGTGACACATGTTAATAGCCTGATAGTATGTTACTTTAGAGGAGAAGTTATTTTGGAGTTGAAATTGTACCTTTTCAGCAGTCTGCAGATGATTATCTGATTGTAGATAGATGTATCCAAGTATCTGACCTCTTTACAAATTTCCTTATGAAGTCTGTTTCTTAATTAGTATTTTTCGAAGGTAATAATATAGATGCTTTAAATATGTATACACATATGCCCACATAAACAAACACTTGCATATATGTAATTTTTAATCTGGATTATCAGCTTGAACAGTTCCTACTTAAAAACAGTTTATTGATGATTGTAAAACATTGATTTATTAATCTGTGTTAATTGATTATATTAATCTTTATTAACAAAGAAAAACAGTATTTTCTAGGCTTATCTAACCCTTCTGCTTATACAGTTCATCTTTCCACTTTCTGTTGGTAAGGATTATTGTCTTTTGTTACTAAAAATGCCATATTTTATTCTCTTTGACATTTTTTTTTCAAATCAGCTTGTTTCTAAAATTTTTACTGTTGTAACAACTCTTTCTCCCCACTTTAGTTCCTAGCATATCAATTGCATGTAACTTTGGTATTCATTTCTTAACTCAAATTGACTATCTCTATTTTGAGATGCTTATAACCTTTACAAAATGATGTTTACTGCATTTACTAAGTACCAGGACTGGGAGTAGAGTGATAAATCAGACACAGGTCCCTGACCCCACTTCAAGTTCACAGAAGAGGTAGATTTACCCCAAATCTCTTCCTGTTGGTAGTTGATTCTAAGGTCTTACACATCTTGCCGTTCTTTATATCTGTTGTTTTCTGTCTTTTGAAACTATATATATATGCCTCTTGACTAGATCTCATGTTGGGAAACTACATTTTTCTTCTCCCTAGCAATTACTTATTTTTTTATATCCCCCCCCACCCCCTTCTTTTCATACTTCTCTTCATTCATTGATCTATTCTTAGTTGCTTCTTGCTTATTCTCCAGGCTTGTATTTGAGAGAATGACTTCTTTTTAACTTACCTTCTTGAGCTGCTTCATTTACCTTCTACATTTGGCTCTGAGGCTGCACCAGAAGATACTCCCCTTGGCTGGCTTCTACCTTAACTGTAACTTACAGTAATAATGTATCTTTTTTCTTGACTTATTCTTTTTTCTGTCTTTCCCCAAATTATTCTATTATTTTAATTTCTTTCTTGAATCTCTTTCTGCTAATTAAGTCTGCTTAGTGCAAGAATCTCTCTGAACATGGAATTACTAGTATCTTCAAAATGGACAGAAAGAAAAAAGAAAACACCCAGAACTTGAAACTTCTAGAAGTTTTGTTAGAGTGTAACCATGTACCTCAAATATCAAAGATAGATAAGTGGCCAGGGAATTCTTTCTCCTAGGATACACCCAGTGAGTAGTAGTGAATTTTTAATGAGTTCAGAGAATATGGTTTCAGTTTACCTCAGTTGAGTGGGGATCAGCTAATGATCTCCATTCAGACACTCTGGATGCCAAATACTGTCAGGCAGACCTGATCATATCCTTTCTCTAAGATGATCACTCAGGAAGCTTGAAGCCATTCTCTAAGACCCGTCTGGCATGTCTTTAAAACAACAACAGCAAGGGCGCCTGGGTGGGTCAGTTGGTTAAGCGTCCGACTCTTGATCTCAGCTCAGGGCTTGGTGTCAGGGTTGTGAGTTCAAGTCCTGTGTTGGGTTCCACGCTGAGTGTGGAACCTACTTAAAAAAAAATTTAAAACAACAATAAGTGTTACACTGAGGAATGTATAGAATTGTTGAATCGCTACATTGTACACCTGAAGCTAATGTAACACTGTACATTAATTATACTAGAAGTAGAGTAAACAAGTGTTAGATAGTCTTCATCCAGTTATTAGTACCTTTTTTCTGGGAGTCTAGCTGTGTATGTGTGATAAAGAACATATAGTTGTTTTTTGCTAGATGCTTAACAAAGAAGAGTGGCTTTGATTTCTGGAGAGAATTGCCTCTTTCTGCTTTTGGTGTTTCAGAGGCTTTGTGCTCGTCTCAGGCTTTAGGAACTCACAGAATGCCTCATGACTGTGATCATGTGGTTGTGAGGAAGGGGAACTCATGCATATACTGACAGCTGCTTCTCAAATAGCTCATCAGAATTTGTGTCTCTGTGTTCCATGACCAAGATTTTACTTCAGTCTAGAGTGATTTTCTCTAATCTTTCTAGATAATCTCTAAAGGAACCTCTGGGAGCTCTGTAAGATCGAAGTCCTAGTATGATCTGTTTTTACATCATTATACATTATTTCCTCAAAAGATTAAGTGAATCTTTAAATCTTATATTACAAAATACCAAGTTACATATTTTTTGTACCATACCAGATCTTTTTTTTCTAGTTTTCTAGTTACAAAAAGGGAAGTACTTGCTCATTGTAGAGAAGTATAAGGAAAATTATAATCATCCATCATCTCTCTATTGAGAAATAGCTGCTATTGTTAATGTTTTGGTATTTTTCTGCTAGTCTTTGTGGTGCATATTCATGTAGTTGAGGTCAAAGTGTAAAGACTATTTGTATCCTAATTTATTTTCACTAAATGACCATATCCTACTGAAACCATCTACCCTAGTCCATGAGAGGGCCCTTCTTTTTGCTTCTCATAGTCTAACTAGAAATTAAACGCAGTGACTTCTCTGAAAGAGTTCTCAGGTATTGTGTGAGACTAGTGGGAGACGTGGAACACGATGATCCTTTTGCCGATGGCAGCATTCTTTGGAGATGTGCTGCATGGTCCCATCTGCATGGTGACTTGTCTTTCCATGCTGTGACTGCATCAGACTTTATTTTGTGAACTTGGTTTCATGCCAGGAATAATACTTCAAACTAGCAGTCTCTACGACTCTCCTGTTCTCAGTGCCACCTCTTCTCTCTGTGATTGGTAATCTGTTGTGGCTTTACTGCCACTTTTAGAGAAACAAGGGTGTGCTCATCCATAGCCTTATTCTTTCAGAATCTTTCTGTATCTGCACTGCCCAATAATACAGTAGCTACTAACCACATGTGTCTATTGAGCGCTTGAAATGTGAGTAATGTGAGAAACTGGATTTTTTTTTTTTTTTTTTTTTTTTAAGATTTTCTTTATTTGCCGCGAGAGAGAGGGGGAGAGTACAAGCAGGGGGAGTGGCAGGCAGAGGGAGAAGCAGACTCCCAAGGAGCCTGATGTGGGAGTCGATCCCAGGACCCTGAGTTCATGACCTGAGCCGAAGGCAGACACTTAACCATCTGAGCCACCCAGGTGCACCTGGATTTTTTGTTTTAATAAATTTTAGTTGACACATGTGGCTAAATGGCTACCATAGTGGATAGTGCCACTCTGTATCATCTCAGCTGGTTCTGCTAGTTACTCTTATGGAGAGGACAGCTTATATCTCTGGGGGGTGTGTGTGTGTGTGTGTGTGTGTTTGTTTTACACCCTGGGCTATGTTTTTTTAACATCTCTGTTTTGTCCTGCCGGGAGTGTAGAGGGTGGACACAGAACTGTTTCTTTCCTTTCTTCTTCTTCTTTTTTTTTTTTTTAAGATTTATTTATTTATCCTAGATGCAGGGAGGGGCAGAGGGAGAGGGAGAGCCTTAAGCAGACTCCACCCTGAGCACGGAGCCCAACACAGAGCTTGATATCACAACCCCAAGATCATGACCTAAGCTGAAACCAAGAGTTGACTGCCCAGTCAGTTGTGCCACCCAGGCGCCCGGATACAGAACTGTTTCTAAGAGGATCTTCTTGAAGGGGTATGGGACTGCTCTGCACTCCTTTGGAATCAGATATCTAGATCCTGTCTGGAGGGGCAGCTTTTGGGAAGATGCTTAGTAGCAGTTCTACTGGAAGCCATTCTAGACAGAATAGAATATGTTATGATAACACGGTTTCTAAATAATGAAAGTTTTTTTTCCAGGGGAGGGGCATTTACTTTATGGAAGATCAAGTCAGAATGTTTTTTTCCCTCTAAAACACATCATTCATTATTCTTTTTATATACTCTTAGGTCATATTTTTTGCAACTCTGGTATCTGAAATGCTACAAAAATGCATTTGAGTCATTGCATTGATTTTTTTTTTTCAATCAAACATTACTATGATATAATCTCTTTTTAGAAGCTTGGTGAATTCTTCTTGGATCTTTTGACTACGTTCTACTTTTTAAATGACTCAGTGACTTGTCCTTTTTCCTATCAGCAATTTCACAGGATGTAACAGATATGCCAGTGCATTAGGAATCTGGTTTTGTCTGTCTTTCCCTCTTTTAGTGACAGTGCCTTTTTCCCTTGTTAAATTTATGACTCTTCCGGGACACCTGGGTGGCTCAGTCGGTTAAACATATGCTTTCGGCTCAGGTCATGATCCCAGTGTCCTGGGATCAAGTCCCACATCGGGCTCCTTGCTCAGCAGGAAGCCTGCTTCTCCCTTTGCCGGCCACTCCCCCTACTTGTGCTCTCTCTCTCTCTCTAACAAATAAATTTTAAAAATCTTAAAAAAAAATTTTTTTACAAGTCTTCCATTTCTCATCCATCTGTATCTTTGTTCTCCTCTTGATCCTTTAATTCCTGGTTCTGGGCACCCTGGCTCCTGCCCTCCTTTGCTCCTCTCAGGGTTGGCCTTCAACCCCGTTTTTTCCAGGTACTTCCTAGGTGGGTTGTGAATGTGCTCTAAGACTCTGATCCATGTTTTACCCTCTTTCTGCAAGTTCTCATTGCTCTCTTTAGGTAGGGAAGCAGGAAGTACAAACTTTACTGGGCAACCGGGCTCCTTTCCTTTATCTTCACACAAAGCCTGCCAAAGTGTAATCTCACCTTTTACTAACATGTTAGGAGCCCACCCTGCCTCTGAAGCCTTGTGATGAGAACCATTTTAGTTTTATGGCAACCAAGAGGCTGCACGTGCACTGCTTGCTCTGTGAACTGAACTTGCTGCACATTTGGGGAAGCCACATGGGGAAACTGACTGTGTTTTCTGCCTTCTGTTGACAGACTGGTACACGAAACTTCCAGGACTTTGACTGTCAGGTAAGGACTGTACAAGCACCAAAGGGGGGCTATGGACAGGGTCTCTGCAGTGCTTCCCTCCCTGTCCTGGTGGCCTGTAGAAGTGGATCTCTCTTCATAGCTAATCATAACTCCTTCATGTTCTTTTGGTCATTAGATCAAGTTTATTTAAAATGATTTGCTGTCGTGTTCAAAAATTGCCTGCCAGCTGCCTGTTTTATGGTTGTAGGTTCCTGGGTTGAACTGTCACTTTGTGATTAAGATCTCCTCTCCTCAAATGATATTGGAAACCTCAGTCACAGGTGTTAAATGGAGGGTTGTCACTTCGCTGCAGAGAAGGTGGGGGAGGGGCAGTTTGGAGGGGAGACTTATCAACAAAATCTTTTTCTTACCTTTTTTTTAAGTTTTATTTATTTAAGTAATCTCTACACCCAATGTGGGGCTCGAACTCATGACCCCAAGATCAAGAGTCGCATGCTTCTTTGATTGAGCCAGTCAGGTGTCCCAACAAAATCTTTTTCTAAAAGAAAAAGACAAATTAAGCATTATTAATACAAAATGCAGATTTCCTTTGGCTTTATGCTTGGAGATGCAAAATTCAATTTGACTCATTAGTATTTAATTAAATGATATTGTTCTTCCTAGTTGCTTTTGCCTTTATCTGTGTTGCCAATTTGAAAATCAATGAAATGAACCAGCATCTCTCCATCTACCTACTTTATCTATTGACTGGCCCTGAAAGAAATGGGAGGAAGGAGTGAGTACATGGAAATGAGAACCTTATAAGCCCATGCAGCCTGACTGTCCTACTTTGGGGATGGATATCATAGTAGTGGCTATTAGAAGCAACATGAAGTAGGGGCGCCTGGGTGGCTCAGTTGGTTAAGCGACTGCCTTCGGCTCAGGTCATGATCCTGGAGTCCTGGGATCGAGTCCCATGTCGGGCTCCCTGCTCAGCAGGGAGTCTGCTTCTCCCTCTGACCCTCCCCCATCTCATGCTCTCTCTCTCTCTCTCATTCTCTCTCTCAAATAAATAAATAAAATCTTTAAAAAAAAAAAAAAAAAGCAACATGAAGTAGACTCAGAGTACTAGGCAGGGAAGGAAGGTGCTGGAAAACCAACTTCCTTGCTTCCAGGATTCAGCCAACCTGTAAACGCATATGCAGGTAGTTACTTTTATTTTATTCTTAAGATTTTATTTATTTATTTATTTGAGAGAGAGCATGAGCAGAGGGAGAGGGAGAAGTAGATTCCCTGCTGAGCAGGGAGCCTGATGAGGGGCTCAGTCCCAGGACCCCGGGATCATGACCCCCAGCTGAAGGCAGAGCTTAACCAACTGAGCCACCCAGACACCCGCAGGCAGATAGTTATTTTTATTTTATTTATTTATTTGACAGAGAGGGAGCACAAGCAGGCAGAGCAGCAGGCAGAGGGAGAGGGAGAAACAGGCTCCCTGCTGAGCAGAGAGCCCAACGTGGGACTCGATCCCAGGACCTTGGGATCATGATCTAAGCCAAAAGCAGACGCTTAACTGACTGAGCCACCCAGGCATCCCCAGATAGTTAGTTATATTTAGATAAGCATTTTTATATTAAGTACAGTGGTGTCTCTCTATAGCATTAGCATTGAAAGGAAGAACTAAACCAGTTACATCATCATAATGTATTGGGTGCCTGCTGTAGGTAGTAAGCATACCTCATCTCCAGTTCTTGGAGCACTATCATGAGGTGGTTTTTATTTTCTTTGTTTTACAGATGAGGAAATTGAGAATCAGGTTTCATAACTTGCCATTGGGTAGAATTGCAGTTGCAAAACCCCACTCTTCCTGGATTCATAGCCTGATTTTTCCAACCTGGAAATGTCTAGAACTGAGAAGTTTTTAAAGAGTTGAGTTGTTCTTAAAGCTGAAGTTCTTTAACAGAACAGGTGTAACTTATTTTGTAAGGGGCAGGTTCATAGCATCGTTACAGATTTCTGAATCCCAGTGTCAAACACTTCTTGGTGTGAGTATTTGGTACTTCATATATACAAGAGAATCAACCTAGTGATGTTAAAGAATCACTTGCTGTAGGTCCTTTACACAAAAAATAAGTCATTTTTGGATAAGTAGTGGCAGTCAAGTTTGGGTTTACTTGTTTTTAATTTTTTTTTTTTTTAAAGATTTTATTTATTTGACAGAGAGACAGCGAGAGAGGGAACACAAGCAGAGGGAGTGGGAGAGGGAGAAGCAGGCTTCCCGCTGAGCAGGAGCCCCATGCAGGGCTTGATCCCAGGACCCTGGGATCATGACCTGAGCCGAAGGCAGATGCTTAACGACTGAGCCACCCAGACGTCCCTGTTTTTAATTTGATCTAACTTCAGTTATGGTTTGGATCTAAGTTGAACCAGTTTAATTTGACTGTTGTTAATATCTGATATAATTTACCTAGAAGGAGATCGTTTGAGAGAGTATGACAGTAAAATTCAAGGTAAAGAATTCCAGAAATAGAATACTTCTACTTAAAAGTATAGAAATGGGGTGCCTCAGTGGTTCAGTCGGTTAAGCGTCTGTCTTCAGCTCAGGTCATGATCCCAGGGTCCTGGGATCAAGTCTCACATTATGCTCCCTGCTTGGTGGGGAATCTGGTGGGGAATCTGCTTCTCCCTCTCCCCCAGCCCCCACTCATGCATGCATGCTCTTTCTCTCTCTCTCTCACAAAAATAAATAAAATCTTTAAAAAAAAAAAAAGTGTAGAAGCATTGATTTTCACCAAATTGAGTACCTCCACCCCCCCCAAAAAAAATTAAATATAAAAAAAATACAAGCTCAGGGTGCCTGGGTGGCTCCGTCGGTTGGGCATCTGACTTTTGATTTCAGCTGACCTTGTGATTTCAGGGTCCTTGGATCAAGCCCCACGTCAGGTTCCATGCTCAGTGGGGAGTCTGCTTGGGATTCTCTCTCTCTCCCTTTGCCCCTCCCCACTGCACGCTCTCTGTTTCTCTCCCTCTAAAATAAATAAGTAATCTTTTTAAAAAATATACACACTCACTAAAAAATAGATAAGAAAAAACAAAAAGTAAATCAAAATTACTTGTTATTTCACTAGTGTTGTTATTTGGTATATATCCTTTATGATTTTTTCACACATAAATATAGTTAGATATAAATGAAATTGAGCTTTAGAAATACAATTATGAATCAGCTTTTTAAAATTGAGGCTTAAAAATATTCTGGCAGGGGTGCCTGGCTGCCTCGGTCAGAAGAACATGTGACTCTTGATCTCAGGGTCATGAGTTCAAGCCCCACATTGGGTGTAGAGATTACTTAGATAAATAAATATTTTTTAAAATACAGTCTGACAAAAATTTGATATTTTTGGTGAAGCCTTAATATAGTAACATGTTCTGGCCTTGTGAAATCTAAGTTTTAGTTCAATCCTGATACAGATAGAACAGTGGTGAGTGTTTGTCACTGTCTGTCAGATGTCTGTCACTGGTTTTAAATGTACAGGCGCTTTGTGCTCTAAAGAAGAAAAAACCATAGACCCTTCTTTTTTCCTCTTTCCGGCACCTACGAATGCTCTTCTACCACCATTCTTGTCTGTCTCTTTGTTAAAGGCTTATGTGATGTTCTGGAGACTGGGACCCCTGGGTCAGGAGTCTAGCAACAGGTTGATAGAAGGCCCAAGAGCTAGGAACTGTGATGTTAGAAGTCTAGAATGGCCTGGTTTGCCTGAAGGCATCCCAGAAACTATTGGGCATTCTTAGGAGACAAAACAGAACAGATCCAAAGCCAGCATTGTCACTAAATGGAAAAGCATCAGCATTGGCATTGGTGTTGACCATTCGCATAACTGTGGCACCATGTTACCTGAAGCCATTTAATCAGGGCTTCCTTCTGATCTCTGTCTTGCCTCAGAAAAATCTTTAAGGCATATTTGATGATGTCCCTGGGAAGTTATCTTAGAGTCGTTCGTCAACCAAGCTCACAACTTCAGTCTAAACCACCTTTTCCCTCTGTTTTCTTTACCAATCAACTACGTGCTTCCTCCTCCCCCCCCCCCCCCCCCCCCCCCCAGTAATTGAAACTATAATCAGAAGTTTACCATTTCTCAGGGCACCTGGCTGGCTCAGTCGGTGGAGCATGTGACTCTTGATCTCAAGGTTGTGAGTTCAAGCTCCACGTTGGGCCTAGAGCTTACTTAAAAAAATGGCTTACTCTTTGTTCTTTGATCATCCTAAGTGACTTCATTGATATTTAGCTCCCCTGAGGCAAACGGCAGTTATAATTGGATGTAAGATGATGTGGGAAGGGGTGGTTAGAGGTGACATGATTAGGATTGATGAGAAGGGAGAAAAGAGCCTGCTGCCAGTTGAAACAATGGATCAGCCGGCTTATTGTCCATTTATCTACGTCAGTGCTCCTTAATTCTCCTCTCCTTGTGAGACTGTTTAAAGGTTTAGAATTAGAGCTGAGACAGATGCTATAGTAGTATATGTGATATATTGCTCTCAAAAATAACACTTATCTTGGGGCACCTGCCTGGCTCAATCGGGAGAGCATGTGACTCTTGATCTTGGGGTTGTGAGTTCAAGCCCCACATTGGGTGTAAAGATTACTTAAAAATAAAATCTTAAAAAAACACATATATCATCAAAAACAAATTTAGAAAATTCAGAAAAGTATAAAAATACAGGTTGCCTGTCATCCTACCTAGAGATAACCATATTTTATTTATTTCCAGTTTTTACTTTTATGTTCTGGTTATTGAAAGAGTACATGCTCATAGTTGAATATTTGGAAAACACATAGAATTATAAAGAACTAGGAAAAAAACTCATAATCCTGTAATCCAGGGACAACTATATTAATGTTTAGTGTTAGGTAGATTTATGTATATATATGTAATTTTTATAAAAGTGATTTTTAAGTTTATATGGTTGTCAAGCTGGATGTACCCTTGTGTCCCCTTTTCTGACATAATATTAGAACACAATCTCATTTCTATATCATGTTATTTTTTTTCTATATCATTTTAAAACACTCATAAACAAAATTGCTGATGGATGCCTATTATTTCCTCATTTGGCTATACCATACCTTAACTATTCCATTATTTTTGGAAATTAGATCACTTATAATATGTTCAGTTCACTGAACATTGTCATGCATAAATTTTATCCACACTTCAGAATATTTCCTTAGGTGGATTCTTGGAATGAGCATATTTAAGGCTCTTGGCATATCTTACCAAATTGTCTTCCACTTCTACCAGAGGGGTACTCAATAAATATTAATGGAGAGTGAAAGCTGCTGTCTGCCAGGATATATCATTCTTGTAGAAGAGGCTAATAATATAGTGAACTCATAAGAATGGAGTTCTTGCTCCTAAAATAATCCAGGCATGGCCAAGGGCTGAGTAATTTCATGCTAGCTGTTTAATTGCAGTAGCTATTTAGAGGACTGATTTATAGGACCCAACTGTGAGGATTGGTATTTAGTACTGCATTTCAAATGTATATATGTGACTGCCTCTTCTAAAGGGGTCTAAACAGCTTTGAACTCTCTTTCCTTTTGAAAAGTGAAAAATTCCTTAAGTTTTTATTCTTGGTACCACTACTACAATTTACCGGGCAACATACCTGATGTCATGAAAAGCAAAAGCTACAACAGATAAAAAGACCTCAGGAATGCACATCTAATTGACACTGCATTGCATTAATCATTAAACAGCTCTAATCTCCTGCAGATCACTTGTTGAATGGGCATTGTTACAAAATAAGAATTACGGGAAATAAGTATCCTGAATGTTCTTTCCACAGAAAAGAGGTGTTTGGAGAGAGCTGGGATTCCGCTGACTGCTACATTCTTTGTTAGAAAGCTTGACCAGCTCCATGTTCTTCCCTGGCCTTGAAGGATGTGAATGTGGCCCCACTGCTTCCTTTATATACACTCCCCACCCTCAGGAAAGCTAGAATTATTGCTTGCCTACTCCCCTTCTGCCTTGTGCTTTTCCTTTCTGGTGGCCTTTGTTCACATTTCCTCCCCTTGAGATGCCCTACCTTTTTTGGTTTGATTTCATCATAGTTGTTTGTGGGCATGGGCACGGGGGAGGTGGATTTTAGTAAGTTCTAGGGATATAGGTGACTTTATTCTCATTGGGGGGAAAAAAGAATCTTACAGGAAAAACAGAGGTCCTTTTTATCAGCACCGCATTCTCATTTCCCTTTCCCCCTGTCACTAGAAGGTTTTATTTCCCTGACGAGCTCTGTCATGTCACGGGCACAATGGCTGGCAACTTCCCCAAACCCACGTTCTTCAGTTTAGCAGCCTCATTACTTAAGATCTTTACCTGTAACTCTAGGGAAAAGTCCAGGGGTGGATTCTTGTTGGCTTAGTATGGGTACGTGTACATTTTTGGACCACTCACTGTGGCCAGAGGGTAGGGTGTGTGAATTGGCCAGACCTGGACCCCCTCCTACCTGGGCTTTCCTGCTTAGAGTGTTCTGGACTGTTGCAAGTGGGTTAAATAACCATTCACTCTTTTTCTTCTCATTGTTAACTAAGGCTATGTGAGGAAGATATTGGAGTTGGCTTTGAAGGAAGAAAAGATATGTGCTGACATATTGTAAAAGAGGCTTTCAGATTCAGAGCATGATTTGTGAGAAGTCCGAGAGTTGTGGGTGGTTGAAAAGTTAACAGTAGAAACAGTCTACAAGAGTGTTGACTGAACTAGGCTGAAAGAGGTTAAGAGGTAGGAGGGAGAGAGCTGAAACTAGAGTCAGGGAAAGGTGTCGTGGAACTTTAAAAAGGAAAAGATGATCTGTTGATAGGCAGAAGGCTGAGTAATCCTGGAGGCAGATTCTTTTACTATGGGAGTAAATGAGGTTATGCAAATGAACCTTATACCACTACACGGTGGTAAGGTAGTAGAGGTATTCTATCAAAAATTCCTATATAATAACAAAAACTGTACCCAAGGCTCATAAGTAGTCTGCTTATTAGAAACAGAATAAAATTTCATGCTAACAAAGATGTTAACATTTTCAAATGTTATAGAACTATTTCAGACTGACCAGGGCATGAAGTAATAAAAAATTAACTGAGTTCAGAGAGATAAGACAAGTCAGGTTGTGTAATTCTGGTAACAGCACATTTAGCTGAGGGAAGAGGACTCAGAAAAAGTGAAAATTTATTATAAAATAAATAGTCACTCAAACACCCAACTCTTGGTTTTGTTTCGGGTCGTGATCTCAGGGTTGTGAGATCGGGCCGAGTCGGGCCTGGCGCTCAGTGCAGAGTCTGCTCAAGATTTTCTGTGTGCCTCTCCCTCTGTCCCTCCCCCCCACCCCACTCCTCCCTCTCTTTCTCTCAAATAAATGAATCTTTAAAAAAAAAATAATGGCAATATCCTAAACTCTTAAGTTCTTTTTTTTGTTTGTTTTTAACTCCAGTTAACACAGTGTTTTATTAGTTTCAGGTATACAATAAAGTGATTCAACAATTCCATACATCACTGGGTGCTCATTACAAGTGCACTCCTTAATCCCCATCACCTGTTTAACCCATCCCCCATACCCCCCCCACATCCCCATAAACTCTTAAATTCTTTAAAAGGCTTTCTGATTGAAAGTTACATCTTTGATTAAGAGGGAGAGGCAGTCCAGGATGAAGAGGGGACCAATATGATTTCAGGTCATTTTATAGCCTGGAGAATAAAGAGATCATGTTCAAGAAGTACGTAGCCTTGGAGATGTAAATAATCAGACTGCTGGGAAAGATCTATGACCAGAGCCTGTTAGACACTATGTGGTCTTTGCCCCGTGAGCACAGGCTCTCATTGTGTAGTCACACTCTCTAGAATGCTGGGGTGAAGGGTGGGGTAATTGGAAAAACAGCCTGTGAAGCAGAAAGGTGGCAGCAGCATCACCCCTGCAATTGCCTGACCATAGCCAGGGTCTCTGCACACTCATCTCCAAATGGAGAGTTGTTGCAGCTATTCAAACACAGAGTTACAAAGGATATATTTCCGAGTCCACATGGAGGTGAGTGTCTCCTTTCTTTTCATATTTTTTATTCTACTAAGAACATTTACATTCACATACTTTGAAAATGAAGGGAAACTATGTGAGACACTGACAAACAAGTGTTGCTCCAAATAGGGCGACCAGATTGACAAATAGGGCCCAGGACTCTTGGCCCGTGAGTACTTTGGTCATTATACAATTTGAGGGCTTGTAATGGGAGGTAGGGGCTGAGATCTCCCTAAAAAGGTTGAAATCTTGTAGGGATCCAGTTTTAACTATGAATTTCTCCAGATTATGAGATGATGACAGAGTAGTTACTTTGCCTTGTTCCCTCATCTACTTATATAGTGTTTCGGTTTGTTTTTTTTTTTTTTTTACCCCATTTGTTATATCGCCCTTTTCATCATCCTTCTCCTGAACTTCCCTGACAGCTTACTATCCCCCACCCCATTCCACCCCCCCCCCACATGCTCTCTTCATAAATTACCTGGCCTTGGGAGGTCCTGCTAGCCTTAGGGCCAAGCGTTAACTGTATTTCCCCCTCCATCCTCGGTAGCAGAGCTAAGGCCAAGCTGGAGTATTTTAGTAAAACTCTACTGAAGGTTTGTATATGACAGAATGAAGGCTTCGGCAACCTGATTGTGAAGCTGACAAATTGTTGCACATTCTCTTCAACTTGGGTTCTCTTGTAGTGTCACCCACCTCGCAGAAGCCAGCTTCTCCCTCTTTATACCTTTTCTCTCTCAAGAAGTAAAACATGGGGGCGCCTGGGTGGCTCAGTTGTTCAGCATCTGCCTTCGGCTCAGGTCATGATCCCAGGGTCCTGGGATCGAGCCCCGCATCGGGCTCCCTGCTCAGCGGGGAGCCTGCTTCTCCCTCTCCCACTCCCCTGCTTGTGTTCCCTCTCTCACTATGTCTCTCTCTGTCAAATAAATAAATAAAATCTTTTAAAAAAAAAAAAAAGAAGTAAAACATGGAGGAAGGGGGGATGGTAGTAAAACATGAGCGAGATCAAAGCCTCCTTGAGTTCCCTTTCTGAATCTGTCACCTCCCAAAAGGAAACAAAATCTCAAAGTTAGGGTACATTCCTTCTCCAGGTTTTTATACTTTAAATCTATGTATGTAAACATACAATCTATATTATATAGTGTTGCTTTTTAAAAAATCTGCATTGGGGCGTGTGGGTGGCTCAGTTGTTCAGCATCTGCCTTCAGCTCAGGTCATGATCCCAGCGTTCTGGGATGGAGCACTGCACCCCTCCCCCCCCAATCAGGCTCTCTGCTCAGCAGGAAGCCTGCTTCTCCCCCTCTCACTCCCCTTGCTTGAGTTCCTTCTCTCGCTCTCTCTCTGTCAAATAAATAAATAAAATCTTTAAAAATAAATAAATAATCTGCATTAAGTGGTATATACATACCTTTCTGCATTTCTACTTAGCGTTACGTTTTCAAGATTTTCTGTGTATTAATGCTTCTAGTTTAGTTCATTGATTTTAATCTGTCTATCATTATATGAATATATCATAATTTATCAGTTTTCCTACTGATGAATATTTAGGCTATTTCCAATTTTTTTGACATTATAAATAAGGCTGCAGTGTACCCCTTTGTGTATATCTTTTTGTATGTATGACCATGTTTGAGAATTTCTTTAGCTTACACCTAAAAGTAAAACTGCTATAGGGTAGACACCTCTTAACTTTATTAGATATTACAGAATTATTCTCCAGAGTAGTTGCTCCAGTTTGCATGCCTGCCAACAGTGTATGAGAGTTCTTACTTCTCTGTATATCGGTCAACACTTGGTGTTATCTGGCTTTAAAAGTTTTGCCATTCTGACGTATGTGAAATGGCATCTCATTAAATTTAATTTGCACTTTCCTGACTACTAATAGAGTTAATGTCTTTCTCCTCAATTTTCTATCAGTTTCCTATTTCTTTCATAGCACTTACCACATGCTATTATTATGGATTGGTTGATTTGTGTGTTCATTGCCTGCCATCCTGTCTAGAACATAATCTCTGTGAGAACAGGGATCACAACTCTCCTGTTCACTGTTTTATCCCCAGACCTCAATCCAGGGTCTGGTAGTAGGGATTCAACAAATAGTTGTTTAATGAGGGAACCTGCTAGTGGGAGGGGCAGGGGTGTTCCTTGGTAGGTCTGCTATTACTACAAGAGAAATGCTTGTACAGTAACTGGAATTTATTTCTTTATATTCCTCCCATCCAAACACTATACTTTATTTCATAACCAGTTCAAAGTATCTGATTCTTTCCTTCATTTCTTATATCCCCTTTCCAAGCCTTTTGAATAGGCTTGAAGAGAAGGTAGCAGAAATAGAGAATCATAGAAATAGCCACTCATGGTTTGATTTGATAGAGATTATGTGCTCCAGCCTGGGGCCTATGATTTGAAATACACTGATATTGAATTAGCCTGTGATTATTTTGTGCCCCACATCAGAGAAGAAACCAAAGTTCTGATGAGGTTCATTATTAGATAGGAAATTAAGTTGGAACCCCTTTGCCTTTGTTGGGATTCTTATTGAAAGAATGAATCTTATCCTAACTACTATCAGACTCTCTGAGATAGGCAGGACTTCATCAGCAGAGCACTAGGCTAGGCATGGTAATTTTTTATTTTTGAGAAATATAGACATTGACGAGGACTAGAATAAATCTCAGTGACTTTTTTACAGTTCCCTTTTTTCCTACTCAGTCACCTTAGTGCTGGTACCAGCAGCTCCAATTGCATCTTGTTCCAACTTTATTTAGTTCCTCAGTTTCACTGTTCTGACTACATCTTAAACTACTCATTGCCTTGATTAGGGTTCTTTGACGGAGCAGGGAACAAGCCCACCCAAGCTAGCTTAAACCAGACACAGTCCAGGAATGTCTCAGAAAGTAAGAGCACAGACAGCTAGAACCAAGAATTAGAGCAGTGGAAATGTCTACTAAAAGCTCCCAAGTGGAGTGCCTGGGTGGCTCAGTCGGTTAAGCATCCAACTCTTGATCTCAACTCAGGTCTTGATTTCAGGGTTGTGAGTTCAAGCCCCCTCCACGCCCAGTGTGGAGCCTACTTAAAAATTAAAAATAAAAATAAAATAAATAAAATAAAAGCTCCCAAGTTTGCTTCTCTTTTCAAGAGAAAACCAAGCCAAGGATAAAATCTTAGTCCCAATTACAAATTCTCAGGGAAGGATGCATGCTCAGCATGGACCAGATGCCTGCCTGTCTCCAAAAAGCCATGACCATAAGGTTACTTCTACAAACATGGCAGCCAAGAGCCACTCCTGTAATGTATGGATGACACAGGAGGGCAGCTGCCAGAGGGGAAGAGATGTTAAGCAGAGGCACCCGTAGATGTCTACTGAATTTATCAGTTGCTGGACATTAGTTTAGAGGCTCTGAAACCTAGCAACTCCTTCATATCTTCTGCTTCCTTAACTTTTCTTGCCCCAAGTCTTACCTGGCTCCTTACCCAGCTTGCTGTTCTCCTTTCCATAGCCACTTGCAAGTGTATCCTTAACAGATCCCTGACTGCCCTCACTTAAGAGATGAACTTTGCAGATGAGAAGGTATATTTTTTCCCTCGTTTGTTTATCTGGAAGGAATTAGAAAGTGGGAATATTCTGTATACTATAACATCTCTCTGGTATGGCTTATAGTCCACTGACGTGTCCTGTCCCAGCAAGTGGGAAATAGCAGTAATTAGGTATTGTGGAACTTAAGCCACCTGGGAAGTCCATTCTGCCTTTGCTGAGACCATACATTCTCTTGTTACAGGAACATGACATAGAAACAACTCACGGTGTGGTCCATGTCACCATCAGAGGCCTACCAAAAGGAAACAGACCAGTTATTCTGACATACCATGACATTGGCCTCAATCGTATGTATTTGATTTTATACTTTCCCTTTTTATCTTAATACATGATCTTTGTGTATTTATTTTTAAAAAGAAGAAATCGCAGTATTCTAACAGAGCACAGGTGTTTTCCTCTCTGTCTTACCCTGCCCTCCTCATAGCTACACGTGTTAATG
Organism: Phoca vitulina; assembly: GCF_004348235.1. NCBI lineage: Eukaryota > Metazoa > Chordata > Mammalia > Carnivora > Phocidae > Phoca > Phoca vitulina. The sequence goes on from NW_022589725.1 coordinate 9,318,861, forward strand.
GCAGGATTAAGGTGTCTGGGAACTGTTCAGGAGAATGTGTTTGGGGGATACTGGAATTATATCTCATCTTTGTGTCTTAACTGCTAAAGGATGAACTGGTTAAGAGAGCAGAACTGAGGGGCACCTGGCTGGCTCATTGGCAGAGCATGCAACTCTTTTTTTTTTTTAATTTTATTTATTTATTGGACAGAGAGAAAGAGAGAGCGAGAGCGAGTGCACAAGTAGGCAGAGCGGCAGGCAGAGGGAGAGGTAGAAGCAGACTCCCCGCAGAGCAGGGAGCCCGATGCCGGGCTCAATCCCAGGATCCCGGGATCATGACCTGAGCTGAAGGCAGACGCTTAACCAACTGAGCCACCCAGGCGCCCCATAGAGCATGCAACTCTTGATTGTGGGGTCGTGAGTTTGAGCCCCACGTTAGGCATAGAGATTACTTAAAAAATAGTGTGTCTCTTTAAAAAAAAAAAAAGTAGAACTGAAATCAGTTGTTTATTTTGTTTAAATCTATACTTCTTTGGTTTTTTTTTTCATATTTCAAGTTAGAAAATCCAGAGTTTGAACTTAACTTTGTTGTGAACTCTTCAATGAATTAGTAAAAGTATTCTTGCTATGGTCTGTCATCGGTGATTTTAAGTGGACTCTTCTAGATGGTAGTATAAGATTCTGGCCCCTAGCCCTAGGCTCAGAGTCTATACTTGTGTTTTGTCCCATGCTTCTCTAGCTTTCAAACGTGGCGTACATTTGAGGCTACAGTCTAGTGCTGGAGCTTTTGTACCCTCTTTTGCATGAGAAGTGATTTAAGCAGTTATACTAATAGGGTAGAAATTGAAGCAGCAGCCCCTCTCTACACCCCAGCAATTTTGCCAAGAGACAGTCTTCACATGGTGAATCTAAGCAGCCCAGGATATTTATTCTAGCCAGGTTCTTGGAATATAGTCAGCGTCTCTGTGTCAGATGGAAGAATAAGGTACATGAGAAATGACAGCATTATGGGTGCAAGATTATTTTGTGCAATACCAGAATTGGTTTCCATTTTGTAGACATTGTGTAGAATCGAGAATTCATTGTTGTTTTCAGGTCATTGAGATGTCTGGTATTCAGCCTTTAGGGCAGCTTAAATCACATTGTTCAGACACCTCATTTTAGTGGAACAGTGATTAAAAGGGAGTAAAAGCGGGGGAAGGAGAGTGAAGATGACGTTAGGAATTAATTGAGTCAAGGAAAACTGGAGAGAAAGAGAGGACTTTTATGTACAGTCTGTTGAAAACTGGGGAGAGACAGAGAACCTGTGACTTATGAGTATTTTTACTCTTACAGATAAATCCTGTTTCAATGCATTCTTTAACTTTGAAGATATGCAAGAGATCACCCAGCACTTTGCTGTCTGTCATGTGGATGCCCCAGGCCAGCAGGAGGGTGCGCCCTCTTTCCCAACAGGGTAAGGCCACTAGCAAGATCTTCTGAAAGGCATGCATTCAGAAGAGCAAATGATCGAGCTCCAGTGGGAGAAGTAGCGTTGATTTTAGCATAGCGTAGGGGTTATACTTATCAGCCAACTACCATCCCTGTTTCTCTCCTTGCTCTGAGAGGACTGTCATGTACATGTACAGTCTGTTGAGGAAAACTGCATGTTTTCCTATATCCAGGAATGGTTCTCCATAGATGGGACTCTGTCTCCCTGCAATTGCAAGGCTTAAGTGTCTGAAACACCCACTTCTCACTGTCTTTTATCTGTCTCCTTCATCATCTTTTTAAAATCTGTCATTTCTGTGTCCCTCCCTGAAACTTCCAACTACCTAGGTCCAAACTCCAATCCCTCTGAGCTTCCTGAGAGCACCTCCCCAACCTTACCTCCCAATCTGCTGACAGGAATTTGAATATTTTGTAACCATTTATTCTGAGAAGCTGCCCTGTCAGCTAGAGATGCATTTTGAGTGGACTTGGAGCTCCTGGCCTCATCCTAAACCTGCTTTGCATGGTGGAGCCACAGTCTCCCTCACTCTTCCCTGGACATTGTAATTATTGAGAAAGCACAAGCTGTGGAATGCTGGGTTTTTTCCCCTTTCGCTTGGCTCCTCTCCAGAGCTGCCTCTGCTGTGACTGTTGTGAAATAGACCATTGCAGATGAGTAAGAGCTAACACTTACGTGGGACTTGATAACATTCCTCACACTGCTTTAAATGCTTCACATTTATTAAGTCATTTAACCCTCACAGACCTATGGGACAGGTTTACTATTATTCCTATTTAAAAATGAGGAAACTGAGGCCCAGAGATAATTAAGTAATTTGGCCAAGATTACATAACAAATAAGTAGCAGAGCTGGAATTTTTAACTTAGGCAGTCTGGCTCCAGAAGCCATATTACGGACTATGTCCAGGCTGTTCTGTCTCTCAGATGCAAATTGGCCAGTGACCAGCGTATAGCCACCAAGATTTAGATTCAGTTCCTTTTTTCTGTTTTGTGCACAAATGGCTCAAGAGCACTCCATTGCTTAAAAAATGTTTCAAGCAGAGGTAGGCTGACTCCCCTGTCAGATAGAGTAAATCCTGCCTCATATGTAGGAGATTGTCTTAAGATCTCTTTCCATCTCGTATGTTGACTAACATAACATAATAAAATAAAATTAAAAAAAAAAAAGATCTCTTTCCATCTCTGCTTCTGTAATCTCTATGGATGCTCCCTTCTTTTCTTGGATTCCTAGTCTGAATCAGTTCCTGGGCTTGCTTGACCATCTTAGGATCCAGTGGTTCATACCATACACCAGATTCAAAAGCAATAAGGTAACCGTGTTATCTTATGCTTGAGTAAAGCAGATCAGCACTCATGATGAGGCGTCCAGGATTTGTGACTAGGTGGTTAGGCCCAGTAAGGCTTTGTTTATTCTTGCCTTTAGCTGCCTGAATATAAGCCACAGACCAAGAGCCACTTCTTCAGTTGACATACTGCTGGAAGTTTACTGAGCCTCAATCCCAGTTAAAGTGATTATTAGGGATTTGGAAATACCCTGGGAAAGAGCCATATTACCTTTTCTTTTCAAATGGCTTCCTCTGGTCCCAGAAACTGCCCTTTAGAATGTGGAGACACATGGATTCTTCTCCTCCTTAGCATGGAAGTCGTAGAGAGTTGCACAACTTGTCACAGTCATTTCCACACATTATCTCCTTTCAGCCTTTGGTAAAAGAGAATGCTTTTATCTAAGAATCCCATACTCTTCTAGCTGTTCTTGTGATTGGGAAATGTGGGTGCATCCTAAGTCAGGAGATATCCTTTTGAATTTCAGGTACCAGTACCCCACAATGGATGAGTTGGCTGAAATGCTGCCTCCTGTTCTTACGCACTTAAGGTAGGTTCATTCTTTTATTGACTTTCTACCATTTGTTTGATCTAGGGCCTATGCTGGTGAGCAAATGGAATTAGTCACTGTCCTCGTGGAGCTTACATCTTAGTGGGAGGAATAATTAACAACAAATAAGAAAACAATCACAACTAAAGTGCTATAAGAGAAGTCAGTGAGGGTGATGTTAGAGAAGGGTCAGGTTCACAGAGATAAGGCTAGCTGGGCAGTGCCTCTCTAAGAAGTTGTCATCTAGGCTGAGACCTAGACAGAGAGCCAGGGCAAGATGGTTCCAGACAAAAGGAATAATATTTCCAGAAGTCCTAGACCAAATGAGCAAGTAGGAGGAAGGCACAGAGTGAAATTTGAGAAACAGGCAAGGACCAAATTACATAGTCTCACAGATCAGGTAAGAATTTAGGATTTTATTCAAAAGATACAGATATATAGAAGGGTTTTAAGCAGGGGATTGATACCCAGTTTCGTCTTTTATTTATTTATTTATTTATTTTAGTTTCAGGTGTAGAATTTAAAAATGGGTTGGATAAGAATGTGCATTAAGGGGCACCTGGGTGGCTCAGTCATTAAGCGTCTGTCTTTGGCTCAGGTCATGATCCCAGGGTCCTGGGATCGAGCCCCACGTCAGGCTCTCTGCTCAGCGGGAAGCCTGCTTCTCCCTCTGCCTCTCCCCCTGCTTGTGCTCTCTCTCTCTCTCTCTGTTAAATAAATAAATCTTTAAAAAAAAAAAGAATGTGCGTTAATTTTACTTTTTTTTTTCAATTTAGTCTTTTAAAATGATCACTCTGAGTATAAAAGTTGCCTTTCAGTAAAGCCTATTTACTTTTTTAGTTTATTTTTTATTTTTTTATTTTATTTTATTTTTTTTTAAAGATTTTATTTACTTATTTGAGAGAGAGAGAATGAGAGAGAGCGAGGACATGAGAGGGGGGAGGGTCAGAGGGAGAAGCAGACTCCCTGCCGAGCAGGGAGCCCGATGCGGGACTCGATCCAGGGACTCCAGGATCATGACCTGAGCCGAAGGCAGTCGCTTAACCAACTGAGCCACCCAGGCGCCCTATTTTTTATTTTTTTAAAGATCTGTGTATTTTGGGGGGTGGGCAGAGGGAGAGGGAGAGAGAATCCACAAGCAGACTCCCTGGCAGAGCATGGAGCCAGAAGCAGGACTCGATCCCAAGACCCTGAGATCACTACCTGAGCCTGAACCAAGTGTCAGACACTTAACTGACTGTGCCACCCAGGTGCCCCAAGCTGTTTACATTCTTAAAAAGGATCACTCTAGCTATGGAGAGAATGGGTTGGAGAGGAGTATAAGAGAAAAAGCAGGGAGACCTTTAAACTATTACAGCAGTCAGGCAAGAGGTAATGCTAGCCTGGGAACTGGATGCCCTCAGGGGAATGCAATGAAGTAGATGGAGATAGGAAGTATTTTGGAGGTAGACTCTATAGGACTTGCTGTTGGGTTGGACATGGAGGTGTTAGGAGAGGGAACTGTTAGAATGACTCCCAGGTTTTAGTCCTATTTCATTTAATCCTTAAAATCAACTTAGAAGTAGGGGCGCCTGTGTGGCTCAGTTAAGCATCTGCCTTCGGCTCAGGTCATGATCTCAGGGTCCTGGGATCAAGCCCCGAGTTGGGCTCCCTGCTCAGCAGGGAGCCTGTTTCTCCCTCTCCTCCCCACTCATGCTCTCTGTCGCTATCTCTCTCTCTCTCAAATAAATAAAATAAAATCTTTAAAAAAAAAAAATCAACTTAGAAGTAAGTAGTTGTATCCTTTTGTAGATTGGGAACTGAGGTTCAAAATTAGAGAAACGTGACCAAATTCCAGAATCCAGTAAGCATCAGAGCCAGATTTGGGAACCCAGTTGTATTTTTTCCATTATGCTATGTCACCTCCAAATGAGTTAACCCTTATCGGTTTTGTTTATATCCCCTTTCATAGTCTGAAAAGCATCATTGGGATTGGAGTTGGAGCTGGAGCTTACATCCTCAGCAGATTTGCAGTAAGTACATAAAGGATTAGTCTCAATACCCTTGAGGCACACTGCCTAGGTCACAGCTCTACTTCTCTGTTAGTTACCAGGTACTACTGTGGGTCTTATTTAAGTTTTTCTAAAAATTCTGTGAACAGCAGATAGAGGTTTATATGTAAAGCCCAGTTTTGTATTTATAGTACCTGAAAAATCACAAGTGAGGGCAGTACATCAATAAAAGGTAATTCTTAGAGAGGACTTATGGAATTTTGTGCAGCCATTAAAATTTTGTAAGAAGAGCTTATAATGATATGTGATTCACGTATACTATAACGTTAACAAAGAAGTTAGAATACAGATCCACATAGTTTGTCATAGGCATAGGAAAGGACTGGAAGGAAATATACCAAAATATTAACAGGGATTGATGTTGTGTGGTTAGGTAATATGAGGTTTTATTTCCTAATTTTTATAATTTCTATTTATCAGATTCTCTATAGTGAGTATAATCAGTGTAATCAGAGGGAAGGAAAGTAAACTAGAGAGTTTTGAGTGTACATAGAAATGTTTGTATTGATTTCTATTTAAGAAATAGAAATTAAGAAATTTTTTCAGATGCCTCCTGAGTGATAGCCTTCTGGGGTGGGGTGGTATCACCCATTCAGTGGTTTCTGAAAAAAAATAGTAAGAAGCTCCTTTTGGGGACAAGGGCATAGGAGTGTGAAATTCGCCAGTCTAAGCCTCAGCAGCCCCGTATGCCAGGTACTTACAAGGGTAGTTTCCCAGCAGGAAAGACCCACCGTGAGCTAAACTGCAGAGATGCCAAGTTCCTTCCTCTGCTACAGAAATAAATACCATGTCTCCTCCCAGATCCTTGCAAGGCAAGATCATTTGATAGCACTTTAAGGAACTGGTTTTCCAGTTGCTAAGTCAGTCTTAAAGAGCAATTTTTCCAAATATTCTTCCTAGCACCTCTCTGAAGTGTTACTTTCAAATCTGAGGCATTATAGCATAATGCATAAGAAGTGATTAACCATGCTCCAATTTTTTTAAAAGAATGCTGGGAGTGGAACTTTTAAACGTTGTCTTTGTCTCCTATTTCAGCTCAATCATCCAGAGCTCGTGGAAGGCCTTGTGCTCATTAACGTTGACCCTTGTGCTAAAGGCTGGATTGACTGGGCAGCTTCCAAAGTAAGCACCAAATGGTATTCATTGGCTCATCTTGGTCCCTTCTCAAAATGTCCTACTTTTATTTTTATTTTTTCATTGAAGTATATCCAGTTAAAGGCAAAAACTTTTAAGTGTACAGCTTGATGAATGTAATTACATATGTAATTGCCACTCAGTCAATATATAGACTATTTCCACCTCCGAGGATTCCCTTGGGCCTTTTCTTTAATTAATACTTCCTCTCCTTCCCAGATAGAACTGTTACTCTGATGTCTGTCACCATAGATAGGTTTTCTGTATTCTTAAACTTCATATAATTAGAATGATAGAATATATATTCTTTTGTATCTGGCTTCTTTCATCCATTGTTGTCAGTGATCCACCTTCATGTTAGGTGTAGTGGTAGTTCTTTTTATTTTTTTATTGTTATTTATTTATTTATTGGGGGGGGGCAGAGGGAGAAAGGGAGAGAGAATCTTAGGCAGACTCCATGCGCAGCACAGAGCCCAGTGTGGGGCTCGATCTCACAACCCTAAGATCATGACTTGAGCCGAAATTAAGAGTCAGACGCTCAACTGACTAAGCCACCTGGGTGCTCCTCAGCATGTTTTTAATTCTTGTTTAGTAGTCTGTGGTGTGAATAGACAAAATGAGTTGTTTGTTATTTGCTTGTTATGAATAAAGTTCCTGTGCACATTCTTTTACACATCTCTCAGTAGACCTACACATTTGTTTCTCTTGGCTCTGTACCTAGAAGTGGAATTGCTGGGTCATAGGGCAGTTGTATGTTTCGCTTTGGTAGCTACAGACAATGTTCCAAAGTGTTGGGCCAGCTTACACACCAGCGATGTGTGGAAGTCCCAGCTGTTCCACACCCTCACCAACATTTGATAGTCATTTTAATTTTTGTAAAACAGGAGCAGTTTTATTTGTAATAATTTGTTTATTTCTATATGGTACCCATCACCAAAATAGCTTTAGTTATTTTTTTTTTTTTTAAGATTTTATTTATTTGACAGAGAAAGCACAAGCAGAGGGAGAGAGAGGGAGAAGCAGGCTCCCTGCTGAGCAAGGAGCCTGATGTGAGACTCGATCCCAGGACCCTGGGATCACGACCCGGGCCAAAGGCAGCCGCTTAACCGACTGAGCCACCCAGGCGTCCCAAAAATAGCTTTAGTTATTAAAAAACAATTTTGGGAGGCACCTGGGTGGCTTAGTCGGTTGAGTGTCCAACTCTTGATCTCAGCTTAGGTCTTGGTCTCACATTGCCCATCTCAGTAGCCCAGCATGGAGCCTACTTTAAAAAAAAAAGGGTAAAAGAACAAAAAAAAAACCCTAATTTTTAATTATACCATCTTTTTTATTTTAAACGATGCTTATGGGTAAATAATGCTGGGTTTTAATTTGTATTTCCATAAGGGCGCATGATGTCTGAGCACCTTTTTTGAAACTTACTGGCCATTTCAATATCCTCTAAGGAAGTGACTGTTCAGGTCCTTTGCCTTTTTTTCCTTAATTGGATTGCTAGTCTTCTTCTTACTGATCTGTAAGCTTTCTTTACATATTTTGCATATAAATCCTTTGGTGAGTACATGTAAATCTCTTCTGGCAATCTGTGGTTTGCATTTTCACTTTTTTTTTTTAAGATTTTATATATTCATTTGACAGAGAAAGTACAAGCAGGGAGAGCAGCAGGCAGTGGGAGAGGGAGAAGCAGGCTCCCCGCTGAGCAGGGAGCCCGATGGGGGGCGCCATCCCAGGACCCTGGGATCATGACCTGAGCTGAAGGCAGACGCTTTATCAGCGGAGCCACCCAGGCGCCCCACATTTTCACTCTTTTAATGAGTGAAATGAATGAATGAATCACTCTCTTCACTGTACCCCAAATAACTTGTTTTGCTACTGCACCAAAAGATGGGTAGAATTGAAGATGTTTGCTATCTGAAAGATGAAGATATTTGCTATCTACATAGAATTTACTATTTAGATAGAATGTTATCTACAGTCTGTTCAAGGAGATAGGAAACTGCAGGAGTATATTCTAATTGATGGAGGATCGTAGAGCCCAATGGTCAAGAAAGAATTCTTGAGACGTTTACTGTACAAAAAGGAGTATTTATTATAGCAAGGGGATAGGACCCATGGGCAGAAAGAGCTACACTGGGATTTTGAGGAGCTGTTGATGATATACTTTTTAAGTTTGGGGACTGGGGAGGGTAGAAATAACCTAAGTCTCTAAAGGGAGTTTTGCATGTTAAAGAAGAGTTATAGGATCCTGGAGGTCTGGCTATTGTCAAGATAAGGTGGTTTTTAGTCTCTAGCAAAACATTAAGGCAGCCATGAGTTCCTTGAGGAATGTCACACATATCCCACCTCTGGAGAGTGTTAGCTTGTGCTTTGCCCTCAGTTTACCTTTTGCTCCCTCATCGTAATGACTTAACAAATATAAACAATCCCAGCAACAACCAGAGTGAAAAGAGGGAATAAGGGTAAAAGCATAGTATTATATAACTTTTGCATTGAACTGACCTGTGCTAAAAAAGTCATTCACTGTTTTTAGATTGGAAAAGGAATTACTTTTGAAACATTTTTCAGTATTAACATACTAATGTTATTTGTATGTTATTTTAATCTGAAACTATGAGGTTGAGATTAAAGCAGTGATGTTATAAAGTTTTTCAGAGAATAACCCAAGCTTTCATTACCTGCTAAAAGATGCCTAATGTAGTAATCTCATTTTTAAACAAATACCTACTTCTAAGTATTTTTAAGTTGCCGTAAGTGTTTATTCTAATACACCACTGGATATAGTCTCCAAAATACCACTACCCAGCTTGTCATATGTATCAAGAATCTTTAGTGATATTCAGCCATGAGATTCAGTAATTCAATATTTAGGAACTTACCTGAAGGATAAATAGTGATACTTACAAAGATTTAAATAGAAGGATAATAATTTTAAGAGTCTAATACCTGTCTAGTATTTGCTGATGTGATTTGATGGGGGAGTCCAATAGTGAATGGTCAAGAAAGAATTCTTGAGACAAAAGTTTTTGGTGCAAAAAGGTCATTTTATTAAAGCACAGCGACAGGACCCAGGGGCACAAAGAGCTGTATTAGGATTATGAGGAGCTATTGATTATATACTTTTAAGTTGGGAGGGGTCGAAGGAAGTTTCCAAAAGGATTTTCATATGTTAAAGAAGACTTAAAGCATCCTAGAGGCCTAGCTATTGTCAAGCTAAGGTGGTTTTTTCCTCGAGCAAAGTATTAATGTTAAGATTGGGAGTTCCTGGAGGAATGTCACACTCTACCTGTCCCAAGTATCTGTCAATGGGCTAGAGTTAAAAGGTAATTTTTATCTACCTTTCCTTTTGCCTTTGTTCTCTACATCATTTGCTATGTACTAGGCACTGTTTCTAAATGTTTTATGTATGTTCAAACTTGTCATTCTCAGGACAACCTAGTGAAATTATTACTATTACTATTACTAATAGTAATAGTAATATTATATAATAGTATATTATTATATAATAGTAATATTATATAATATTATTATTATCCCACAGAGAAATTAGATCATTTGCTTAAGGTCACACAGCTAGGAAGTCAAAGAGCCAAAATACTCACTAAAGCCTTGTTTTTAGGGCTAAAAGGTGGAAACAGCATAGGTGCCAATACTATAGAGCAACAAAATTTGATACAACCATAGAGAGGAATATCCTGCAACCAAAAATTTGTTATTTGGTTATTTAAAGAAATGAGAACATTCTCATGTTTAAAAAATAGAAAAAACTATATATGTCCCAATTTTGTTAAATAGATATGCATAAGAAAAGAGGGAAAATAATTTGGGCAGGCTCAGTCTGGTGCAGAAAATGTTGGGGTTCGGATCCAACAAGCCAAGAAAGAACTCTTGGTGATGTCTTCAGTGAAAAAAGGTGGTTTTATGGAAGCACAGGACAGGACCTGTGGTCAGAAAGAGCTGCACTGGGGTTGTGATGGGTGACTGATTATATACTTTCAAGTTGGAAGAGGGTTAGGGATAGTTCTAAGTCTCTAAGGAATTTTAGGAGCAAGGTTTCCAGGACCTTGAGGGGGCTAGCTATTGTTAGGAAAAGGTCATTCATTACTATCTAGTAAAACCCTGGTCATGAGACCCTTCAGATGTAGATCAGTGGGCCATATGCTTGGGGGATGATTGCTAACATGTATCTTGGGGGGGGGGGGGGGGATAAAGGGGGTTTCCAAAGGAATTTTTTTTTTTTAAAAGATTTTTATTTATTTATTTGACAGAGACACAGTGAGAGAGGGAACACAAGCAGGGGGAGTGGCAGAGGGAGAAGCAGGCTTCCCGCTGAGCAGGGAGCCCGATGTGGGGCTTGATCCCAGGTCCCCGGGATCATGACCTGAGCCGAAGGCAGACGCTTAACGACTGAGCCACCCAGGCGCCCCTGAAGGAATTTTTTTTTTAGAGAGGAGGTGGGGAGGGGCAGAAGGAGAGGGCGGGAAAGAATCCCAAGCCAGCCCCACACCCAGCACAGGGGGGCTTGATCTCACAAACCTGAGATCATCACCTGAGCCAAAATCAAGAATCAGACACTTAACCTACTGAGCCACACCAGGCGTTCCTCCAAAGGAATTTTTATATGTTGAAGAAAACTTACAGGATCTTTGGGTGCCAGGATAATGGTAAGCTAAGATTGCCTTTTGCCCTTAGCAGAGTATCAACATGGAGGCAGCTGAGCTCCCAGAGGAAGGTCACTCTATTTCGAGGACTTGTCAATGGGCTATGGCCAGTAAGGAAATTTAATTTTTTCATTTGCCTTTGTTTCCCACATAAAGTAAAACATCCCAACTCTTCATTTCAGGGTTATGAGTTCAAGTCCCACATTGGGTGTAGAGATTACATAAAAAAAATAAAATCAGGGCGCCTGGGTGGCTCAGTTGGTTAAGCGACTGCCTTCGGCTCAGGTCATGATCCTGGAGACCCAGGATCAAGTCCCGCATCGGGCTCCTGGCTCAGCGGGGAGTCTGCTTCTCCCTCTGACCCTCCCCCCTCTCATGCTCTCTCTCAAATAAATAAAATCTTTAAAAAATTTTAAAAAAATCAATAAAAATTCTGGTCTTACCCCCTATATTTTAAAAAAAAGGAAAAAGGGAAAAGAATTTGTTACTAGTAGTTATATCTTTGGTAGCATTACAGATGATTTTTATTTTCTTTTTCATATTCTATGTTTTCCTAATTTTCTATGATAAGCATGAATTGCTTTTAAATTACTTTAAAATATTAAAATATTCCACCTACTAGAATTTTAAGAAACAAACGAACAAAGGCAGGAAAAAAAGACAAACCAAAAAACAGACCTTTAACTGGAGAACAGATGGTTACCAGAGGGGAGATGGATAGGGGGAGGGGTGAAATAGGTGAAGAGGATTAAGATTACATTTACTTTGATGAGCACTGTGTAATATATATAATTGTTGAATCACCATATTATATACCTGAAACTAAGATAACATACTGTATGTTAAGTACACTAGAATTAAAAAAAAAAAAACTCCACCTACCAGTAGACTAGATTCTAAAAAATTTATACATTTCTCCCCACATTTAAGTTCTAGAGAAATATACATACTCTAGATTTGGGTGAAATATATTAATGATGCTATTGCCAAATACTGTGGAAATTCTTTCTTATAATTGGACTTATTTAAAATTTGTTCTAATTCCTGTCTAGTTATGTGGTTGTGTTAAAATTTACCTGAACATTCAGTAATGTATAATAAATTATGTGTAGGGGTGCCTGGGTGGCTCAGTCAGTTCAGCGTCTGCCTTCGGCTCAGGTCATGATCTCAGGGTCCTGGTATCGAGCCCCACATCAGGCTCCCTGCTCAGCGGGGAGTCTGCTTCTCCCTCTCCCTCTGCAGTTCTCCCTGCTTGTGCCCTCTCACAGTCTGTCAGATAAATAAAATCTTTTAAAAAAAATGTGTAATAACCTAATAAAATTGTTATGAAACTTGAGAATGACCTTATGAGTATTAAACATGATGGTTATTAATTCTAATTATCTTTAACTTATAATGGTTTGATCATTGGTAACCCCTCTGAAGATTTCTGGGCTTCTTTCTTCCTTAATCTTTCTGGGACCATGTGATCCTGCTCTACCCATATCCATGTCTGTCTCCTCATCTCCTCTTCTCCATCTGCACTCCCAGTTCAGCACTTCACCTCTCATCCAAGTCAGCAGTGGGAATTAAGCATAAAACCAAGGAAGAAGGCTACAGGGAATCAGCAACATAATTTGAGTTGGAAATTTTTCTGAAAATAGACTAGCAGTCTGCAGATTTGCACAGATTGCTGCATTTATTAGACTGTGATATGCATCATTTTGAAATGGAAAAAATTATGAGAAAAATGTTCAAAACGCAAGAACATTGGGTAAACATAGCAATTTCCTCCCACTCCCTGAAACGAAGATAGCAAAAACTGGAGGAAAGAAAAAAATCATTTTTGTCTCTTGGATGCCTTGGGAGTAGTCTTAAGTCAATCCTTACTAGCCATGAATCCAGTGTAAATGCAGAAATATAGGCAGGAATGAAGTAGCTAATAGCCAAGAGTTCTAGGTCTTGAGTTTTCAAAGAAGGAATGACCAGCATTTCTTCTAGCCACCTTTTTCTTTTTCCTTTTTTTTTTTTTTAAGGGGTGCCTGGGTGGCTCAGTCAGTTAAGTGTCTGCCTTCGGCTCAGGTCATGATCCCAGGGTCCTGGGATTGGCCGCAACTGGCTCCTTGCTTGGTGGGGAGCCTGCTTCTCCCTCTCCTTTTCCCTCTGCCTGCCGCTCTGCCTGCTTGTGCTCTCTCTGTCAGATAAATAAAATCTTTTTTTAAAAAAGTTTTTTTTTTTAAATTTATTGGAGAGAGAGAGAGAACATGATGGGGGGAGGGGCTGAGGGGGAGGGGGAGATCATGACCTGAGCCAAAGGCAGACACTTAACCAACTGAGCCACCCAGGCGCCCCTCCAGCCACCTATTTCAAAGCAGGTGATATTATTTCCCTGGAAGGGAGACAGTTGTTTTCTGACTTGGTTCTTGTTCTCATGTATCTTGAAACCACCATCTCATGAAAATGTGTGACACTGAGTTGTGCTTTTGTTTGTTGAGGGATAGCATATGTACAATAAAGTGCACTTATCATAAGTGGACAACTTGATAAATATGTATGCTTAACTCCCTTGACTCAAAGCTTTTATCTTTTCAGCTCTCAGGCTTGACAACCAATGTTGTGGACATTATTTTGGCTCATCACTTTGGTCAGGTAAGTGCCTGTTCCAACCAGGACAGCTGTTTGTTGGCTTGCAGCAAAACCTTATTTACCTCAGGAAAGAGGGGGTACCTTAGAATTCACCTGATCCTCGTGGGTGCCACTTCCAGTGCAGAGTGTGATGCATGTGGCCCAGCAAAGGCCAATCTTAGGGGAGAGGCATTAACTCAGTGCCCCGTGGCTCTTGGCATTTGAAGAGATCCCCTCCCCCACCACCTGTTTCCCATCAGCAGCTTGCTGTCTGTTAATGTTTGACAACATCACGTGCCTCACCAAACATCTTCAGAGCCATAATGAAGTCTGGGAAAGGCTTCACAGAAATAGAAATTTCAGAGAAAAAAGAAGCCAAAAGAAACAAATATCAATGCTTAAAGAACCTTAGAGATTATTTTGTTCATTCCCATGTTTTACTGGTAAGGAAACTGAAGTCTATAGAGGAAATGACAGATGTGGATAATTGCTGGGTGGGAGAGGAAACCCCAGTCCTCTTTTCAGAGGGAAGAGTGAATTGGATAACAAGATTCTGAATGAGCTGATAAGTATCATTTTTTGTAAGAGTTGGGGAAGGATTGCTGTTGATTCTTCTTTAAATGTTTGGTAGAATACACAGTGACACCATCTGGGCCAAAGCTTTTCTTTGTGGATATTTTTTATGTTACTAATTTAATGTCTTTACTTATTAAAGATCTATTCAAAATTTTCTATTTCTTGAGATGCTTTAGGTGGTTTGTATCTTTCTAGAAATTTGTCCATTTCATCTCAGTTACCCAGTTTGTTGGCATAAATTATTCATAATACTCCTTTATAATTCTTTTTATTTCTGTAAAGTTGAAAACAATATCTTCTCTTTCCTCCCTGTTTTTAGTAATTTGAATCTTACCTCTTTTTCTTTGGCCATCTAGCTAACCAATTGTTGGCTTTATTAGGGGTTTTTTCCTGTTCTTTTTAAATCCTCTGTTTCAGGGGCGCCTGGGTGGCTCAGTCATTAAGTGTCTGCCTTCGGCTCAGGTCATGATCTCAGGGTCCTGGGATCGAGCCCCGTGTCGGGCTCCCTGCTCCCCGGGAAGCCTGGCTTCTCCCTCTCGCACTTCCTCTGCTTGTGTTCCCTTTCTCACTATCTCTGTCAAATAAATAAATAAAAATCTTAAAAAAAATAAAATAAATTCTCTATTTCATTTATTTCCACTCTAATTGTTATTATTCCCCTCCTTCTGCTTGCTTTAAGTTTCCTCTTGTTTTTCTAGTTTCTTTCTGTTATTTAAGCAGGCTCCACCACGCCCAGCACAGAGCTCAACGTAGGGCTCTTAACTCATGACCCTGATACGAAGACCTGAGCCGAGATCAAGAGTCAGGTGCTGGGGCGCCTGGGTGGCTCAGATGGTTGGGCGTCTGCCTTCAGCTCAGGTCGTGGTCCTGGGGTCCTGGGATCGAGCCCCACATCGGGCTCCTGGCTCAGCGGGGAGTCTGCTTCTCCCTCTCCCTCTGCCTCTCCCCCTGCTCATTCTCTCTCTCTCTATCTCTGTGTCTCAAATGAATAAATAAAATCTTTAAAAAAAAAAAAAGTCAGGTGCTCAAACAACTGAGCCACCCAGGTGCCCCTTCTTTTTCTGGTTTCTTTTTTTTTTTTTTTTTTTAAAGATTTTATTTATTTATTTGAGAGAGAGAGAATGAGAGACAGAGAGCATGAGAGGGAGGAGGGTCAGAGGGAGAAGCAGACTCCCTGCTGAGCAGGGAGCCCGATGTGGGACTCGATCCCGGGACTCCAGGATCATGACCTGAGCCGAAGGCAGTCGCTTAACCAGCTGAGCCACCAAGGCGCCCTTTTTCTGGTTTCTTAAGGTGGAAGGCTAGATGTGGATTTGAGATCTTTCTTCTTTTTTTCATATAGGCATTTATAGCTATAAATTTCCCTCTCAATACCACGTTAGCTGCAGCGCATAAGTTCTGACAGTTTCATTTATCTCAAAAGTATTTTCTAATTTCCTGTGATTCCTTAATCCATTAGTTACTTAGGAATATTTTATTCAATTTCCCAGATTTCCTTCTGTTACTGATTTCTAATTTCATTCCATTTTGATCAGAGGATATACTTAACATTTCATTCCTTTTTGAATGTATTAAGATTTATTTTATGTCCTAGCATATGGTCCTAACATATGGCCTCTCTGTTCTATGTACGCATGAGAAGGATTTGTATTCATTCTGCAGCCATTAAGTGGAGTATACTCTGGGTGTCTTGTCAGGTCTGGTGGTTTACAGTGTTGTTCAGTTCTTCTCTTTCCTTGTGATCTTCTGCCTCATTATTCATACATAAATGAAAGTGAGGTATTAAAGTTACCAACTATTATTGTTGCATTTTCTATTTCTCCCTTCAATTATTTGTTTTTGCTTTGTGTATTATGATTGTCTTCCTGATGTTACATTTTTATTTAACAGAACTTGAAACTAACCTTTTTTTCTTAGCCCCATCTTTACCCTCTGCTTGCAGAGAGAACTGGTGCCTAAAAATCTTGAGCCTTTCCAGGCTACTTGGTACATGTTCATGGATTTCTTTCACCCTCTCCACTGCCAGCCTAGCATAGCAGCCTTACTGAATCTGCTAAGTGAATGATTATAGTCTTTCTTCTGCTTTCCCACTTTCAAAATGTTATTGCTGTTGTTACTTTTCCTGTTGCCTTTGTCCTTATGAATTTATGACTTACAAAGAAAAATTTTTGCTGTTATTTTTATGATTTTTCTGGAAGGAGTTAAAGTTGTGTTTTAATCCATCATTTTTAATTGAAAGTCTCAAAGACTGTTATCTTTTCACGTGTGCTGGGTAGAGTGGGTACTCTCCTAAAGACATAGCATGCTTGGTTTTGACTGTAGACTTTAAAAACCAGTTCGCAAAATGTACAAAATTCCATGCTAAATGCTGTGGAAGAGACAAAAGTATGTAAGATACAGCCCTATTCTCTGGGAGTTCACTCCGTAGGGAGATATGCTATACAGAAATAACTATTGTAGCACAAGTAAAAAGGGATAAGTAATAAGAACTGCCTTTCATTGAACACCTACAAATTTCAGACAGAGGTTTTATGTATATTAACCTAATAATCTCATAATAGGAATTGTATTATTCCCACTTTACAGATGAAGAATGAATTGGTTTCCAGCTAATAACATATCGAGGGAAGAGATTTGAAGCCACATTTGTGCCTAAATCTGAAGCTTTCCTCTTTCTACCATGCCAGGGTGCCTTAGGGCAGACACCATGAGGGGCCTAGAGGAATTCAAAGGCCGGAGAGATTTATTTCTGGTTTGGGGATCAGGGAAGGGCTTCAGTGTAGAGGAGGTATCCCAGCTGGGCCTTGAAGGAGAAATAAAATTTGACATTTTAGATTTGGGGAGGAATGAGGAGTAGTTTGCTCAAAAACAAAGAAAGCCTTCCTTTCCATTTTGTTGTCAACTTAGAACTACTCTTAAAAATATAAAGTCTTGGGGGGTGGGAGGATGGGTTAGCCTGGTGATGGGTATTGAGGAGGGCACGTTCTGCATGGAGCACTGGGTGTTATGCACAAACAATGAATCATGGAACACTGTATCTAAAACTAATGATGTAATGTATGCGGATTAACATAACAATAAAAAAATTAAAAAAAAAAAAGTCTTCGGGCTCCTGGCTGACTCAGTCGAAATATACAACTCTTGATCTCGGGGTTGTGAGTTTGAGCCCCACATTGGATATAGAGATCACTTAAATAAATAAACTTTTAGAAAAATAAAATTTAAGCAAGCAAATGTGTATATTGCTTCTAATATTTTGAAATGGAAACAAGGTTTTGAAACATGAATCATCTCATCTTCACCAATAAGAAAAAACAACCATAGCGATATCCTCTTTTTTATCAAATTTGCAAAAATTAAAAAGAATGGCCATTTGTATTAATAAGGTTGTGGAGAAACAAGTAGTATAAATAAAGAAGGCAGCTCCATATTTCCTGATAAGGAATGATCTCTAATACTTTAAGGGGAGAAGCAAAGTGTAGAACATAAGTATGTCTAGCAGACCACAATTTGTGTTTGTTTGTTTTTTAAAGATTTTATTTATTTATTTGACAGAGCACAGGTATGCAGAGGGGCAGGCAGAGGGAGAGGGAGAAGCAGACTCCCCACTTAGCAGGGAGCCCGATGTGGGGCTCGATTCCAGGACCCTGGGATCATGACCTGAGCTGAAAGGCAGACGCTTAACTGACTGAACCACCCAGGCGCCCCAATTTGTGTTTTAAAAAAAGAAAAAGTGGGGAGTGGGAAGGCAATTTATACATAACAGCTTTACCTAAGAAGTTCCATTAGCACTTAAGCCAGTTTTACCCCTTTTGTACCATTATCATTTCTTCCCTCTTTTATCTCAGACTTTGCTGCTCAGGTTCCTCTCCAGACCTCGAAGGGAGAGCTGGCTACATATTTCATCTCTGATTACTGTGTGCTTCATTTGTTGTTTACTTTTTTTTTTTTTTTAGTAAAGGTTTTATTTATTTATTTGACAGAGAGAGACACAGCTAGAGAAAGAACACAAGCAGGGGGAGTGGGAGAGGGAGAAGCAGGCTTCCCGCGGAGCAGGGAGCCCGATGCGGGGCTCGATCCCAGGACCCCGGGATCATGACCTGAGCCGAAGGCAGACGTTTAACGACTGAGACACCCAGGCGCCCCTGTTGTTTACTTTTCTTATTATAATTTCTTTCCCATTTACCATATTTCCTCAGAGTGATTGTAGTGCCCTTTAGTTTCAGGTAGACTATGATCCATTTGGTCAGTTTCCAACTGTATTCTTGGCTCACTTTACTTATATGGTAGTAAGAATGCAAACAAATTCTCCTTATCTATATTTCTCTATGAGGTTTGATGGTAACCTTTACACACTGCCTTGGATTAACTGGCTCTCTTACTATCCCTGATCCATTTCTTTCCTCCAAAGCAAACATTTTCCCTTCTGCTTAAAACTGCTTGCTGGGTGTGTGTGCGCTTGTGTACTGTGTACACATATGTCCGTATATGTTTATGTACACAAGAACCTGGCAACTGTTCTGATGACCTGAGAAGGCCAGCAAGAGAGGGACCATTGGACAGTGGGTGGTGGGGGAGGAAGACTCACTTCACTGTATAAACAGTTTGTTTCTCTCATATTTTATACCTTTAATAGTAATAGCAGTAAGATTAAATAAATGATAAATTGACTTAATAAAATATAAATGGAATGTAATCTATAATTTATAGCTATTACTGATAATATATAAATAAGAGATATACTGATTATATCAGTACAGATAAGTTATATAGATTTATGGCTATTAAGAAAAATGTTACCTTGCCTTTTTCTAAAATTTTAGAATTTTTAAAGTAGTCTCTACACCCAGCGTGGGGATTGAACTCACAACCCTGAGATCAAGAGTTGTTTGCTGTACCCACTGAGCCAGCCTGGTGCCCCGCCTTCCATTTATTTTACACTTACCAGTTCATATAACTTTTCTTACCTAATCTTTAAGACAGCCTTGTCAGGGGCGCTTGGCTGGTTCAGTCTGTAGAGCATGCGACTCTTGATCTCAGGCTTGTGAGTTCAAGCTCTACATTCGGCGTAGAGCCTACTTTAAAAATAAATAAATAAAACAGCCTTGTCAGGTGTCTGGTTATTATCTTCATGTTTTATGAGGAATGGCAGAACATGCAAGAAACACAAACTAGGGTTCAGAATAGTTAGGTGACCTGAGTTCTACCGCTAGTGCTTGAATCCAAGTCCAGTGCAGTTTCTGGGTGCTACCAGGTAAGAAGGAAATTCAGAGAAATCTCCAAGTTTTTACATTTGGCCTGGAGTTGGTGATCAGTGTTTGCCATAATAGATTCTTTGCACCCTCATCCGACACAGAATATGGCACTGAACCAGTCTACTGCAGATAAAGACTTCAGCCATTCAGCCTACCAGTACAAGGGTAGGCCCCGGGCTCTGCCTCATTTCCCATCTTGAGCAGAGAGATTTAGCTTTGGGCATTGAGAGTGCAAACCAAACAACGTAGACTTGTACTGTAGCTCACATGTTTACCTTGTGTCTCTTTTCAATTGTTCTAGGAAGAGTTGCAGGCCAACTTGGACCTGATTCAAACCTACAGGCTGCATATTGCCCAGGACATCAACCAAGAAAACCTACAGCTCTTCCTGGGTTCTTATAATGGGTACAGTCGTTTCCTATTCCTCCACCTAAATGTAAACTAGGTCCAAAAAGATAACGGACATTTGAGGGAAGAGGGGCAGGGGAAATAAACTACTTCTTTCAGTGCTGTGTCATGAGATTGCTTTCATGCTGTTCCACCACAGTAAAGGAGGAAGGGCTGTCAGACAGATAGGAAGACAGGTTTCAAGGAAAATGAATGGGGGCACCTGGCTGGCTCAATTGGTAGAGTGTGCAACTTGATTTTGGGGTCATGAATTCAAGTTCCACGTTGGGTGTAGAGATTACTTTAAAAAAAAAAAGAGGAAAAAGAAAAATGAACTGAACGCTGTTTGGGGCACATTCAAATACCCTTTGTAGTTTTAAGATGTTTTGAGATTAAAAAAGTACCTAAGTTACGTAGACACCCACAAAAACATCCATGTAATGTGAGGCAGGACAGAAAAATACATGGAGAAGAGGCAAAGAATAGAAGTCTTAGGCCTCGATTCAGTTTCTCTTCACTGACATCTTGTCATCAGGCAGAAGTAATACATGGACACTAGTAAATTCTCTTTTGTTTGTGTACATTCCGAAACCTACTGTCATGTCTCCCTCAGTCACTGAGAGAGTTGGATTTTTATCTTGGGACCAGTTTTTCCAAGGTTAAACATATTCACTCCTCCTAGCTTTCTGAGTACATGGGAAGAGATTGAGAAAATGGGTCAGCTGTAACTTACTAAACTCACCCAGAGATTTTGAACCTGGTCTCTCCAACTCCTTTCTTTGTATAACAGAGCCTGCTTATTTTCAGTTGAAATCAGAAAGGTTTATTAAGTACTGCACTAAACTATGTTAGTTACAAGTTTTCCCCCAAAAAAGTTCCCCTTCTCTTAAGGAATTTATTCCTATAAACTAGTTGGAAAATTAAACACTACAACTTGAGCATTTCAGTAGCATTGCTGTTGAGTTTTGAAGTTGCTTCTAAACTTCTGGCATCCCATTGTACCCCTCAGGGTTGAGCCAGAAACCTTGTTCCTGCTCTGTACCACTCAGGATGCTACTAAAATGGCTACTCATGAACGAAGTGCACAAGGGCCCCTTCCCTCATCAGGTGTGAAGGAAAGATAGTTTCAAATTCCTTGATACATTTTGGTCTTCATAACCAGGAAATCATCTGAATTGCCATGATTTTACCTGAAAGGGGTATTGATTGTTTCCTTTGTTTTTCTAGACGCAGAGACCTAGAGATTGAAAGACCCTTGCTGGGCCAAAATGATAACAAATCGAAGACATTAAAGTAAGTCCCTCGGTTTCCCTAGTAAGTTACTAAATATCTTTGCCTTTCATAAACTAATGCAGTATTCAGGGGAATACAGGTGCTGTTTGCAGAATGTCACCTCTTAATTTTGCCTTTCCCCAGGTGTTCTACTCTATTGGTGGTAGGGGACAGTTCACCTGCAGTTGAGGCTGTGGTAAGTATGTCCTGATGTTGTGAAAATAAATGAGATTAAATGCAATAAAATGTAGGGCGCCTGGGTGGCTCAGTTGGTTAAGCGACTGCCTTCGGCTCAGGTCATGATCCTGGAGTCCCTGGATCGAGTCCCACATCGGGCTCCCTGCTCGGCAGGGAGTCTGCTTCGCCCTCTGACCCTCCCCCTTCTTATGTGCTCTCTCCCTCTCATTCTCTCTCTCTCAAATAAATAAATAAATAAATCTTTAAAAAAAAAAATAAATAAATGCAATAAAATGTATACAGCACGGGGCGCCTGGGTGGCTCAGTCGTTGAGCGTCTGCCTTCGGCTCAGGTCATGATCCCAGGGTCCTGGGATCGAGCCCCGCATCGGGCTCTGTGCTCCGCGGGAAGCCTGCTGCTCCCTCTCCCACTCCCCCTGCTTGTGTTCTCTCTTTCGCTGTGTCTCTCTGTCAAATAAATAAAATCTTCAAAAAAAAAAAAAAATGTGTACAGCACACTGCTGGCACACTAGAAACAGTTGGTAAATAGTCGTCTTTGTTATTTCTGATTACACCTATCAGGGTTTGCTCCTTATTACCCAGTTTGGAAAATGAATTCCTCATCAACCAGTAGATTTTATCAGAAGGGGTCAGTATTATCTTTGATTGCTTTATGTGGTGGCAAGTAGTATAACTAAACACCATTTGCTTATTGTCAGATTTCTGACAGCTCTTCAGCCTTCTGCAGCCACCATATATCTGGAACTGTGTGAGGCTGGAAGGCTGCTGAGAGCCTATATGCTTTTCTCTGCCTCTTCCTCAAGTATATAATACACTGGTAAAAATAATTCATGCTCATTGTAGAAAATATGAAAAAATTAAAAAATAGAACGACAAGGAAACATTACAATCCCATTACCCAAAGGTAAATAAACTATTATCTTTTCCTCTAACATACCCTGGGTGATACTAAACATAAAAGATTTGGAGACCTGATTACTAATAGCATTTTTTTTTTTTTTAAGATTTTATTTATTTATTTGACAGAGACACACAGCGAGAGAGGGAACACAAGCAGGGGGAGTGGGAGAGGGAGAAGCAGGCTTCCCGCGGAGCAGGGAGCCTGATGCGGGGCTCGATCCCAGGACCCTGGGATCATGACCTGAGCCGAAGGCAGACACTTAACGACTGAGCCACCCAGGCGCCCTGACTGATAGCATTTTTGATAGCCTTTTTCCATATTATGAAGTCAGTACATCTGTATAATATTTAGTCTTGTAAATGTACCTTTGTTTAACCTCATTCTCCAGTTGATGATACCAGATTCTGCACCATTGATAATGTAGCTATTGAGCATCCGTATCGAATTTTTTATCATTTCCCTGGGATAGATTTCTAGAAGTGGAATTAATGTGTCAAAAATCATAAACCTTTGCAAAATTTTTTATGACATTTGCCAAATTCCTTTCCAGAAAGGACATAGTAGTGTGTTGGCACCAGCAGTGTATGAGAGTGCCTGTTTCACAGCAACTTGTCCAGCATTGGATTTTTAAATTTTATTAATAATTCAATAGGTTAAAAATGGTGTCCCACTGTTTTAATGTGCATTTTTTTTTATTACAAATGAAGTTGACAGTTTTTCACGTATCTGTTAGCGTTTACTTGTCTTTCCCACAGTATATGTAATATAAGAGGTATCTCTGTGAGATTACCTGGTTTTCTTTGGCAGCCTTCACTTCTGCTCTGTTTAGAGAAAAACATTAGGGAGTAAGGCTTTTTTGGGAAAGGGATTCTAGTAGTTAATCAGGGGTGTAGACATAGGTGAGAAAGTTAATGGGGCAGGGTAAGTGTGAGGTGAGGTAGATGTGATGATATATTCGTACCTCCCTGAATCATCCTGTAAGACATTCTGTGTCTGTTATAAAATACATGGCATGGCTTTAGCACAGAGGTAAATGACCCTTGACTCCAAAAAAAAAAAAAATTCCCCAAAGGTGATAAAGTTATAGTGATGATCCCAATTCATCATGAAGGAGATTTATAAAGGTCAGTCTTTTCTGGCTAAAAAGGTGGAGATACATGCTACAAAAATATTTATCAAAAACATTTCTTCAGGGGTGCCTGACTGGCTCAGTTGGTGGAACATGTGACCCTTCATCTTGGGGTCATGAGTTTGAGCCCCACATTGGGTGTAGATATTATTTAAAAAAATTTTTTTTCTCCATAAACATGTGACCTAAAATAAGAAAACGGTGTTGTTTTTAGAAAATAACCCTTCATCAGAATTTTCTGATAAGCTGAGTTATTTTTTTAAACTTGCATGGACTTAAAGGAACATTTCCAATTATTTTTCATGACTAGGTAGGTTGGCCAAGGTCTTGTTTTCTGATTTCCTCATCTTCAGCATTTATAGGTAAGAACCTTAGGAGCCCTGTCTGTATCACAACGTAGATGCTCTTCCAGACAGATTCTAGCTTGTGAGAGCTAGCATTTTATTCCACAGATTGGTAGGGATTAGAGGACTATCCATGCATGGAAGAGCAGGAAGGAGCTCCTTAAGTTTTGGTCGTTTTTGCTATTCTTGCTCACTTATTCAGCCTCATTTTTTGAGCTTTTCCCTATTTGCTCAATGCTATGGGGAATACAAAAATGAATAAGATGGAGTCTCTGCATTTGGTGAGCTAGGGAGAGAGTAGACATGTCAAAAAAACAACCATTGCGTTTGGCTTACCAGATATGGAGACTTCTTACAGAGTTATAGAAGTTACACAGTGGTAAACCAAGGAAAGCATGATTTATTAAATTAAATCCAGATGTGGGGAGTTCATTCTTCCTGAAAATATTTATTGCATATCTGCTATGTTCTAAGCACTGTGCTTGGCAATTAGGGATCCAGTTTTTAAATTCTACAGTTTAGAGTTAATGCTATTCTGTGGTACACTGGTACGTTTGCTGATCACTGCCTGCATTGTCCTTTGTGTAGAGCAAAAACTGGTTTGGTGATCCTGGTTTTTAGATCATCCCCTGGTTATAGAAGAGTTTTGTATACCTGCCCATCAGCAATCCCCAGAGTTCAGCTGGATTACTGGTTCTTGCCTAGGTAATTTTAATAACCCCTAACTGGCTCATTGCCTCTGTAGTCTGTCATACAGGCCACTGCTGGTTACTTTACTAAAACAAATCCTTTTACCTCAGAAACCTTCCATGGCTCCTTGCCTTCCATGGTCAGCTCCAGTCTGCCCCCCAGACTTGCCTTGCAGTGCATCTTCACGCCACGCCTCTGTAACCCCACACGTGCCCTGTACATCCACTTCACATCTCCTGGTTCTTTGCTTATGCTTTCCCCCTGACTCTGGAAAACTTCAAACACCCACCCCTTCTTTTTACTGTGTCTCTTGAAATCCTACTCATCCTTCTATACTCAGCTCAGTTGTGAAATTTCGAAGTGATGTCATTCAGCCTTGTACTGTATGTTTTCACCCTAGTGGATTCCAGACTCTTAGCAGTGTTTTGTATGTGTATGCTTGGCAAGCATGTGTAAAAGGAGAGATTTTGTTGATTAAATTAGCCATAAAACATTGCTGAACCTAGAGGTTAAAGCTTTTCTTTGAGGTCTCTGCCTTCATGGGTATGAGAGTATAGGATACCAAACACGTAAACACAAAGGTTGTAATTCTTAATTATGATAACTGCTGTGAGAGAAAAAAAACGTAGAGTAGTCAGTATTTAGGTGGAATAGTGAAAGACCTCGAGTCAGAAAAGAGGGTGTGCAGAATGGCAAACCCAGGGTATAGGGAAGGTATAAGGGGGGTGGGGATTGGGCTTGGTCAGGGCCATTTGTGCCGGGAAGCCATCAGAACCCCAGCAGGTGAGGGCTATGGTCCAGTTCACATTTTAAAATAGGTAATTAGCCCCCAAGTTCTCCTAGCCAGTAGGAGAAATTAGATTCAACATACAGTTCTTTAAATACTCGCAACAGATTCAGAAAATGAAATTAGCCAGACTTTTAGATTTACTCAGAAATCATCAGATACCAAGTACATCATATATCTCTTACTTTGTATTTTTGTAATTTCTTTGACTGATTCAGCCATCTCCAAACCGAGCTGTTGATCTTGGAAGATCATTCTCATGCCAAGCTATTTCTTACTTTTCTAGCGGTTCATAAAATTGTTTTATCTTTTTTTCTTTTTTTAAGGTTGAATGCAACTCTCGCCTGAACCCTGTAAATACAACTTTGCTAAAGGTAAGGTGCTTTCTTTCCTCATTGCCAGTAGATTTATGAGTAAATTATACATGGCTTAAAATACTCTATTTCTGGAATAGTTGCCCAAAAAGAAGGAAAGCTTCTCTCTCTCTCTCTCTGATTCTTTATTTTTTTTAAATTTCTTTTTCCTGAATATATTCTCAATGTAGAATATTGGGAAATAGAGAAAAGTAAAGGATAGAAATCAATAGAAATTACCCATAATCCTAACACCCAAAGTTCCCCTCTGGTAAAAATATTGATGTCTTGGGGCGCCTCGGTGGCTCAGTCAGTTAAGCATCCAACTCTTGATTTTGGCTCAGGTCATGATCTCAGGGTCATGAGATCAAGCCCCACCTTGGGGTCTGTGCTGGGTGTGGAGCCTGCTTAAGATTCTCTCTATCCCTCTGCCCCTCTCCCCGCCCAACCGCTGTGCTCACTCTCCAAAAGAAAAAAAAAAATTGGGGTCTTTTTCCTGTACACTTCTTTTTTTTTTTTTTTTTTAAGATTTTATTTACTTATTTGACAGAGAGAGACACAGCGAGAGAGGGAACACAAGCAGTGGGAGTGGGAGAGGGAGAAGCAGGCTTCCTGCCAAGCAGGGAGCCCAGTGTGGGGCTCGATCCCAGGACCCTGGGATCATGACCTGAGCCGAAGGCAGATGCTCAACGACTGAGCCACCCAGGCGCCCCTCCTGTACACTTTTTATATCATTAAGGTCAGGATATTTACAGCCCTGTGTCTGGGTTTTGTTTTGTATTTTTTTTAAGACTTAATTATTTATTTGTCAGAGAGAGAGAACAAGCAGGGGAAGTGGCAGGCAGAGGGAGAAGCAGGCTCCCCTCTGAGCAGGGACCCCATGCGGGACT
Source organism: Phoca vitulina (assembly GCF_004348235.1). Lineage (NCBI taxonomy): Eukaryota > Metazoa > Chordata > Mammalia > Carnivora > Phocidae > Phoca > Phoca vitulina. Next base: position 9,345,429 of record NW_022589725.1, read on the forward strand.
CGATCCCAGGACCCTGGGATCATGACCTGAGCCAAAGGCAGACGTTTAACTGACTGAGCCACCCAGGTGTCCCTCCTGAACTTTTTGACATCAGTATCTAAGCATGTCATTAAAAACTTCATAAGCATTATTTAATTTTGTGAGAATTAGGATGAATGGAAATTATTTACATGCTATGTCCCATTGTATTGTTTAGGAAGCTTCCGATAACATTCTAATATGAGGGTGGGTGCATTTTCTTTCTCTTAGGGCAAATAGAGAGCAACTCTTTTACTGAATTTCTAGTTAGTGTCAGGTGTCTCTCCGTTTTCATTGTACCCCAGGCAAGAGTGTCAACCTTGTTTTTTCCTACAGCCTGTAGTAAGATGTTCAGGGGCCTGACACCCTGATTTGAATATGGATTACTGTATTTAAGTGCTGATCTTATGTTGCTTACTGCTACTTTCTCAGCCTGAAAGGCCTCTGCTTTCTTCCCTTTCTCTTTGAAGTGGCTTGAAAGGGAAGTGCTGTCACCAGAAGCAGGCCATCGTTCCCGGAAATAGAACCTGAGGTTAATGCTCTGAGGTGACAGAACGCAGAATGTGCTGAGGTCTAGGTGGTTGATGAACTGGTCCAAAATAGGGATGTTATTTTAGAAGTGTATGGTTTCAAGTAGTTTTTCAGTACAGGTTTGAATCAGTATTTTGAAAGCACAAAACTGTAGTAGCTGTAGATGTAGTTTTTTCTGGGCAAAATGCCCACTGCAACAGCATAATTGAACTGACTCTCCAACTACCTGATAGGCATCAAGCTTGGAAATAGTCTCTCCTAATATTCTCTCTCTGCATGTGTTGTTTTATGTCAGATTTTGACTCCTAAACTTCATGAAAATACAGCCTCTGCCAGTTAGGTGTATATTTAATCAGGGTAAATGTTTGTCGCTGATATTATTTGTAGAATTTTAAGGGATTGTCCCATTAACCTCAAATTCCTGTGCCTTCTGTGGCATTCCCATCTGCTAAATAACAGTCCCCCCCTCAAAGAAAGTGTTCATGCTGGTGAATAGAAATGATGGTTTATTTTTTTGAGAGAGAGAGTGTGAGCAGGGGAGGAGCAGAAGGCAAGGGAGAGGGAGAATCTTAAGCAGACTCCACACTATGGGCAGGGCTCAATATCACAACCCTGAGATTATAACTTGAGCTGAAACCAAAAGTTGGATGTTCAACTGACTGAGCCACCAGGTGCCCCTATCGCTCTCTTCTTTTTTTTTTTTTTTAAGTTCCAGTCAGCCTGAATAGGATACTGTGTACAGAATAAGTAATAGCTGGAAGGAAGAGGGTGGGCCCGTGGTTGGGCCATGCCTTAGAAACAGTGTTTTCTGCAGATTGGCAGAATCTGCTTCACCTGGGAGCTTGTTAGAAATGCAAGTGCTTGGGGCGCCTGGGTGGCACAGTCAGTTAAGCGTCCGACTCTTTGGCTCAGATCATGATCTTGGGGTCATGGGATCTAGCCCCTTCATCGGGCTCTGAACTCAGCACGGAGTCTGCTTGGGACTCTCTCTGCCTCTCCCTTTCTAAAATAAATAAAGCTTTAGGGTGTCTGGGTGGCTCAGTTGGTTGGGTGCCTGCCTTTGGCTTGGGTCGTGGTCCCAGGGTCCTGCAATCGAGCCCTGCATCAGGCTCCCTGCTCTGCGGTGGAGAGCCTGCTTCTCTCTCTCCCTCTGCCTGCCGCTCCCCCTGCTTGTGCTGTCTTTCTCTCTCTCTCTCTGTCAAATAAGTGGAATCTTTAAAAAATAAATAAATAATAAAATAAATAAATCTTTAAAAAAAAGAAAAAAAAGCAAGTTCTTGGGGTACTTGGGTGGCTCAGTCAGTTAAGCATCCAACTCTTGATTTCGGCTCAGGTCATGATCTCAGGGTCATGAGATATGGAGCCCTGCCCTAGATGTAGCGTCTGCTTAAGATTCTCTCTCTCCCTCTGCCCCTACCGCCCGCCGCCCCACACACATGCTCTCTCTTAAAAAAGGAAAGAAATTCAAGTTTTTGAGCCCCACCCTAGGCCTATTAAATCAGCATCTCTAGAGCAGAAACCCAAGAATCTGAGTTTTAATGAGTCTTCTGGGTAATTCCAGTGTGTGCTAACAAAACCCTACTCTAGAAATCCTTGCACAGGTGAGAATAACCAGGGGTGCCTGGGTGGCCCAGTCGTTAAGCACCTGCCTTCGGCTCAGGTCCTGATCCCAGGGTCCTGGGATCAAGCCCCGCATTGGACTCACTGCTTAGCTGGAAGCCTGCTTCTCCCTCTCCCACTCCCCCTGCTTGTGTTCCCTCTCTCGCTCTCTATCAAATAAATAAATAAAATCTTAAAAAAAAAAGTGAGAATAACCAGCTGTAAATATTTATGAAGTGAGAGACAGCCTCACCAAGTCCAGCTTTGAGAGGAAAGTGGCTAACCAAGTGAGTTGGCCAAATTCAACATCACCATCTCATTGGAGAAATCCCCTTAGTTGTAGAATGAAAATAATATTGGGCTGAGAGGGAACTTAGGAAGCATGGTACCCTGAGAAGTTAGGTTCATGCTGTTTGAGGACTCTGAAAGTAACATTCTTCAGGTGGAGGCAGAACCATAGTTGAAGACAGTGGTTAATTTCACTGTCACCCTTAAAGGGAAATTCTCAACCTGGGCCTGAATTCTCAACCTAAAGGCCAGGCTCCACATCTTACTGATGAGTAAGTATTAAATCTTTTCAGATTTATATCCAAGGTTATTTCTAGGATGTAAGTCTTCGTATAAGAGTGCATTGAGGAGGGGCACCTGCGTGGGTGGCTCAGTTCGTTGAGCGTCTGCCTTCTGCTCGGGTCATGATCTCAGGATCCTGGGATTGAGTCCCGCATCGGGCTCCCTGCTCAGCATGGAGTCTGCTTCTCTCTCTCTGCCCCACCCCAGTGCTTGTGCTCTCTCTCGCTCTTTGTCAAATAAATAAATAAATAATCTTAAAAAAAAAAAAAAACAACCAAAAACCCAAACTAAAATGTTAAAAAAAAAAAAGAGTGCATTGAGGAAACCTACACTTGGTTGCAGTTAAACATTAAGTTAAGGAACCTAAAATTCAATCCTGTCCTGTTTGAAAGGGCTCAGGGATTTTCAGAGCATGTCCCCTAAGGATAAGTACCAGCTGACTTACATATTTTTCCTCTTTTAGATGGCAGACTGTGGTGGACTGCCCCAAGTAGTACAGGTAAGGAGGGGCTTTATTGTTGTTGTTGTTGTTGTTGTTGTTGTTGTTGTCTTTTTTTAAAGCACTCATTTGATTCTGCCTCTCTGTGTGCAAAGATTAATACCTTCTTATTTTGTCTCCCAGCCTGGAAAGCTCACCGAGGCCTTCAAGTACTTTTTGCAGGGAATGGGCTACAGTGAGTAGTATAAAACTTCTTTCTAGCAAAAATTTAATGATAGTGGGGTCATTTTGACATCTGAGGAGCACACATTTCTCAGGGCATAACCTCTGTGCTAGCCAGCCTGAAGTCAAGTAGAAACCAAAATGTTTATGGAGCATTCATCTGTGAATATACATAAGGTTAGCTGACACTTATTAAGCACTTACCTTGTGCTGGGCATTCAGTGTTTATAACCTTAAGAGGTAAGTTCTGTTTTAGTCCTATTTTATAGAAGAAGAAACTGAGGTTCAAAGAGGCTAGCACATTTCCCAGGGTAACAGTTCACCTGCAGATCCCTAGCAGTCTGACGCCAGAGCCCATGTTCTCAACCACTGAGGCTTAGGCTTTCCTAAGCTTGTGAATCTGAAATTAGGATTTGCATTTGAACTCAGCTGGTAATGACTCATGGCCTAGAGAAACAAAATGGAGACTTCAGAAGAAAAGGGTAGTGTCCTCAGTTACATCCGCCCCACCACAGGAAATGAACTTGCACAGTAGTTTAGAGCGAGTCCAAGGATGTGTCCATATCGTGTGCCACTGTCCTGGTCTCTTGTATTGTGAGACCCCTGAGCTTTCTCATTTGTCACAGACTATCCACACTTGCTCCTTTCTTGGAATTTTTAAGGAGAAAAACTCTTCAACCCAGGTACAGAGCTCTTTACCCAGGAGAGTGATTTTTTTTCCTGTCTTTGGTTTAAGTGTGGAAAATGGCCGTTGAACAGCCGCCTGGGCAGCAGCTGACCCCTGGGTATAGCCCTGTGCCTGGCAGGCAGACTGTGTATGTTTCGTCCAGAGTGGCTGTGTCATGCCCGTCTGTGAGCCACTACCAGCCGAGCCCACACCCACATCTCTCTGGCTCACTGGGAGAAGTCCCTCTCCTAGCCAGTTCTCATCCCTTTCCTAGGAAATAGCTGATCTTCCAGCACATTTCTGATCCAAAACAGATGGCTGTTTATAGTGGAGGGGAAAACAGTTGCCCTCGACTAGTTGAGAGAAGTAACATCTGAGATGCTTATAAAACATCAGTCAGCCTCAACTCTTCTCTGAGACCTTAAAATAAAACTCATCCCCAGCTTAGAGTATTCTGTCAGTGTTACTAGGCAGCCAAGGTTGCCACTTGGCACTCTTGGGTCACTAACTTGCCTTTTCCTGTGTCCATCCTGCTTCCAGTCCCGTATGTGCAGCTCAGTCACCTGAGCACCGAGTCAGGTACCTTCCTCCGTGCTGGCCCCGCCCCTGCCTCCCAGCCACGCTCTCCTGGCTGCATCGGCTGCCTGCAGCATGTGCGCGGTTTTCCTGTGCAGTGAGAGCCCGATAGAACGGGGCTCGTTGTGCCCTAAGAGGGTTAGCCTGCAGGTCCAGCCCTGGTTCCCCAGAAGAAAGGAGCGGGTTGTAATAATCAGGCTTCCTCTTACCCAAACCCAGGGTCACAGCAGTAGCTGAAACTAGGCACGACCCCTCTTCCACCACCACCTGCTCATCTTTGCATGAACCCCAGACACAGGAATTGAAGGGCAGCTTTGATTCTAAGTAGGAGTGCCAGATCCTGTGTCTGGAAAGCTACAGCAGTGATGGCATCTTTTGACCCCAGCATTGAACTGACAGTTGGGGGAGTGGTCAGTGCCTCAGGAGGATAGGCAGGGAGGTTATGCCGGGTGAGGCCGTGTCCCGGCCGAGCTGGAAGGACCTTAGGATCAAAGCAGCTGTAGAACTGGTCAGTGAAACACCCACTCCCAGAGCCCTTCCCTCGCAGGCATCCTTTACCTTGCAGCCTGCATAGAGGTCAGTGCCAGGCCCACCTGCCCTCTCCTACACCCACACCTTCGTACATGTCTGCTCCCCAGGTAGCAAGGGTAGCCTGTGGACACGGATGGTAGTCTTGTTGTATCGGGCTTGCACTGTGTTTGTGAAACACCTTCATACTTGTGCGGTTTGTCTTTCTTTTGGTTTAGTCTTGCATGCACTGCAGGGTTTGGTTACCTATTTGGGTTCCCAAAGCCTCTTTCCTAATCACTGTATGAATGGCGTGGGCATAGCTAAGAGGCTATACTCTGGACTTAGGTTTCCCCATGTTCTTCAGTGGACTAGAATCAGCCGAGATTCCAACCAGATCCAAAGGATTAAAGCAGCCTTGCATATAGCCATTCACCTAAGCAAATAATGCAAAATGGAGGTGGCTATGTCTTGTCCTGGGTCTCACCTTAAATGGGTTGGGAAAGCTAAACAAAGCCTTTGGTGAAGTTTCTGGATTAGCTAAGCTTAGCCAGGGTACTATCTTCTAGTCCCCTTGGTTCTTTCTTACAGTACCATCTGCCAGCATGACCCGGCTCGCCCGATCACGAACCCACTCAACCTCGAGTAGCATCGGCTCTGGAGAAAGTGCCTTCAGCCGATCTGTCACCAGCAATCAGTCGGATGGAACTCAAGAATCCTCTGAATCCCCTGATGTTGTGGACAGAGACCAGACCATGGAGGTGTCCTGCTAAGCAGATACTCCTCCCCTGGACCATGCAAGTCCACCCTCCTTCAAACAACCACTCCATAATATAACATTTCATCCAGCAAACTGGCATCTATCTTTAACTCCTGCATGGCCACTGACACTCTCTGGTATCTTGGATTTATCATTCTCCCTGCCTGCCCGCCCGCCCTCCTTTTTGTATGTACCAAGAATCACTTCCTTGCCATTACTGTAACATTCCAGCATCCTTAGCTGATCACATTTCCATATCTTCTCTTGCCAGCTTTTCCTCGTGCTTTCCCAACTACGTATCTGACAAGAGTCTTTGATCCTGATGTATGTGTGTGAGCACGCGTGTCTATGTTTGTGTGTACATAGTTCTGTGATTTTAGATATGCTTTCTTGTAGAGCTTCTGCACAAAAAACAAAGGGGACCTTTTTTTCTTTTTCATTTTCAATGGTGTTTTTAAGGGAAATAAACAGAACAGGTTTCTAGGTTGGGTAGGCCACTGCATTCTCTTGGTTCCGAATTGGTCAACACGATTTGCAAAATGACTTCAGCAGCTCTGAGGAATGTGGAACCAATCGTGCTTACTGTTGACTGTGACCAATGGAAGGGAGCCTGTTACATAGAGAGGCAGACAGCGTGCGTGGCCAGCCACCTCCTTCTGTCCAAATGCATTCACATATGTTATTCTGTAACTAAAAGGGAGGGATATATTCTTTTAGAAGCCCATGAATGATGAGGTTCTGATGCAACATGGAGTTTTTCCTAAGTGAGTGTGGCATCATTACTGCACTCTCTTAGCACAGGAAGGTGGAAAACAACATGCCAGGCCTCTGCTCTGCCAGAGCAGAGCTGCTGTCTCCGCAGTGTCTGATACCACTTACCAGATATCCACAAGAAGTGCCTCCTGGGTCTGGGATGAAGAGTGTTTCTCCACCCCTCACTGCTCTGAAAAAGGAGAGGTATGGCCTGAAAATTATGTAGATGGTGAGGAACCAGCTGGGCGAGGAGGCACAGACCTCAACGGAATATCATGCGTCACAGGCACAGCCTTGACTTCAGCTGACTTAGTGGAAGCGAAGTGAAATTGGTACAGAACCCATTTCTCAGAAAGACTCTTGACAGATAACTCTCAAAGAAGAGAGGGAAGGGGCCGGTCTCTAAGGGCAGCGTGCGCAGGTACAGTTGTGCTTAGTGGACTGCTGTGTGAGGGGCCCCAGCCAGCCAGAGTGTTGCTGGGAGGAGGACGAAACCAGCTGCCACACAGCAAGGGCCCCGCTCTTGTGGGCATCAGATGTAAGCTCAGGGTTACGCAGTTCTGAGTCTTAGGAAGGGGCTTTTCAGACATAGTGTTCGCTTTCTGCCGAGATAGGGAATGCGTCACTCTGCCAGAGTACAACTTTTTACAGATTATTAAATAAAGCTGTATATGTCTCATTGTTACCCGATTGCTGGTGTTACTTCTTTCAAGCCACGCACTGGGGCTCGGGGTGGAACCAAGTCACTATATATGGGCTTTGTGCTGGGCATTTTCACATACTTGATCATTATTTCACCCAAGAAGAAATTAAGACTCTGGATAAATAATTTGCCCAAGGTCATACCAATAAACCCATCCAGGATTGAACTCCAAGCCCATCTGACACCTCTATCCCTGTCAAACCAAAAATTGTGAGAAGCGTGATCATGCGGTTTATGGAGGAGGAGAGCTAAGGTCTCAGAAAGGCGTTCTGCATTTCACCCCTGCCATCTCTGTGGGGTTGCTGGGTCCCACCCCAATGTAGTAATCTGCAACCACTTGCCTGGGTTCCTCAAACAGGCCAGACTGTATTTCTCCAGAAATGGCTGTCTTTGTACCCACCAGTGGTATCAGGAGGCCACCACCTTGGATCAGTCTTGAATGATCCAGGGGCTGCTGCTACCATATAGTAGTACATCAAGGTTGCTGTGTCTGTGGGAGATACTTGTAAAATGGCATAGAACCTGCTCGTTCTGGGAGAGGAGACAAAGCAAATACACGTGGACAGACACAGGTCACCAAGCTGAGTTCCTGACAATACAGGATGACGGTTCTTGAGCTGGAGGTGGTCTGATGGTCACAGTTGCTTTTAAAACCCACATCACTCCAGCCTTCATAAACTTACCTGACAGGTCACCTGCTTTCCCACCTTAGCTCTGTGCCGGGAGTCAGGCCCCAACTGACTACACTTGACTGGTCCATATTAGACTTTTTCCTCTCTTCATTTTCATTTCCTTGCTCCCTGTTTAGTCCAAAAACACTCGGGTGCCTGCCTTGTGAGAGTCAAGGAAGTAGCCAGGTAGACTACAAGATGATTGTGTAAAGCTCTTCCATATAACTCATCTTACCCAGTTCTCATGGCACCCCTGCAAAGTGGTCAGGTCTGTTGTACAGACAAGAAACGGCTGAGGAGAGTTAAGTGTTTTGGTCAAGGTCACCTAGCCTGAAAAATTTCCCAGTTCTTCCAAAATCGATGCATTTTCATATTCAGCCTTTATTGAGCATCTACTGTAGGCTGGGGCCCTTTGCACCTTCCTATATGTTTCCTAATAATGGTCCAATGAGGTAACATGCTAGTCCCATTTTATGGATGAGAAACCGGCCTAGAGGTAACTACAAATGGTCACACAACTAGTAAGCGGCAAATCTGGGAGTTTCTCAGGTGGCTTCTTGGGCCTCACCTTGAGGCCAGTCTGAAAGTCTTTCCTGTCTGATAAGAAGGTAGACGCCAGAATGGTATGCAGACAGGAGCAGGAGGGTGGGCCTGTGCTCAGTCTCCTCCCTGCCATGGGCCACATCCTTGAGTGGCCGTCACCCATTCTAACATCCTGATTAGAACTTCCTTACACAGGATGTGTCTCCATTCTGGCTTCTTCAGCTCTTCACACCAAGTACCCATGGAGTTAAGTCTCAAACCAGCCTTCCCTGGGAGAAAGGGAGAACCTGAGCTGGAGTGTGCCCTAGCTGGCAGGGCCCCAGTAAAGGCTTCATAGTCTGAGCTGGAGTCAGGAGCTATTTCAGGGCCATTTTGTGTTAAAAAGCATGTCTCGGGGGGGTGGGGGGCGGGGGGTTCAGTCTGTTAAGATTCTGCCTTGCGCTCAGGTTATGATCCCACAGTCCTGGAATCAGCCCTGAGTCAGGCTCCCTGCTCAGCAGGGGAGTCTGCTTCTCCCTCTCCCCTGCCCCTCCCCTGCTTGTGCTCGCTCGCTCCCTCATTCACTCAAAATCTTTTTTTTTAAGATTTTATTTATTTATTTGACAGAGACACAGTGAGAGAGGGAACACAAGCAGGGGGAGTGGGAGAGGGAGAACAGGCTTCCCGTGGAGCAGGGAGCCTGATACGGGGCTTGATCCCAGGACCCTGGGATCATGACCTGAGCCGAAGGCAGACGCTTAACTGACAGCCACCCAGGCGCCCCTCAAATAAAATCTTTAAGAAAAAAAATCATGTCTCCAGGAATACTAAGCCCCTAATGGAAAGGGAGCAGTAGGTGTGGTTATTTAGATAATGACTGAAGGTAACACACCAATCAAAGGCAATTCTGTCAGAAATTTCTTTATCCTAGCTGAGTGACACTCAGATTTGGGCTGTGCATCAGAACACCTGGAGGGCTCGTGGAAAGCAATTGCTGGCCCCACCTAATGGAGTTTCTGATCTAGTAGCTCTGAGATGGGGCCCAAGAATTTGCATGTCTAACAAATTCACAGATGATGCTGAGGCTGCTGTCCTAGGACCACACTTGGAGAACCACTATCCAGGTCTTGTTACTCAAAGTATGGTTCATGGACCAGCAATATGGGTATTGCCTGGGAGTTGTTAGCAATGCAGAGTCTTCAATCCCACCCCAGGCCCACCGAACTAGAATCTGCGATTTAACAAGATCCCCAAGGGATACCTATCCACATTAAAGGGTAGGACACATCCCTCCAAGGCAGTGCTTCCCCCAAAGCCAGTTGAGGGCATCTCTTGGAGTATATAAAATTCAGATTCCTAGGCTTTCCTCGGGTGACTTGGATTCAGAAGATGGAGGAGGAGCCCAGGAATCTGATACCGACAAGAACTTAAGATGATTATAATGGTCAGGTAAGAATGGGAAACTACTCATTTACCTCAGTTCTGTGTTCCTGAGGCAAGACCAAGGCACAAAACCAGAGAAAAACCTCTCCTTCTGGGATCATGACAAGGCAGCTGCTTAAAACAGGAACTTGGGGAAGGTGGCTCCTTGATGGTCTGTGATGCCGTCAGAGGAAATGGGTGGTTGTGAGAACCACAGAGCCTGCAGATGTGAGCTGGGAGCCCCAAGGACCCTATGACAAAGCTCAAAGAGCCCTGGGCCTTCTTCCCTGGCCTGGCTGTGCTTGGGAGGGCTGTCCAGGGTGGGGGGTTCCTAAGAAGCACCAGTCTCCTGTCCCATCCCAGGTCTACAAACTGCTGACCACAGCAGATGCAGAGCCACACAAAGGGATACCAAGAACATCTCCCTGAAGAGTCTCCCAGGCTGAGAGGATTCTGGGTGTCCTAGGACTAAGGACTTCGGCAGATGTTCCGAAGGGCCTTCCAAAGCCCTAACCTCTCCAGCCAAAGCATGCATCTAAGCTGAGCCCCTGCCCCAAGCTTTGATGACAGGAAACCAAGTAAGTACATTTGCTTTTGTTTTCTGATGGCCCCGGGACTGTGAGGAAGGATGGTCCCCTCAGAGGCTGGGAGTGGGCTTTACAGTGGGGGGACAAGTTCCAGGAAAATAAGTTGTTCCGTTGACGATGTAAGGGGGTAGTTTTGAGGGTCCCTGAAGGAACCCAGGCTCCCCCATTCTGCCTTTGCCCGCCCCCCCCCCCAAGAATTATATTACGCCTGCGAGCTTGTCTTCATGCCTGTTCTGGTCCTATCTCGGTCACCAGCATGCTTGTAGGACTTTGGGGCCCCCTCTGGGCTCCAGCCTTCCGACGTCAGTGAATGAGAGGAGTCTGAATTATAATCTCTGAAGGCATTTTCGGCTTAGAGTCTACAGTTCCTCTCAAAAGCGTGATGTTTCTCAGTTGAGAGAGAGGTCTCCCTTTGAATTCAATCCAAATTCATCACTCTTACTTTCACCACTAAAAAATAGCTTCAGAAGCACAAAAACACAGAAGACGTGGATTTGTAGACCCAGCTCTGCACTAACCAACTGCGTGAGAGTGAGCACGAGGTTGCCCTCTCTCAGCCCTAATCATTGTATGTGAATGGGTTTCAAAGCTGCCAGGCTCTCACAGGATACAGTGAAAAGATCAAAAAACAACAGCAGTCAGTGTGCTGGTCTCAGCGGCCTTTACTCTTTCCTTCTACCCACTGGCCCGGGACCCCAAGAAAGTGCCTGGCACACAGTAAATTGTTCAAATACGTGTGCAATTAATTAGATTCTTTCTAAAGTTTTGACCAACATCACCTCCCAGGCCTACATACCCCGTGGTCTTCATTTCACCCCAGGAAGCTGCCTGGCCCTGACCAGGCCAGGTGAAGGGAGCTGGCAGAGATCAGGGAAGGGGGATGCTTCCAGCCTGAGTGTGGCTCTCCTACCTCTCTTGGGTCCATCTCCCAGCTCCACCTGCTGTAGGAAGAAGTCTTTGGGTTTAGTGCAATTGGTGATTGTGGTGACTTTGTCTTGCTGAAGGAGGGGAAGGAAACTAACCTTTACTGAGCACCCACTCTATGTCAGCTCCCCGAATTCTCCCCACAGCCCAGTGGAGTTGGTACTATCCCCAATTCAAAGACAAGACAGAGGCTACTTGCTTTGTGTAAGGAGGTCACACAGCTGGAGCCTGGTTGGTCTGAATGAATCACTCATGCTACCCAGGAGAGATCTCTCCCTGAGGTTTTCTGGACTCATGTCTGCACAGTTAAGCATAGAGCTTGTATCTGATACCCCAGGGGAAAGGACAGGCTAGGGAGCAGCAGGGATATTGAAAACCTGATGTGAAGGGGAGCCCTAGCAGTGAGGGCATTAGAGATCTTCTCAGGAAGCAGAATTCTGTCTCGGCCTGCAAAGGCTTCAGGATCCCAAAGTCTGAGCAGGAAGTGGCTGCCAGGAGCCATTTCCTAAAGATGGGCCCGTTTTGTATTAAGGAGCTCCATCCCTATGAGTACAGAACTCTCCATGATAATGACAGAAACCCATCCTTACCCAGGCATGGTGAAGGGTTCAAAGGCAAGGCCAGGCCTGCTATGTCCCTGTGCCATTCCGCGAGCTCCTCCAGGGAACCAAGCTGGTATAATTATTCCTCGTCTCCATGAAAAGGATGAAACCATCTGAAAGAATGAAACCACCTCCCTGAAACACTTTAATAAAATGTTTGAAAAAATTAGCATTACTCTGGAAATTAAAATTATTCTAAGGATAAGACACCTGTCCAAAGAGCTAATAATCACTTTGTCCATTTAGTTAATGTGTATTGAGTACCTTTTATGGGCCAGGTGCCTCATGAATTGTTGAGGAAACAGGCAAACAAAAATAGGTCTTTGTCCTCATTGAGCTATGGAATAATGGCAAATTAAACAAGTAAACACTCTAATAAATGAATAATTAAAATTTGGGAAGGGGGGCACGCTGGCTCAGTCAGTAGAGCATGTGACTCTGGATCTCAGGGTTGTGAGTTCGAGCCCTATGTTGGGTGTAGAGATTACAAAATAAAATCAAAAAAAAAAAGCAACAACCACCTTGGGAAGGAATGCAACAGAGCTGAGAAAAAGAAAAAAGGGCAAGTCTCCCAGGAGTGGCCTCTGGTGAAGCGACATTCAGAGCACAATAAAGAAAAAGTGTGCCCTGACCAAGCTTCTCACGTGCCTTATCTTTTGGACCCAAATGTTGGGTATTAGTATCCCCATTTTTCAGATGAGGAAATGGAGGCAAAGAGCAGGGAAGTGGCTGGACAGCCAATCCCTCCAAAGCCTTGCAAGTCATCACTGTGGTGTACAGTCTCCCAATCATCTTACTTTGCCCCGTGACACCCATAACAGTGTGCTCAGTGTCACCTTAGCTTGTTAGGACACCAGCTCCCAAGCTTCCTCAGATCCCCCTTGCCCACCTCTAACCCTAGTCATGGATCCTCTCATTGTCCCCTGCCAGTGTGATCCCAGGTCAGGAAATGGTTCTGAGTAGATTATAGGAATGATGGCTGGGGGATTCAGAGAAATCTTCCCAGGGAAGGGTGGGATCCAGACAGGCCCCCAGGGGAAAGGGCAGTCCAGCCAGTGGGAGGGGCCCCACACAGGTAAAGGCCCAGAAACAAAGAATAGAGCATGGCTGCGGCGTGGAAAAGTGGGCCCACCAGAGGAAACAGGGTCCAGCTTCAGAGAAGAGAGCCTCCAGAATCTAGTGGAGGGGCTGGAGCCTAGTCCTGCTGGGAGAGGGATCATTCGCTCTTGTCAGCAGGGCTGAGCTGGGGAGGGAGAGGGTGTCTGGGGACCAGGGCCTCTGTGTCCATTGCAGCATCTCTTTCAGATTTCTCTCGGCCATGTACTTCTGAGTGTTCTGCTGAGGAACGATGGGAGGTCAGCCCAGCAGAGGGAAAACCCGGCCAAGCCCAAGCTCGAGCCCCTCTGTCCAAGAACCGGGCCCTGTGCCCATGCAAGCAGGTAGGCTTCCCAGACACAGTAAGGCTTCACGGCCCCAGACATCGCTGCCTCTGTGAGCCTTCCTCACCAGCCACTCCAGCACAGCTTCAAGTTTCAATGAGCGCCTGCTGTATACCAGGCCCTTCCCCGTGAACCATACAGGCAGGGTCCCTCCTCTGGAGGAGCTTACAGTTCAGCAGTCAGAACACTGATAAGCTAGAAGATGTGGGAGAGTGACAGGTGCTGACCAGGAGGGCTTCCCTCCTCCTCAGTTTATTAGGAAATTGAGCTGGCAACTCTTAAGACCAACCCCAGTTCGGTAGCTCTCCAAAGCTGCGCTGTCCGTTATAATAGCCTCTAGCCGTCTGTGGCCATTTAAATTCAAAGTAAAATTCATTAAAATGAAATTAAGTTAAATATGTAGCTCCTCAGTCACACCAGCCGCATTTTGAGTGCTCAGTAGCCATATGTAGCTAGCGGCTACCTATTGGACAGCACAGTTATAGAACATTTCCTTCATCACAGAATGTTCTACTGGATAGTGTGGCTCCAAAGTATGTCTTCTTATCCCATGAAATACTGGAAGCCAAATTAGAACTATGGCAGTTGGAAAAAATTGGGACCTATAATGCTTATGCTGAGCCTACAACTGTGATTTTCAAGATAGTCCTAACTAAAAAATGCCAGTTTTTAAGACAATGAGAAAATCAAAATATCCTAGAAATTCTGTTATTTTCATATTGAAACTATAGGCCCAGTTTGTTTGTTGTTCCCCCAAACGACCCACAAATCCTTTCTCAAATCATATCCTGATTTGGGGTTTTGATGATGTATTCATCAGGGTTCTCTGGAGAAACAGAACCAATAGGGTATGTGTACATGGGTGTGTGTGTGGGTGGGTGGGGGTGTGTGTGTGTGTAGACACAGAATTTATTTTAAGAAATTGGTTCATGCAACTGTGGGGGCTGGCAAGGCTGAAATCTGCTGGGCAGGCTGGCAGGCCAGAGGCCCAAGGAAGAGTTAATGCTGCAGAATTCCAGAGTCAAGTCTGGAAATCCCTCTCCCTTGCAGGACCTCAGTCTTTTTCTCTTAAGATCTTCCACTGACTGGATGAGGCCCACCCACATTATGGAGGGTAATCAGTTTTATTCAGAGTCTACTGACTTAAATTGTTATCTCATCTTAAAAACATCTTCACAGCAACATCTAGACTTCTAGACTGGTGTTTGACCCAGTATCTGGGTACTGTGGGCTAGCCACATTGACACACAAAATTAACCATCACAGATAACAAATCACTCTAAACCAAGCAGCACTTTTAGGAGGAAGGACATGGACACACACTTACACAGAACCAGGAGACTGTAGAGCCAAATATCTGGATGTCTGTGTTTGGGCAGAAGCTATCCCCAGTCTGGAAACTGCCCTGCAATGGCTGGGGCCTCCTCCCCTACCTCAGTCCTGCCCCTAATACATTCCTCTCTCTAATGCCAGCCTCCCACAGGCATTAACACCCTGGGCACTGTCATTCTCTTGGTGGGGAAGCAGCTGCCTCCTTTTAGTCACTCAGTCTGCAGGGAGCGGGGGGACCCACCAGGCCCTGCAGGAAGAGACCTGGAAACCACACAGACCTCCCCGTCATTTCCTCTGAATCTAGCCATAGGCTGTGGCCCCAAGGCTGCTCTGAGTCATGGCCAGAGTGCTGGGGGGCTGACCCCCAGCAGGTGCTCTGGGCGCTCTCCCTGCCTGTGAGACCTGAGGGGAACTGCATTTCCCTCTCTGACAGGGTCTCCAGGGGGAAGGAAGGGCCTGTCTCTTGGTATGTCAACCCCTGAGCCCAGCAGGAACACAGATTTGGGGCAGCCCCTTCCATGAGTCATTTGTCTATCAGCCTTGCATCCATCCAAAATCTACCAAGGCTCTACCCCATACCGGGCCTTGTGCCAGGAGCAGGGGGACATAGCAATGGACAAGATAGGCACAGTCCTTGCCTTCAGGGACAGTCAAGCCCCAGATATAGGCTCTGTTATAATTGTGTACAATTTTGGTGACAGTGCATTTTAAGGGACTCTGATTAAGAGTGTGTGCTTAGGGACTCATCAGGAAGGCTTCACCAAGGAAGGGACATTTTATCCAAGGCGTGAAAGGTGCAGGCGAGTCGGCCAGGCAGATGGGTCAATCGGGGACAGCATATGCAGCCCAGTGGCAACCAGGGGCACAATGCCAGGGCTTCCAGGAGGGGAAGGGGTCCTTCCAGGCCACTTGGTTTCACCCTTGTTGGAGGATGCTTTCCACAAGACTTGCTTGCATTGTTTATTCGGGCATTAGGCATTTCCCGGCACCGTGGGATGGCCAGGCCCTGTGCTGCTGACGGCTCTGAGGAGCTCCAGTCCAGGGTCACCACGTAGATCTGCACATGTGTCTGGGAGGACACATAGGAACCAGTCCTTTTCCAGGATCACAGTCTCATTCTTCCCATGTCCACCTGGAGTATAGGCCCTCATACCACACAGTGTCCAGCTCCGGGTCTGCCCCACCGATGCCCCATCCCCTTGGTCCTTGTCTGTCCATCTGCTCTCTCTCCCCTATCTCTGGGGACATCTGTCTAGAGGGTATCACAGAACCCTGTGAGGTCTTGGCTCCTGCAGGAGCATCTATGAGACAGATAAACTTTTCATGCTGACCTTGACTGCTTTTCATAGCTTGATGCACTGATGTGCTGACAAGTGTGTCTCTCTTTTCCCTTTGTTTCAGAGACCCCTACTGAAAAGGGATGAAGAGGAAGGAGAGGGAGGGACAGTGGGATGTGGGTGAAGTGGATCTCAGCAGCTTACGGAGGGCCGGTTTTTCAGGATGAGAAGGCCCAGACAGGTATCAGGAGGTCTAGTTAGACTAGGTGGGCTGATCCCTGAGGTAGATGAGGGCATGAGCATCCTGTGCTGAGGGAGCTGCTTGCCACCTACCATCCAACCTCAGAATTGTCCTCATGGCCGCCATGTCCTTGGGATCAGTCTTGGTGTGATGGTGTGGGGGAGAGGGGAAGCTTGGCAGCCTCTGGCTCCGTGACCCCCTCTCTGAATGTCAGCGTCCCGGCGAGCCTGGGCCTTTTTGGAGAGGTGCTACTGCTGTCTGGCCAAGTCCCCCCAGCCTGGGTCCGTGAGTAGCCACAATGGTCACCCACCCCAACAGTGCCCCACGGGCAGAGGGGTAGGGAATGGCATGGGAGCCATTCCTGGCACAGTGCTGTGTCTCACTTCAGTTGCCTCGCTGTGTGATGGGGCTGACCAGAGAGGACTACCTGAGGGGCTTGTGAGGGCCGGAGTGATGCACCCAGTCAGGCCCTGACACTCAGCAGTTGCTCAGTAAAGGATGGCAGGCATGTGGCCAGGACAGGACACTTGACTGGGCCACACGTACCTGTTGGGTGTCTGCTCTGAGCCAGGCCTGGCCCCGCCTCTTCTTGGGGCAGCACGGACCTATACCTGTCATTCTGGACAAAAGCCATGGGAGAGCCATGCTACCCACATGCATGGCACTCTAGAGTTACAAAGCCTGTCTACATCTGTGATTTCACTGGCCCTTCCAGCAGCCCTCTTCCTCCCATGTGTACCCCGGACCTCAGCCCTAAAGGTTAGTCCATTCAGTGCCCACATCATTAGAACTTCCAGAAACTGCCTTCTAGAAACTGAGCTCCAAGATCTGTGCTGATACCTGCTTAGAGCTATAGTTTTTAAGTTTGCTGAGCAGCAGAATCCTTTTATCAAGATCTTCTTGAACGTCTCCATATAAAAAGCAATTGTAGCCAGGAGCCCCCCTCCTCTTGCCACACCAGCCCTTTCCCTGAGTGACCCCAAAAGATGTCTGGGCATCTGTAGGGCTCTGTAGAGGCCACTGGAAAAGCTTCAGATTCCAGAGTAGCCCTCCTGGGATCCTAGCAGACATGCTCCCCAGGGTGTTCATGGCGGGGTTGGGGTGATGGTAGAAAGCCCAGACTCCACTAGACTTCACATGTGGAGAGAAGACTAGCCAAGAGGGTGACCATCTCTGTCCCTCCCTCCAGAGAGAAGCAGGGCCACAGCCGTGGCCCTGGGCAGTTTCCCGGTAGGCGAGCACACAGAGCTGTCACTGAGACCGGGGGATCCGTTGACCATCATCTCTGAGTAAGTCCTGTCCTAATGGGGGGAAGGGTGGGGAATTCTGCTTCCTCCCCCTGGCACCTGCAGATGCACTCATGGGAGAAGGGGCCCCTCACTCTGGGAGTAAAGAGCATGGCCTTTGGCACTGAGCTCACACGTGGCCATAATCGTGGGATTTAGGAAGCCTGACACAGCTGTAGGGAGAAGCCTTGGGTAGGCAGGGTCTTGCAGGGGGCCCTAAATCGTGCCGTTTCCTGCCCAGGAGGTAGCAGCACTGGCCGGTGCAGGTGGAAGGAGCCAGCCTGGCAGGTCCTCAGGAATCCTAAATGAGCAGTTCCCCTCTCCTTTCTCTCCCCAGAGATGGAGACTGGTGGACGGTGATGTCAGAAGTTTCAGGCACAGAATACAGCATCCCCAGCAGTCATGTGGCCAAAATCTCCCATGGGTGAGTTCACACCCCAGGCCCTGCCTTAGGGAAACTTCCTGCTTTCTCTTCCCACGAGCGTGGTTCTTTATGGCCAGTCCTGTGCTGAGCAAAATGGGACAGGGGAGAATCAGGCCTGGGCCCTGCCCTCAGGAAGAGTGAACAGCTAGCCTGAGCTCTCAGGTCGGCCTGCGAGACTTGGGAGCCCAGAAGAGGGGGCTCAGGAAGGCCCCACAGAGATGTCCTCTGGGCTTTGGAGGGTGTCCGGGAGTCAGTGGAGGAGACTGCTGAAAGGGAGCAGCTGCATACGTGTCCTAAATGTCCTGAGGCAAGAAAATGGAGGGGTGGCGCCCCATATCTTGGCAAGTCTGCCCTTCTAAGAGGGGCCTCACAGTGGGCAGGACACGGGGGATGCCATCACTCGCCACGAGTGAGTGACAAAAGAAACCAACTCCAGAGCAAATTCTATGGCATGAGAGAGAAAGGAAGGGAACTGCCTTTCGGTGGGATTAACCCACATAACACGGAGTCAGGAGGTACGCTGTGTGTACTGTGATGGCCGCTCTTCTGTTCTGAGAGAAAGTACGACTCTGGCACTGGGTGGCCTTCCTTCTCTGAGGCTCACGGGATGTCTGGCTCTGGTGAAAGTAGTGCAGGGCTCCCGAGACGTGCGGACACCTCGCAGAATCAGCTCGCATAGAGGTTGTTGGCACCCACGTGTTTCCGGCTGGCCTGGCCCCACTGGCCAGAGGTTTTGCATCCCCAGCGTGGCACTGAAGTTTCAGCCAAGGAGACACTGGCCACCTCTAAGAGTCCCCTTCCCTTGCCACTCCGTCTGCTTCCTCCATGTTTGTAAGTCTTATGAATGACTTGTTTTATTTACTATAAAACTAGGCTAAGTTTGCTGCTGGCACCAAGCGGGTCACAGCTTCTCTGATTTATCTCCTTGGAATGGACTCAACCCTGACTCTGGATTTGACTATGGAATTTCACATGATGACAGGGAGGCAGCCATTTCCATCGAGTTGGCTTCTGTAGGTTTTCCCCGGGACCATAAGGCATGACTCTGGGGACATTAGAAGGCTGATGGACTAGTAAGCCAAAAAATTCCTGCAAAACCACCCTGAACTTTCCATTGCAGTTAAGTCCCTCATGGACATATAGGTGAAGGATTAAGTGTAGGAGAAAGGAAAATAGGGGGCGAGGGTAATCAACAATCCAGCAGTGAGAGGCCCCGAGGAATAGGTCATGAAGATCTGTGCTTTGGGAGGCACATACGGTGATCGATATCTTACGTGATTATTTCCAAGATTTTAGAATGTCTTGAACATTCTAGTTCCAACATTTCTACCCACAAAAAAGCTCCAATGGGAGTTAGATTTCACTGATAATGAATACATGTTCACCCACATGTCTTTTGGCTGCAAAGTTAAACTTTAAAATGTTCAAAGAAAATATTTACTACAATTAAACACACACACACACAAAGGCAATTCTTGGAAAGGTGAGTGGCTGGCATAGGGGTGCTAGAGGAGCTGGGCAGTGATAGGAGTCTATGATCACCCCACCTTCCCCCAGCCTCCTGGCCACTTGGGAATGAGGTCTCCAGGCACAAAAGGCTGGGGCTGACCCCATGAGGTTGTCCTCTGCAGCCTCTGGAACCAAGACCAAGACAAAGCTGGGGGGCCCTTAGAGACCAAGGTACAGATGGAACTCTGAGGCCCAGAGAGGGAGGAGGGGTTTGAGTAGAGTCTTGGCTCACCCATGCCCAGGCTGACCTCTCTCTGTCCCTCCTGCAGGTGGCTGTATGAGGGCCTGAGCCGGGAGAAAGCTGAAGAACTGCTGTTGCTGCCTGGGAACTCTGGAGGGGCCTTCCTTATCCGGGAGAGCCAGACCAGGAAAGGTGGGTAAGCTGAGCCCTGGCTTGTCCCTCGAATGCCAAGAGGTGACTTGGGGGTATAGGTAGGAGGTCAAAAGTGAAGGGCTGGAGTACCTGGCCTTGGAGTCAGACAGTTTAGCTGACTGACCACCATGTTGCTGCCATGAAAGCCCATTTCTAAAAGTGGGTGTGAATGGCCCACAGTGGGGATCCAGGCTCAGCCTACACTTTGGCCATTGGGTCTTGTAATAGAGTATAGTCACAGGATTTCCCTGCCCGGACCAGCAGTGATTCCTCCCTCCCCAAAACACAACACAGTCCTGATCTCTTGGCAAAAAGTTGTCAAGTTCATGAGGTCTCTGTGTTCTGGGTCACCAGTCAGTCAAAACCAGAAAACTCATTAGAAGTCAGCTATTGATCTTCTTTCTATTGTACAGATGAGGAAGATGGAGGAACAAAGGCTGAAGAGGGGTAGGGACATGTCACACTGTACATTCCTGTGGGCCTTCTCCCACCTCAGGTATAGGACTTTTGCAAACACAAAGCTGATAGAATCTGTCTCTGATGCCCCTGCCTCCCTCTGAGCTGCTGCCCTGCGACCCTTACAGTGGGGGCAGAGAAGGACGTTGAAAGAGTGGCGATGCTGATGTTTATGGTAGGCCCTTTAAGTGTCTTCAAACAACCCTGTTTCAAGTTTGAAGGATTGTAGTTCCCCATTTTACAGATGAGGAAACTGAGGCTTAGGGAGGAGAAACAATTTGCCTGGGTAGACATAGCTATGAAGCTGGGATTCAAACCCAGCTGAGGTCCTCCTCACTTCAGACACCCAAGAAAGGCCCATGTGTCACAATGGTGGAATTGCAAACTCAGTGGTAGACTAGGGTGGAGAGACTCAGGAATGACAGGCCTCCTGTGCTTGCCCTAATTTAACCAACCATAGTGGGTTGTCAGGGTCCTTTGCTCTCAGTCTCCCTCCCAGGGCCCCCTGCAGCACATCTTTGCCTCTCCTCCCCTTCCTTCAGAAACTCGCTGGGTTGACCTCTCCCCAGCCCCTCCTGCTACTTTCCGGACAGCATTACCATCCCGCCTTACACCCAAAGGCTGGCTGGGGCTTGAGGCTGGCCTGAGTGTAGGCTGCAAACAGGAAACCACAGCACTGGAGCTGATTGGGGCAGGAGTGCTGCAAACCAGGCCCTAGTGAGCTTGAGAAGCCACAGGAAGTGCTCCGTGCTCAACTGCCCCATCCCCACCCCTTCTCTGGCCTGGTTTAGCCACAACTGCATAGTGACCAGCACTTACTGCTCCTTCCTTTTTTTTTTTTTTGAAGATTTTATTTATTCATTTGACAGAGAGAGAGACAGCGAGAGAGGGAACACAAGCAGGGGGAGTGGGAGAGGGAGAAGCAGGCTTCCTGCCGAGCAGGGAGCCCGATGTGGGGCTTGATCCCAGGACCCTGGGATCATGACCTGAGCCGAAGGCAGACGCTTAACGACTGAGCCACCCAGGCGCCCCGACTTACTGCTCCTTCCTAAGAAGGCACATATACTCGAGGAACTGGCTGGGAAATATAGGAGAAAGCAGACAATGATCTTTAAAGATCCATAAACAGGGGAACCTGGGTGGCTCAGTTGGTTAGGCGTCTGTCTTCCGCTTAGGTCATGATCCCAGGGTCCTGGGATCAAGCCCGGCATTGGGCTCCCTGCTCAGCAGTGAGTCTGTTTCTCCCTCTCCCTCTGCCCCCCTGCCTGCTTGTGCTCATGCGCATTCTCTCTCTCTCAAATAAGTAAAATCTTTAAAAAAATATTAAAGGGGCGCCTGGGTGGCTCAGTCATTAAGTGTCTGCCTTCGGCTCAGGTCATGATCCCAGGGTCCTGGGATCGAGCCTTGCATCGGGCTCCCTGCTCCGCGGGAAGCCTGCTTCTCCTTTTCCCCCTGCTTGTGTTCCCTCTCTGTCAAATAAATAAATAAAATCTTTAAAAATATAGGGGCACCTGAGTGGCTCAGTCGTTAAGCCTTCAGCTCAGTCTGCCTTCAGCTCAGGTCATGATCCCAGGGTCCTGGGATCGAGTCCCCCATCGGGCTCCCTGCTCAGCGGGAAGCCTGCTTCTCCCTCTCCCACTCCCCCTACTTGTGTTCCCTCTCTCGCTGTGTCTCTCTCTGTCAAATAAATAAATAAAATCTTTTAAAAAATATCTTTAAAAATATATATTAAAGATCCATAAACATACATATGATTTCTGGGATTAAGGTTAGATTTGACTCTGAGCTTCGCCATAGCCAACCCCAAAAGAGGGTAGATCAGAATGCAGTTCTCATTATCACAAAAGGAAGAGATTTGGGGCGCCTGGGTGGCTGCAATCGTTAAGCGTCTGCCTTCGGCTCAGGTCATGATCCCAGGGTCCTGGGACTGAGCCCCGCATCGGGCTCCTTGCTCCGAGGGAAGCCTGCTTCTCCCTCCCCCACTCCCCCTGCTTGTGTTCCCTCTCTCACTGTCTCTCTCTGTCAAATAAATAAATAAAAATCTTAAAAAACAAAAGGAAGAGATTTGTCAGTTCTGCAGGAAAGGCAGAAGTTTCCCCAGTACTAATTTCTAATCTCTCATCTGAGTCTTCTTTAGGACAGTATTTGTCAAGCTGCAGGTTAAAACCCCTTTGTGTTCCAAGAAATCAGTTTAGTTCAGTGGTTATAGAGCAGTGGATCTCAAATCTGGGTGGCCATCATAATCACCTAGAGGACTTAAAACAAAGAACTGGCCACACACCCATATTTCTTATTTGGTGGGTCTTGGGCAGGGCCTGAGAATTTACGTTTCCAACAAACTCGCAGGTGATGCTGGGGACTACACTTTAAGAACCACTGATCTTGGGGCACCTGGGTGGCTGTCAGTTAAGTGTCTGACTCTTGGTTTTGGTTCAGGTCATGATCTTAGGGTCATGAGACTGACCCTGTGTCCAGTTCTGTGTTCAGTGCAGAGTCTGCTTGAGAGTCTCTCTCTCCCTCTGCCCCTCCCCCTGCTCTCTTTCTCTCAAATAAATAATAATAATAATAATTATAGTAATAATTAAAGAAAAAGAACCACTGATCTAGGGAGCACCTGGCTGGCTCAGTTGGTAGAGCATGTGACACCTGATCTCAGGGTCGTGAGTTTGAGCCCCGCGTTGGGCAGAGATTACTTAAAAATATTTTTAAAAATGCTGATCTAGACCTTGGCTTCAAGTTGGACTCATCTGAGGAGCTTTATAAATTACTGATGCCTGCACCCAACTCCCAGAGTTTCTGGGGCTTGAACCTACAACCCTCATGGGGCTCCAACCCACAACCCTGGGATCAAGACCTGAGCCGAGACCGAAAGACAGATGCTTAACCGGCTGAGCCACCCAGGTGTCCCTGAGTTTCTGATTTAATTGGTCAGGGGTGTGGCTTTGGCCCTAGAAGATATAAAAGCCCTCTTGGTGATTCTGATATGCAGTGAAGGTTGAGACCCCTTCATTTAGTGGATCTGGACCAGGGAGTGTTTGAAGGGCAGAACACATCAAGGTACATCACTGGGGTTGGGAAAAATGTTGTTTCATCCTATTTTTGTTTTAGGTAATTTTTTTAAAAATTATATTTATTCATTTTAACAATGAGTTTTGTTTTTGTTTTTGTTTTTTAAGATCTGTGTATTTTAGAGAAAGAGCAAGAGCATGAGCAGGGGAAGGTGCAGAAGGGGAGGGAAAGAATCCCAAGCAGAGCCCGACAAGTGGCTCGATCTCACAACCCTGGAGAGGGGGAGAGAGAAAAAGAATCCTCAGACTTCCCCCTGAGCACAGAGCCCAATGCAGGTCTCGATCCAGGACCCCGAGATCGTGACCTGAGCCAAAATCAAGAGTTGGCCGCTTAACTGACTGAATTACCCAGGTGCCCCTGATTTAGGTAATTTTAAGTGTGTCCTAGGTCACAGTGTAAAATTTCATACTGTGGTTTGTAGCCAAAAAATGTTTGGTGGCGCCTGGGTGGCTTAGTTGGTTAAACATCTGACTCTTGATCTCAGCTCAGGTCTTGATCTCAGGGTCATGAGTTCAGCCTCATGTTGGGCTCCACTCTGGGTGTGGAACCTACATTAAAAAAAAAAAAAAATTGGCACTGCAGCTTTATGGGGCCTGAGTAACATCATAGAACACTAGTTCTCGGACTTTAGTGTACAAGAATTGTCAGAGAAAGACTCTTGGGCCCCTTCCAAATCTGACTATTTATTGGGCTCCGGGTCAGAAATCTGCTTCCTTCACAAGGTCTCTGGATGGTTCTTATGTTCTTTTAAGTGTGAAAACACAGTTCCATTCTAGGGGAACCAGAATTAAGTAGTAAGAGACAATGTTTTTCCAGCTGCAAAATGCATCAACTTTTCTTTGCATCAAGGTCCAAATATACCTCTGGGAAGGGAATTCTTTTTTTTTTTTTTTAAAGATTTATTTATTTATTTGAGAGAGAGAGTACATGAGAGGGGGGAGGGTTAGAGGGAGAAGCAGGCTCCTCGCTGAGCAGGGAGCCCGATGCGGGACTTGATCCAGGGACTCTAGGATCATGACCTGAGCCGAAGGCAGTCGCTTAACCAACTGAGCCACCCAGGCGCCCCTGGGAAGGGAATTCTACAGGGGAATTTGAGTCTGTGTGTGGACCGAGGAGGAAGGCCTGGGGTCTGTGAGCTCACAAGAACACTACTGAGAGTCGACTGGGGAGGGGAAGACCTCTCCATCTTCCCTAGGGTCCCTCTGGCTATACCTATTTATGTCCTAAGCCTGGGGAAAATCCATGGCAGAGCCTGAGTCAGGCCCCAAACCATGGTCTGTGAAGGGGCACTGACGACTTTGTGGAGGTCCCAGGACTGCTCCAAAGGTCAGCACCAGGGCCACCTCCCTGCTGTCCTGTGTCTCTGTTCTTTGGTGGGCGCTTTAAGGAAGATGACAATCAAGCCAGGCTTCCCACCACGGAGGGATTCACTTCTGTCCATTCTGTCAGCTGGGAAGCATTTGTTGAGCATTTCTTCTGAGTCAGGGCTGCTAAGTCATGGTTCTTGTCCTCAGGCTGCAGGCAGTGGAAGGTCCAAGGTGCAGCATCCCCAAGGCAGTCAGCTTCTCAGAGGCCTTAGCAGAGGAAGGTCAGGAGGGTCCTGCTAGGCCCACCTCCCACACACAGCTTCCAGTCTGATCCCTCATACCACTGTGGACCCCACCCCACTGCCTGGTATCATCATCGGAACACCAGGGAAAACATGGTGCCTGACCCCAGAGGTTCCTGCAGGCCAAGATGTGACATTGGCTATGGAGCTGGAGCTTTCTGGAATCCAGGACATTGTACCTTCCATGCCTTTTCCAGTGGGTCTCCCTCCAGCCCCTGCACCCAGCCACAGCTCCTACCATTCCTTCCCGCAGCCTCTCTTCTGGCCCACTGCCCACCAGAACATTCATGAATAAACCACCTTGCTCTTTCCACTGCTGCATCCTTCCACACTCCTCCCTCAGCCTTGGAAAGCCCTATCCTCCATTCTTCTACTTGGTGAACTCATACTCACCCTTCGTGACCCATTTCAATGTTATTTCCCCAGGCTATTTGCCACCATTTGCTCTCAGACCACTTCTGTAGCTAATGTAAACTTAGTTCTTAAAAGAAAAAAACAAAAACAAAACAAAAAACCAAACTAGGGTATGTGGTCTAAGAGCACAAGAACTAATATTTGAAATGGGGACCATAAAGGAAAATTCCAGCTGTGGGAAGTGCTGGCAGGACAGCACCTCCTTCCCAGAGTACGACGATCCATTTACCAACTGGGGCCTTGTGCAGGGCATGTAGTCAGTGCTCAAGGGATGTATACTGAGTAAATGAATGAGTGAATGAGTGCATGAATGGACATTGAGGGGAGGGGAAAGGATGAAGAGCTGGGGTAGACTTTCCCCCAATACCACGTGTTCACAGACAGTGGGAGGCGTGCAAATAGTGGCAAAACACTCCCCCCAACTGCTTGTAATCACGGCTCCGTCCAGCATTTATCCCAGAGATTCATTCATTCATTCAACAAATGGATATTGTGTGGTGACTCTGTGCCAACTATTGTTCTAAGCAGTGGGGATTCAACGATATAAAAAGCAAAATCCCTGCCGACAAACCAGTTGGCAAAATGGACCGTGAACACGTAAATACTGAAGTGTCTGACCATGGTAAGTGCCACATAGAAACAAGAAAGCAGCGTTAAGAGGAACAGGATCATGGGACGTGTGCAGCCAGAGGCCCTGTGGTAGATGCATCCTCAGCAGGGGCAGGTGTGCTGGGAATCAGCAATGCAAGGTCATTGGGAGTCAGGTCATGCAGGATGTTTCCAGGGTGGGGACTTGGGTTCTCAGTAAGGAGAACTCAGTAAGTGACATAAACCCATCCCTCCTGCAAAGAGAGGATTTGGGGGTGGGGTGACGAGGAAGCAGGAAGCCACCTGGGAGGTTGTTGCAGGCTCCGCCCAGGTGAGAAGTGGTTGGATTCTGGGTATGTTCTGAATGTAGCCAGTAGGGTTTGCTGTCAGGCTGTATGTGAGGTAGGAGGTAGGAGAGGAGGGAAGCGGTGAGCCTGACGCCAGGGTTAGAGTTCAGTGACAGATGCACAGTGCTGCAGGTTTCTGAGGTGGGCAGATGGAGGAAGGGTACATCAGAACCATCCTTCAGCAGGCTCACGGTTGGTTATGTGTGTTTTGGGCTGAGGGACAGGCGATGGCAGAGCAGGACTCTTGGTGCCACAGAAGCACTGCTGCCTGGGCAAGCTTAGGGCTGGGGCTTCTCCGCAGCAGGGAAGGTGTTTTGGAAGGAAGTTGTCTGAGCAGAACTGAGTTGTAAAGGGAACTGGTGGTTACTCAGGTGGAAGGGTGTTCCCTACAAAAGGAACAGTGTGAGCAAAGGAGCATAGGCCTGATACAGGTTATTGGGTGCTTGCTACATGCCAGACACCGCTAAATGCTTTCCCTGCTTCACCACTTGAATCCTTGTGCTGATCTGATGAGACTGGGAGAATTGTTATCCCCCTTTACAGATGAGGAAACAGATCTGCGAGGTCAAACAATGTGCCTGGAGACACAGCTAGTGAGCATGGGGCAACAGGGGTGTTCTAGCATGTGGCTGTGTGTGGGCTTTGAACCCAGGGAGTCAGTTAAAGTGGAGATGTCCTGGAACTGGGAGAGAGCAGTAGGTATTTGGGACTGGCTGGAACATGCAGTGAGAAGGAACGCGGGATACCAGCCCAAGGCCAGTCACAGATGGCATTGGTAGGTGACCTGTCTCCACAGTGGGGTTGTCAACCCTACATGGTGTTGATGGAGCTTATTATCCCTGAGTCTACCAGCTAGATACTCAGTGTAGCCACCCTCCCCGGTTTTAGTAACTGTGGTGACAGTGAGCAAAATGAGGTGGCTGGAGAACCATGCAGAGGATATAGGGACTTGGTTACTTAGTTCAGCTGGGTTGGTTGGCCTTCAGGGCTTATTTCAGGAATTCAGCTCTTTTTCTTGCCTTATGGTACTGTCTAGGACCTCTAGTACAATGAATAAAGTGGTGAGAATGTTCTTGCTTTGTTCCCAATGTTAGGAAGAAAAATTCAGTCTTTCTTATTAAGTATGATATTACCTATAGATGTTTCACAGATATTCTATATCAGGTTGAAAGTAGTCTTCTGTGGTAGGCAGAGTAACAGCCCCCCCAAAGATGTCCAGGTCCTAATCTCTGGAACTTGTGAATATTATTACCTTACATTGCAAAAGGGAGTTTGTAGACGTGACTAAGTTGAGGATTTTGAGATGGGGCAACTGTCATGGATTATTCAGATAAGCCCAATGAAATCACAGAGGTCTTTATAAAACAGAGGCAGCAGGATCAGAGTTTGAAAGAGATTGGAGATGAATGTTACGCTGTTGGCTTTAAAGATGGAGAAAGAGCCATGAGCTAAGGGATGCAGGTGGCTTCTAGGAACTGGAAAAGCAAAAAATGGATTATCCTCTAGAGCTTGCAGAAGAAACAAATCCTGCTGACACCTTGATTTTAGTTCAGTGAAACCCATTTCAGATTAAGCCACTGAATTTGTGGTAATTTGTTATAGCAGCAAGAGGAAACTTACACCTTCTGTTTGTAGTTTTGTGGTGGTGGCTTTTTATCAGGATGAGTACTGAATTTTGTCAAATGATTTTTATACATTTTTTCAGGTGATCATGTTTTCTCTCCTTTATTCTATTTATAAGAATATATATATATTTTATATATAAAATATGTAATTTAATTTTTTTAAATTCCATTTTTTTTTAAAGATTTTATTTATTTGACAGAGAGTGAGAGAGCATAAACAGGGAGAGCAGCAGAGGGAGAGGGAGAAGCAGGCTCCCTGCTAAGCAGGGAGCCCAATGCAGGGCTCCTGAGCAGAAGGCAGACTCTCCCCTCCCCCTCCCCAAAATAAATGAATCTTAAAAAAAAAAAAAAAAGGGTGCCTGGCTGGCTCAGTCGGTAGAGCATGTGACTCTTGATCTCAGAGTACTCAGTTCAAGCCCCACGTTGGGCACAGAGATTACTTAAAAATATGATAAACCTCAAACTAAACTGATAAAGGGAAAAAAAAAAGGCAATAAATTACCAATATCAGGGTGTAGAGCTTCCCCCCAAAAAATGGGGCGCCTGGGTGGCTCAGTTGGCTAAGCGTCTGCCTTCGGCTCAGGTCATGATCCCAGGGTCCTGGAATCTAGCCCCATGTCAGGCTCCCTGCTCCTCGCGGAGCCTGCTTCTCCCTCTCCCTCTGCCTGCCTGCTTGTGCACTCTCCCTCTCAAAAAAAAAAAAAAGGTTAAAAATATTTGCTAATGGGCACCTGGATGGCTCAGTCGGTTGAGTCTGGCTTCGGCTCGGGTCATGGTCCTGGGGTCCTGGGATCAAGTCCCAAGTTGGGCTCCCTGCTAGGCAGGGAGCCTGCTTCTCCTTCTGCCCCTCCCCTCTGCTCGTGCTCTCTCTCCCCCTCTCTCAAATAATTAAAAATCTTTAAAAATATTTGCTAATTTTTCTTGTGATTTCTTCTTTGACTTCTGGGTTATTCCCAAGTATTTGGGGATTTTCCAGATATTTTGTTAATTTATAATTTTATTCTGTTGTGGTCAAAGAACATAACTATTTTTTTAAAGATTTTATTTATTTATTTGAGAGAAAGAGAAATTGAGGGAGAGATGGAGCAGGGGCAGAGGGAGAGGAAGCAGCAGACTCCCTGCCGAGCAGGGAGCCCAGTGTGGGGCTTGATCCCGTAACTCCATGATCATGATGGACCCGAAGGCACTCAACTGACTGAGCCGAAGGCACTCAACTGACTGAGCCACCCAGGCGCTCCCACAACTATTTTTTTTTAAGATTTATTTATTTGAGAGAGAGAAAGAGGCAGCGCACAGGGAGGGGCAGAGGGAGAGGTACTGATTTATCTTTCCACCAGCACGGTAAGAGTTCCTCCTTCAGCACATCCTTGCGGGCATCTACTGACACGTTTTCACATTCTCACACTTCTGCCCACTTGAGTCTATAATAGCCACACTTAATAGTCAGGTAAACTGTGCCCAGCCCTGTGCTGCGTGCTGTGTGAATGATCTCATTTCATCCTCACAAGAGCCCTATCAATTAAGAATGTGTGGTCATTTATGGCCAAGAGAGCAAGTCTTTGCCCCTCCCCTGTCCACTTCCCTTCTGTCTGGGCCCGGTAGCCATTCTCAGCTTTCTTCTCCCAACTTGGGTTGGGATGGGTCCCAGTAGGGCCTCAATCCTGCCCCGAACGCTTTCCTCCTCAGGTTGTTACTCCCTGTCAGTCCGCCTTAGCCGCCCTGCATCGTGGGACCGGATCAGACACTACAGGATCCAGTGCCTTGATAATGGCTGGCTGTACATCTCACCACGCCTCACCTTCCCTTCACTCCAGGCCCTCGTGGATCACTATTCTGGTATGGCCTTCCCATTAGACTGGGATGTGGGCTGCAGGGGGCAGACAGTTGTGCCCTTAGACACTTTACCTGCTGGAGAATATCCAGACAGGCAGAAGAGGGACCTCTCCATCTCCATGCCGGTTCCTGTGCTAAGAACATAGGCCGGGGAGCTCTGTCTTCATCCCATGCCCTGACAGAGCCACATAAACCTCCCATGTGGTTCTGAGTCCAAGACCTCAACGGCAGGCACAGTTCTCTCCACAGGAACTAGGCCCAGAGCTGTTGCTGTTGTGCGATTCAGTTGACTCAGCATTTCCGGGTGCCTGTCCTGTTACAGGGACTGGAGCACGCAGCCAGGAGGGCAGGGTCAAAGGGGCAGAAAGGAAAGACCACTCCTGGTAAAACTGGTCAGGTGTTTCCTAGAGGGTGGGTCCATGCAGTAGATACTGACAGAACACGTAGAGATGAAGTATTTTCTAGCTTTCTTCTTCCTAAAGCACTTTCCTAACCAGAAACTGGCACTCAAAGAGGTCCATCAAACTACCCAAAACCACAGCAAATTAAATCTTCAAAACCTAGCCTAGAATGACCTGATTGCATCTCAGCCCCTAGATCAACAGCTTGAGGCTTGTGCCCTGTCACTTTTTCTAAAATGTAATCTATACACCCAAAGTGGAGCCTGAACTCATGACCCTGAGATCATGAGTCTCTACCGACTGAGCCAGCCAGGTGCCCCCGTCATTCTTTTTTGACCATGCCTCCACCTGCCAAATGGGGAAAGCTGTCAGGGGGAGGGTGGGGGTTGTTAGGGAGGGTGTCAGCCATGTCAAGGGTCTAGGTCTCTTTCTCAGAGTTGGCGGATGACATCTGCTGCCTCCTCAAGGAACCCTGTGCCCTGCAGAGGGCTGGCCCGCTCCCTGGCAAGTCCCTACCCCTACCTGTGACTGTGCAGAGGGCACCACTCAATTGGAAAGAGCTGGACAGGTAAGGGGACCCCTGGAACATGAAGGCAGAACAAAGGAGAAAGAAGGACCCACTCCTGGGAACCCACAACCCCAAATGAGCCTGTCACCTTTGGGGACACTGGCGAGCCAGTGAGTACTGACTGACCTCGTAGAGACCAAGCCAGGCTCAGCAGAACTGTAGGGGGACTGGCAGGAAGGAGGAAGATGGAGTGGATAGAGGGCA
This sequence comes from Phoca vitulina, assembly GCF_004348235.1. NCBI lineage: Eukaryota > Metazoa > Chordata > Mammalia > Carnivora > Phocidae > Phoca > Phoca vitulina. The sequence goes on from NW_022589725.1 coordinate 9,376,497, forward strand.
TGCCCAGATGCCAAAGATGGCCAGGATGGAAGGTCAGACAAGATGGGGTAGAACAGAAAGCACCAGTCCTGAATGAAGAAGTCAAGCTGGGGTTTTATCTGACAGAGAATGGGGAGCCACTGAGAGTTTTCAGGTGGTGTGAACTTGAACTGTGGTGAGAGCAGGGAGGAGGATGAGGCTCCTTGACCCAACTCTCTTCCCCTCTCCATAGCTCCCTCCTGTTCTCTGAAGCACCTGCCTTAGGGGAATCCCCTCTCCTCAGCGAGGGGCTCCGGGAGGCCATCAGCTCCTACATCAGCCTGAGTGATGACAGCTCCGTGGATGATGCCATGGCCAAAAGCAGAGGCCAAAAGGGAATCCAACGCTGCAGCACCTAGACCCCCAGCTCAGCTCAGCCTGAGCACTCCAGAGGCAAATTCAGGGTCCCACTTGTATCCTCTGCTCCTTCCTGTCTCAGCCCCAAGAAGTCACTTAACCCTCTCCCAATGCCATGAACCCACCTGCAACCTCTAGTTCAAGTACAGACCAGCTGAAAACAGGGACAGGGCTCCAAAGAGACTAGGCCTCTGGGGTTTGACACAATTTGACCTGAGTTTGGGATTTCCAGAACCATCTTCCTCCCCTGCCTATTGAGTCCCCTTCTACACCCCCACAGTTCCACCCACTAGGTAGAAACCACCACTAGCATCAAGAAGGAAATAAAAAAAACAAACATTTAAAGAGAATCTACAAGTCTCACTCAGAATACCATACTTCAGAAGGTAGGAGTGTGGCCTAGAAGAGACAGGAAAGCAAAGGGATGGATGTCTTCCCACAGCAACAGAACCGGAATGTCCAGCCTCCACCTGGCCCCCCAGAGCAAAGGGGACCTCTGACAGTCCAGGTCTCAAACAGCCCCATCAAACCTCTTCTCTGGACAGTCCTAGCTCCAAGATCTCTATTTCATTTTGTGGCTTATCATGTGAATCTGCCTAAGCTTTCCTGGCTACAGTGGCCTTGCCATCTTGTGGCCAAACACAAAATGGCACCTTCTGGGTCTAGCACACTGCGGTGGTCAGTCACGTCTCTCAGCACCGGGCAGGGGCATCAGAAGTCAGTAAGCCTCTCTCCACAAAGCCAAGGCCACAGCCTACACCAACTCTAGCCCTTGATTTCCCTGCTGCCCATTAAGGAAGACAGGCCTGGCTGGAGCTACTACAGGAGCAGGGAGAGGAGGAAGAGGGATGAGGATGGAGGGTAGGGTTCTGAGGCTAGAGGTGATGTGGGAAAGGCTTTAATAGGTATCATCAACAGGTTCTCAATTAAAGATTTGATTTATTCAAGTACCCGAAAACGTTCTACAAGGAAAACTTATTAGATGCTGCTTGTACTGTGCTACGCACCACGCACATACTGCCACTCTGTTTTCAGAAGACTTGAAATGCCACTGATAGTTTAAAAACTGTACACCTGACGGAGAAGTGAGGAAGACAATTTAATGTTTCATCCGGATCCAGAGGTGCATCAAATTAAATGACAGCTCCGATCAGCAAACAGGTGTTTCATGATGATATCCAAGAAGGAATGGTTGGTGATGGACAATTCAGAAATGCTTCCCCAAAAGGCGGATGGTTCTTTAAAGTTTCAGATCACAACCCTTGCAGAAAACACTGATGCCCAACACAATGATTCTTGGTCCAGGAAACATGGGTCTTCCAGGTTCCACGTGGCTGGGGTGCCCCTACAATCATGTTTCTGTGCTGTAACTATGAGGGTCCTTTGGACCGGACAGAGTAGGTAGGGTCTGTACACCATCAGTCATAGTGGATGGCAGTGTAAAAAATGATCCAAATGACCTAGAGAGGAGATAAGCAATGGTCGTAGGTCACCTGGGTCAACACAGGCACCTATTCCACAAAACAAAAATGTCAAAAAATGTGTGCACAGTGGGCTTCCCAGGGGTTATTCAATGCAATCAGCCGGGAGGCCTAAATAAGTTCACTGAAATCAAGCTGTCTCTGACAGAGCCCAGGATCACCCACAGTGCTACCAAAGAGACCATGGACAAGCTTCCCTCTCAACCAAATAGCAACTGGAGCACCAGGGAGTGGAGTTATAGATGTGGAAATGATACAGGTAAAGGGTTAGGATTAGCAACAAATGTGAAAAACAAACCACCACCATACCCTGTCAGCTTCATATCAAATAAAGCAGAGGTTCTCAAAACTGGTTATTCACTGCAATCTCCTGGGACCTTTAATACATATGTATGCCCAGGCACCCCCGCCCAGAGATTTTGATTTTACTGATTTGGGCCACAGTCTACAATTTTTTAAAAAAATTAATTTTGAGATATGATTCATATTTCATAAAGTTCACCTTTTAAAGTATTTAATAGAAAAAAAATATATATATATACAATACAGAGGTTTTTAGTATACTCACAGAGTTGTGCAAAGATCACACTTATTCTGGAACATTTTCTTCATCCTCAGTTTCTTCCCATTTCCCTGTCCGTCTCCCCCTCCCCCCCCCCTTTTCCCCCCCCCCCCCCCCCCCCCCCCCCCCCCCCCCCCCCCCCCCCCCCGTCACTGGCTACCACTAATCTACTTTTTTATCTGTGTGGATTTGCCTATTCTGGACATTTTACATAAATGGAATCACGTAACATGTTTTGTGTCTGGCTTCTTTCACTCAGCATAACGTTTTCAAAATTCATCAAAGTTGTAGTCCCTACCAGTACTTTATTCCTTTTTATGGTCGAATACCATATGGATATACAACATTTTATTATCTACTGACCAGGTGATGGTTGTTTGCGCTTTTCCAGCTATTATGAATGCCATAAACATATCTGTAAATGTTTCCTAGTTTCTACTATGCAACCACATTTGAAAATCAGATGTAGAAGCTGGTGACAGGCCCTGGGTGTGTAGACCAACAGGGAGACTACAGTGTACCACACCACATCTTTTGTGACAACTGGATTGATGGAGGAAATGCCCTCCAATCCCTGGAGCCTTTTGGAAAATGGTACACCCCAATCACAAAGTGTAACCCAATCAGTGTGCTCCCCTTGAGAAACAACAGGATTTACTATATAACTATCAGCTATACATACCATGAACAAGGCAAAAGATGTCATAAACCCTTCTTTTGTGAGCTCCCATGTGCCACCATATTCTTCCTCATCTATCTGTAGGTAGTTGCTGAAGTAGAGATACAGGACTCCTGCATTGATCAGGCAGAATCTGGAAGGAGGACAAGCACCGAACACAAACTATGAGCTCAGAAGACTTAGAACTCCACTACCACAGTCCAGCCCTACCAGGACACTCACTGTTGCACAGTTAAGTATTTGTATTATGGGGGCAAGTGAAAAATAATACATGGACCTAGACCCTCAATGGAACTGCCCAGTGGTTGAGCTAGAGACATAAAAAGCAACTTTTTTTAGATGCCCAGCAAAAATTTTTTAAAAAAATTTAAAAGCACACAAAAGTTCTCCAAGCTCTCTCAGAGTAAGAGAGAATAGTAGCCAAACCATCCCAAACCAGGACTAGTACCTGACATGGGCCTCCAAGTAGCTCCAGCTGGGGCGGGGTGGCCATGGGACAAATACATGTCAGGCTGCTGCTTCATGGCCTAGTGGAACAAGCAAGCATCCTAGAGCAGCTCCTGCACTCATTCCCAATGGGAGACCATTCCCAGATATCCACCGTCTGCTACTGCACTTGATGCACAGGTGAACACTGACTTCCTGCTCTACCTCAGCTATCTATTAGGAGGCCAAAAACAGCCGGGAGCATGGAACTGAAACCACAGGTTCGTGAGCACCTCCAGGAAGGTCTCTGATCCCCCATGTTGTATTATTTAACTAATGAAGCATTTAGAATGCAGTGAAGTGTAATGTTATCATCCTGATCTACTTATCTCTTGGTACAGTCATCATGTAGAAATTTTCGTAAAGTGATCAACACTTTATGATCTTCCAAGTTACAGCATCTAATCTAATGGGGGACTGTATGTTTTAGGCCACACTGCTCCTGAAGGCTGGGGTGGGGAAAATGCAAAGAACTAGTTCCTCGTAATGGATGAAGTGTGGGCTGGTGTGGGGCAGGGCAGTACGATGATGCTGAGGAGTGTCCATCAGTATAAGGGGTAGGGGGCAGACCCTGGGGCTGTTTGAGCTGAGACAGAGTATACATACGTCAGAAGTCTAGTTTTTTTGTTTTTGTTTTAAAGATTTTATTTTTAAGTAATCTCTATACCCAACCAGGGGCTCGAACCCATAACCCTGAGATCAAGAGTCGCATGCTCTACTGGCTGAGCCAGCTAGGCATCCCAGAAGTCTAGTTTGTGAGGAGAGTATACGCTTTCTCATGAGTTGGGGGAACAGGAGCTGGGAGACTGGTTTAGACTTCTACCATGTTTTATGACATGAGCAGAAATAAAGCTTGAGGACAGGGACTGGGAAAATGGCTGAATGGGGAGGTAAGAGACTCAAAGTCTTCAAACCTAAGGGTCTGGGAGTATAATGGTTCCAGTAACAGGCAGGGAGTCAGGAAGAGCAGGTTTTTCTTGGATTTCACACAAAATACAGTCCTTGGCTTGGTCATGTTGTGGCCACATCCTTATCTTCTGCCAGAAATCTTGGGACCTAGCCAATCTGGCTGCCTCTCTCTGTCAGGAGTTTCATTTTGTTTTGTTTTTGAAAGACTGATTTATGTATTTTAGAGAGAGCACGCATGCGTGAGCAGGAGGAAGGGCAGAAGAGGGAGACAGAATCCTCAAGCAGACTGCCCACTGAGCACAGAGCCCAATGCGGGGCTTAATCCGAGGACCTTGAGATCATGACCTGAGCTGAAATCCAGAGCCAGGCGCTCAACCAACTGAGCCACCCAGGTGCCCCATGGAGATTCATTTTGGACAGGCTGTTAGTGGTTCCAGACAGAGATTACTAGCAGAACTCAGAAATGTTACTCTGGGATTCAGCTAATAAGCTAGGGCTGGAGAATGGCTGAGACTCATTGTGAGTCTCTGGCTATAAAAGTGGTTGCTTAGTGATATGATATAGGGAAATATAAGGAAAAGAGGAAATAAGGGATGACAGAGAGAAAAGAGCTAACTGGGCCCCTGCCTTCCAAGGGTCACACACTAAGTAGCAAGTGAAGTCACAGAAACAAAGGCCTTTAAACGTCTGGTGGTCAAGGGGGAGGGCTCAGGAAAGGACTGGAGGGGCTCAAACTGAGCTTTAAAGATGGGTATACATCCAGGGGCGCCTGGGTGGCTCAGTCGTTAAGCATCTGCCTTCAGCTCAGGTCATGATCCCAGGGTCCTGGGATCGAGCCCCACATCGGGCTCCGTGTGCCACAGGAAGCCTGCTTCTCCCTCTGCCACTCCCCCTCCTTGTGCTCCCTCTCTCGCCATCTCTCTATCAAATAAATAAATAAAATCTTTAAAAAAAAAAAATTGGGCATAAATCCTGTATTGTAAACGGGAGAGAGAATTACACAGATGTATAGACAAAGAAATGAACGTGGATTTGGGGTGGGGGAAAAAACCTTACAAAGACTCTCCAATGCACTTTTAAAACTCTATCCTAAAAATTCAGAATTTTAACAAAATAATGAACCTCTAACAAATACTCTGATTTCAGGGCTGGGAGGCTACATGACAACAGTAAGGTATGACCCTGCTTTCAAAGATCGATGGGAATTCATTTCAGGTTTTAAAAAATTTTAACAAGCATTTACTGAACACCTATTAATCATTATGCCAGGCTCTATGAGAGACAGAGAGGCAAGAAGGGATGACGCAAAACCTCTGCAGAGCAGAACCACCACTCAGTTCTCAGGCAAACTATAAATAATGAGAACGGAGAAAATGGTTTTATCTTAATATGCCCTCACTGTCGCCACACCAGAAATGAAGAGAAGCCAAGGTGGAGCCCAGACAGAGGGTAGTTAAGGCACAAAGTGGAGAGAAGAGGGTCACCAGAATGGAGCACCAGAGCAGTCCTGCCCTAAGCCCAGGCAACTGGGTCAGGCAGATGGAAGAGAGGGAGTGTGTGTGGAAAAATCAATGTCCTTGGGCCCTCTCCAAGAGCAAGGGAAAAGGTGCCAACCAAAGGAGGAAGGGATTTGTTTGGAGTGAGAGAAACTGGCTCTGGCAGGACAGCATGGGACCGAACCCCAGGAAACAGGCAGTCCTGAGAACGCAGCACTATGGGTGAGCCACTCCAAAGCGAATTCACTCCCAAATACCTCCTTTCCTGTTTTCTCAATAGCCATTTTTAGCACTCTTTGTAAAGCTAATCATATGACTGCAGTGAACCATTTATGGAGTGCAATATGATGTACTAAGCACTACATTTAGGAATTTATTTGCATTATTTAGTTCACACATCCATCTTATGAGGAGGGCACTTTAGTGCCCCCTTTTAATGATGAGAGAATGGAAGCTCAAGAGAGATGAGCCCAAAATTATGTAGCTTGAAAGCGGCAGAGCTGGAACTTGAATCCAGAGCTTTTTACAGTTAAAAGAAAAAAAGAAAAAAGAGATCTCTAAACAGCTTAACTCTTCTGCCACAGTGGGAAGGATACTAAACTAACTCTGGTCTTTGTTATATTATTCCTAGATTGGGTGACTTCAGAGAACTCTCTTAGGAATCCTGCAAGATGAGATGGGGGCAAGGGGTCTGAACCAGTGTTCTTCTCTCCTAGAAAAGTGGCCTTGGGAAGATGAGAGACTCCCTCTTGTCTTTAGACTGCCTTCCCCCTTTCTCTGACCTTTCCTCTTATCTGCCTTTTCTTTCACAGAAAGCTCAAATGGGATGACCAACATTCTGAAGAATATCTATACACTTCCTCCAACTAGGGAAGACCTATGAACCCCAGGTCCTGTGTCTCCTCACCATCACTCAGAACTCATCACATGTCCACTCCATCAAGGTTAGGCAGAGCATAACATAACTCCTTTCCTTAGACAAATGTTTTGCTCAGTATCATAAATCAAAAACTTTTTAGTTAGGAGACTGTACATTCCTTTTGGGTTATCTTCTGAGAAAATAAGGAACTCAAATGAATTTGAAATCTATTTCACCCTTTTCACCCTAGAGTGAGGGAATAAGAGATGTGATCACCCCTAAAACAACCAATGTGATGTTCCATGGTTAAGGATCACAGTTCCTGTGTGAAAAAAAAAAAAAACTCACAAGCTTGCCTGTCCATTTCCCATTGTAGCTTACCCACAATTCCTATCTTGAGACAACTCCTACACATCCTTTTTTTTTTTTTTTTTAAAGATTTTATTTATTTGACAAGAGAGAGACAGTGAGAGAGGGAACACAAGCAGGGGGAGTGGGAGAGGGAGAAGCCGGCTTCCTGCGGCGCAGGGAGCCCGATGCAGGGCTCGATCCCAGGACCCTGGGATCATGACCTGAGCCTAAGGCAGATGCTTAACGACTGAGCCACCCAGGTGCCCCTCCTACACATCCTTTTAATTCAGTCTGGTAGGCATGTGGACTCATCATTTTCAGTTGCTTGTTAACAAGCTGAGCCAAGACCAGGGGTAAGTGTCAACTGTGCTGCCACTGGCCATCGGAACACAGTAAAAAGTGGACGGCCCAACCTTCTACTTTCTCATTGCTTTTAAAAAGTAGGAATCTGGGGGCGCCTGGGTGGCTCAGTTGTTAAGCGTCTGCCTTTGGCTCAGGTCATGATCCCGGGGTCCTGGGATCGAGCCCCGCATGGGGCTCCCTGCTCAGCAGGAAGCCTGCTTCTCCCTCTCCCACTCCCCCTGCTTGTGTTCCCTCTCTCACTGTGTCTCTGTCAAAAAAAAAAAAATCTTTAAAAAGTAGGGATCTGAAATAACTTCTGTCAAAGCCAAGATCCAAGACATCTAGCACAGTGCCAGTCATAAGGGAGTGGTCATCAAGTATAGAAGTTCCTCTACTTTCCAAATTTCCACTGGTACAAAGGTCATGCCAGAACTAGATGCCTGCCACCAACAGGCAATGCAGTAGCCTCTTGCATGAGATCCCTTTGGACCCAGGAATGAATAGACTGGCCCAGTCCAGTGTCTGGAAAGATAACATGTCTAAGCTAAGATGCTCCCAGGCTTGCTGAACTGAGGAGTGCTGCACCAGACCCAGGAGTGCCATCATGGGGCTACTTTTTTGCCTTTGTAACTTCTCTCACACATACACACACAGTCATCTTTAAAAAAAAAAAAAAAAAAAAAAAAACCCTACATATATATAGAGAGATATATAACATACATACATATATACTTATTTTATCTATATATATATATATCCTCCAACTTAGCAATGGCCTTTTCCATAAAAAGGAAACAAAATCTCTATTTGAAATGATACCATGAAAATGGAACATACCCAAGACTTACCCTGCTATTCCCAAGAAACCCCGCAATGGTAAGACTCCCCAAATGACACCTAGGACCACAGCAATGATCTGTCGGAACCAGTAGATCACATCTAAAAATTCATCCTGTAGAAAGAAAGAGAATGCATGCATTATCTGCAGTGGGCGCCACATGCGAGCTTCTGTAATAGGTGAGGAATAAAAAAGCTTTCTGCCATAAACACATCTTCCAGAGAAATTTCTCCAAGAGCAATAGTATGTAGTTTTCTCATCTCCACCTCTTATACTAAAACATGCTTTGAAAACAAAAAACGATATACTTAGTTCTCTTAAGTGATGACTTCCGGGCCTGTATGCTAAGTAAAAATTTTAGAAAAATTATCTACTTTTTTTAGAAGCTTCAAAAATGAAATGGCTTGTGATGAAATGGCTGTGATAGTAACTGTGCTACTGGCAACAGAACACTCTTGTCCAACCCTCAGAGGAGAGATCTAGACACACTACCCATAGGCAGAAGGGCTATTAACCTACTCAGCACCATCTTCCTGCACACTGAATTTGGCGTAAGTCACAAAGAAGAAAGGAATTAGAAACAGAAATGCTGAAGGCTGGTCCCAGCATATCTGATTTTCATACAAGGACACTGAAGACTCAGGTTTCTGACCTGCCCCAGATTGCAGAAACCAGTCCTTGTACAAGAACGAAAGAAAGAAATGACACAGCAGATCAGAAAGGTTTTACAAGAACTGGGCAGGGCTGGGGGCAGGACAAGGGCACCTTCAGGAAGTACCTCCCATTCCCCCCGCCCCCCCCCTTAAAGGAACTCCAGGAAGGAGAACCCACTTCATCAGTCCAGAAAAACAAGGGAAAAACTGCAAATAATAACATTCGTTTCAGGCCAACTGGAATCAAGCTGTGTTGGTCCCTTCCAGATCATGAAGCAGCGTTGGGGAGTGCCTACACCCAGATCTTCTGAAATTGTGTGACCAGTGAAAACATCTTGAAGCCCCAGCCGTTTCTCACAAACAGTTGGTGGTTTCCCCCTCTCTCCCTCCCTCTCTCACACACCTCTGAGAGGTGGTCTCAGTCTCCCCTCTCTCGCAATTATTAAGGCATTTGGTATCTCTCATCCAATAAAAAAGCAATGGCAGCTCACCTTTAGTGAGCCTCATCACGTGCTCAACGCTTTCCTGCACCACGGTACCCCACTTCAGAGCTGTTCTGAGAACTGAGTGAGATAATGCGTGGAGAGAGCACCCGGCAGAGTCTTCAGTGGAAGACTGTTACCGTTACTGTTCGTGCTAATGACCGTATTAAGCAGTTAATTCGGAAAAGATTAAGTCACTTACTGAAGATCCTACTGGCAGTAAAAGGCGGAGGTCGAATTCAGCTCACTCTCGCCGTTCAGGCACACGCCCTGCCCGCGGGTGGCAACTCCTGTGCCCCCTCCTCGCTGCTTCCCGCGTGACCCAGGCGGCTTCACGCTTAGGCCACTCCGCGATGAGCCCCGTGCCCGGCTGTCAGGCCCGCCGGGCCCGCCAAGTTCGCCCGACACCTTTGTGCCACCCGCACCCCACCCACCTCCCCACGCCAAACACTCGGCCGCGCCCAGAGCGGGCAGGGGCAGGCTCGGGCCTGTCCATTCGTCCCCGAGTCCCAGCCGGCTCCTCGAACCTGCGCCCTCGCCAGGTCCCACCGCACCTTGTCCTCCCAGGCCGCGTCGCTCCGCAGCACCTTGCTCCAGACAGAGACTTTAAGGGCCCCGTTGGCCAGCTGCGGCTGAGGCGGCTCCTCCTTTCGCCGCCCGCCGCTCATCCTCCCGTCGCGCCGCCCGGGCCGGGCCAGGGGCGCGCGGGCCAGGCCAAAAGGTGTCGGGCTCTGGGGTCGCGCGTCACTGCGCGCAGGGCGGCGGCGGCGACAGCGACAGAATCAGTGGTCAGGTTCGGTAGCGCGTTGCGGCTGCCTTCACTCGGCCAAAACGCCGGGTCGGCTCGCTCGCTCGCTGAGCCGAGACCTGGCGCTGCGGAGGGAGGAGCAACGCAGCGCAGCGCGTCCTCCCGCCGACGAACGCACGCAGCCAATCCACAGCCGTGCAGCCGTCCGAGAGAAAGCGCAGCCGTCCCCTCGGCGCAAGCGCTCTACGCGTGACGGAAGTGACGGCAAGCTTCCGCCAGGCGCACGGTAGGGTGAGTGGGAAGGGACAATCTAGGTGGGGATGGTGACGCGAGCGCGAGGAGGCGCTGTGGAGACTGGAGAACGGCGTCAGAGAGCCGAGGTTAGATTTGAGCGTCGCCCAGCCCTCCACGGTTTGTCCCCTAGAGCAGTGGGGTAGAACGCGGCCCTGTTTTTCCGCGTCTTTCGGAGCCCAAAACTGGCTCCCCGGAAGTCCCCAGCGGCCCCCTCAGGATTTATAGCCCTTGCTCATTTTCTCCCCTAACCCCTGCAAGTTCCATAGGACCCTGTTCAGGATGTAAACTGTTTTCTGTATTAATTTAGTGTCATCTTGGCCCAGTATCCTCTTTTGGCAAATGTGAACCTGAGATCCAAAGAGGGGAAAAGATTTTCTAAGGCCATATGGCAAGTTGGAACCAGTTGAGAACTCCTGAGGCAGGGGTTGGGGTGGGGGGAGTGCAGAAAGTACTTTATTAGCTGTGAGAATATCTGAGTATTCATCTACTGTGTCCTCACTGTGTGCTAGGACAGTGGTTCACAACGTATGTGTCTGGACCACCAGCAGCCACATCACCTAGGAGCTTGATTAGAGATGCAGATTCTCGGACCCCATCCCACAACTGCCAAATCAGAAATTGTGGGAGTGCGGCCCATAATCAGCATTTTAGTAAGCCCTCCAGGTGGTGCCTTGTGCATTGTGCTATGAAGTAAGTTGAGACCAAAGCCCTTCTGTGTGGTGGGTTTATAGAGGCTGACTTGTCTGGAATCATTCAGCTAGTACCTGGGTCGGTCTGACTCCAAAATCTTTACTCTTAACCTTAAGTTTTTATTTTATTTTTTTTTTATTTTTTAAAGATTATTTTTTTATTTTATTTTTTTATTTGAGAGAGAGAGAATGAGAGACAGCATGAGAGGGAGGAGGGTCAGAGGGAGAAGCAGACTCCCCGCCGAGCAGGGAGCCCGATGCGGGACTCGATCCCGGGACTCCAGGATCATGACCTGAGCCGAAGGCAGTCGCTCAACCAACTGAGCCACCCAGGCGCCCCTTAACCTTAAGTTTTTAGTCTTTTTTTTTTTTTTTTGAAAGAGAGAGTGAGTGAGAGAGAGCATGAGCAGGGGGAGGGGGAGAAGCAGACTCTCTTGCTGAGCAGGGAGCCTGATGCAGGGCTCCATCCCAGGACCTCGGGATCATGACCTGAGCCAAAGGCAGTTGCCCAACCAACTGAGCCACCAGGTGCCCCTAAGCTTTTAGTCTTTTTTTTTTTTTAAAGATTTTATTTATTTGACAGAGAGAGACACAGCGAGAGAGGGAACACAAGCAGGGGGAGTGGGAGAGGAAGAAGCAGGCTTCCCGCTGAGCAGGGAGCCCGATGTGGGGCTTGATCCCAGGACCCCGGGATCATGACCTGAGCCGAAGGCAGACGCTTAACGACTGAGCCACCCAGGCGCCCCCCTAAGCTTTTAGTCTTAATACTAGTGAGGTCAGAATATCAATGAAGTCAGAACATCCTTTGTATACCTGTCAACATTGACCTGTATTTCTCCCCCTAGGCAAACAACAGAATCTCCTAGGGAGCTTTTTCAGAATTCCATAGTTGGTGTTTTCAACCACAACTCAATTCCAAGATCCTCTTTCAATAGGTTGAGTGAAGCTGGACCCCAAAAGATGACATACACAACAACAGACACTACTCTGTCTGGACCTGGTGGGAGGGACATATACCTGACATGGGTCCACATCTTTTAGTCCTCCAACTTTCACATGGATCTTGTTCTTTTTCAGCCCTGCCTTTTTTCTGAACCTTGTTCCCTCCCATATGCAAAACTGTGGTTAAAGCCTAAGCAACTGACTCCCGTTTGGAAGTGTACCATTGGTATAAAACCTCTTTTATGTTTGGGGCCTCTGGGTGGCTCAGATGGTTGGATGTCTGCCTTCGGCTCAGGTCATGATCCCAGGGTCCTGGGATCGAGCCCCGCATGGGCTCCCTGCTCAGCGGGGAGCCTGCTTCTCCTTCTCCCTCTGCCTGCCGCTCCCCCTGCTTGTGCTCTCTCTCTGTCAAATAAATAAATCTTAAAAAAAAAACAAACAAAAACACCTCTTTTACAGATTCCCTGGGGGCATGCAGTGCTGGAGACAAACTGTCATTCATTCTGTCATAGATTGTTGGAAGAATACCTCACCCAAGGTCCAAGACAGAAAAGGTAAGTTTTCAGTCTGCTGGGCCTGGTGGTAAAGGTTTGTAATGGGGAGTTTGATCTGGAGGGTTAGGAAAGATGGAGCTCTGAAGGAAGAGTAGGAGTTAAGGGGAAGAGGGAGAGGAATAGAAGAGAGCATTCCAGGAGTTGAAACCCTGTCAGCCACTGGTAGGGAATAAAGCCACAAGTTGGGAAGGAGTGGGAGGGGCATGCTGAAGAATTTGTTTTTGTTTTTTCTAGTTTTATTGAAATATAATTGACATACATCACTGTATAAGTTTAAGGCCTACCTCTTGATGGTTTGATTTACATATATTGTGAAATGATCACCACAATAGATACAGCTAATTCAGTCTTCTCATACAGATGCAATGAAAAGAAGAAAAAAAATTTTCTTTGTGATGAGAACGCTTAGGATTTATTCTTTTAACAGTTTTCCAATGTATCAGTACAGCATTGTTAGCTATTGTCCTCATGTTGTACCTTACATCCTTACCATTTATTTATCTCAACTGGAAGTTTGTATCTTTTAACTACCTTCCTCCGTCTCCCGCTCCCCCATCACCCACCTCTGGTAACCACAAGTCTAATCTCTTTTTCTGAGTCTGTTTTTTAAGATTGCACATGTGAGTGAGATCATAAAGTATTTGTCTTTCTCCAACGGACTTATTTTACTCAGCATAAACCTCCAGGGTCCATACATGTTGTCACAAATGGTAGGATTTCCTCATTTTTTGTGGCTGAATAATATTCCATGGTGTATATACCACAACTTCTTTATCCATTCATTCTTTGGTGGACATTTAGGTTGTTTCCATGCCTTGGTTATTGTAAATAATGCTGCTATGAACATGGGGTACAGATACCTTTTCAAGTTAGTGTTTTCATTTCCTTATTTCTTAGTGTTCTATATTCCCAAAAGTGGAATTGCTGGATCATAGTGTATTTCTATTTTTAATTTTTTGAGGATCCTCCATATTGTTTTCCCTAGTGGCAGCGCCAATTTATATTCCCACCAACAGTGCACAAGGGTTCACTTTTCCATAGATGTGAGGCCGGACCCCCCTTGTCTTTTTGATGATGGCCGTGAAGAAATTATTTTTGTCCCAAGGGTGGAGGAAGCCACAGAAGGGGTTTGAGCAGGGGCACTTCACTTTTCAGGTTTGCGTCTTAGCAAGGTCCCTCTGGCTGCTTTTTGGAGGACAGGATCAGAGTGGGAGACTAGTTTAAAGACTGTTAAAGTCACTCAGGAGATATGGGGGGGGCACTGACGATGGAGACAATCGGAATAAAACAGTAAATTCTTTTTTATTATTTATTTATTTTAAAAAAGGTTTTATTTATTTATTTGACAGAGAGAGGACAAGTAGAGTAGCAGGTAGAAGGAGAGAGAGAAGCAGGCTCCCCGCTGAGCAGGGCAGGGTCCTGGGATCATGATGTGAGCCGAAGGCAGACGCCTAACCACTGAGCCATCCAGGTGCCCCTAAATTCTTTTTTAAACTTAATTTTTTTTTACTTGCTGTAAAGTATACATAGCAAAATTTACATTTTTTTAAAAGATTTTTTATTGTGGTGCCTGGGTGGCTCAGATGGTTAAGCATCTGCCTTCAGCTCAGGTCATGATCCCAGAGTCCTGGGATTGAGCCCCACATCGGGCTCCTGGCTCGGCGAGGAGCCTGCTTCTCCCTCTCCCTCTGCCTCTCTCCCTGCTTATGCTTTCTCTCTCTCTCTCTGTATCTCTGTGTCTCAAATGAATAAATAAAATCTTTAAAAATAAATAAATAAGTAAAAGATTTTTTATTTAAAATTTTTTTTTAAATTTATTTAAAAAAAATTAAATTTATTAAAAAAAATCTTTTATTTATTTATTTAACAGAGAGAGACACAGCAAGAGAGGGAACACAAGCAGGGGGAGTGGGAGAGGGAGAAGCAGGCTTCCCGCTGAGCAGGGAGCCGGATGTGGGGCTCAATCCCAGGACCCTGGGATCATGACCTGAGCTGAAGGCAGACGCTTAACGACTGAGCCACCCAGGCGCCCCACAGAATTTACATTTTTAAGTGTACAGTTTGGTGGCACAGGGAAGTATATTTACTTTGTTGTGTAGATGCCATCACCATCCATTTTCAGAACCCTTTCATCTTGCAAAACTGGAAGTTTTGTGCCCTCAAACTAGTAACTCCTCAATCTCTCTCTCTTTTTTTTTTTAAGATTTTATTTATTTATTTGACAGAGGGAGACACAGCGAGAGAGGGAACACAAGCAGGGGGAGTGGGAGAGGGAGAAGCAGGCTTCCCGCGGAGCAGGGAGCCTGATGCGGGGCTGGATCCCAGGACCCTGGGATCATGACCTGAGCCGAAGGCAGACGCTCAACAACTGAGCCACCCAGGCGTCCCTCCTCAATCTCTCTTTATCCCAGTCCCCAACAACTACCATTCTGCTTTCTGTCCCTAAATTTGACTAAGTACCTCATAAGAGTGGAATCACACCATGTTAGTCCTTTTTGGATTGGCTTATTTCAGTTAGCATACTGTTTGCAGGATTCATCCAGGGTATAGCCAGTGTCAGAATGTCCTTCCTTTTTTTTTTTTTTCTTTAATTTTTTCTTTAACTTTTTTTTTAAGGTTTTTTATTTATTTACTTGACAGAGAATGAGACAGCGAGAGAGCGAACACAAGCAGGGGGAGTGGGAGAGGGAGAAGCAGGCTTCCCGCTGAGCAGGGAGCCTGATGTGGGGCTCGATCCCAGGACCCTGGATCATGACCTGAGCCAAAGGCAGACGCTTAACGACTGAGCCACCCATGCGCCCCTGAATTTCCTTCCTTTTTAAGGCAGAATAACTTTGTTAAATGTTCTTTAGGTGTTCATTGTATATATTGTTAACCTTAAAAAATAAAACTCGGGGCGCCTGGGTGGCTCAGTCGTTAAGCATCTGCCTTCGGCTCAGGTTACGATCCCAGGGTCCTGGGATCGAGCCCCGCATTGGGCTCCCTGCTCCACGGGAAGCCTGCTTCTCCCTCTCCCATTCCCCCACTTGTGTTCCCTCTCTCGCTGTGTCTCTCTGTCAAATAAAGAAATAAAATCTTTGGAAAAAATAAATAAATAAAACTCACTTTTTTTACCAGCAAAAATGAGTTTATTTGGGAATAGCAGAGTATTGCTATTTGGGACATGCAAACTGTAGCAAAATGATAGGCAAATCCAGAGAACAAAAGGGAGAAACTTGCTTTTATAGAGGAAGGGGATTGGGAGGGGCTTTTATAAACAAAAAGTACATGTTGGATTAAGCTAGGAGTTTGAAGTATAGTGGCTTTTCATTGGCTATAACAGTTGTAATGGTCTTTCATTGACTGGGCTGTTGCTGGGCAAGGAGAAGATCTTTCTTCCTCCTGCTGAGTAGTAAAAAATAGGCTTCTTCCTATTGGGAGTTAAAGGTATGTCTGTTGGGATCTTTGTGTTTAATTGATGAGTACTGATAGGGTGTGAGAGCTCCTTCTGCTGGCCTCCCAACTGTATTTTATTATTTAATTTTTTTAAAAGACTTTTTAAAATTTATTATTTATTTATTTATTTATTTATTTATTTATTTATTTATTTATTTTTAAAGATCTTATTTATTTATTTGACAGAGAGAGACACAGCAAGAGAGGGAACACAAGCAGGGGGAGTGGAGAGGGAGAAGCAGGCTTCCCAAGGAGCAGGGAGCCCGATGCGGGGCTCGATCCCAGGGTCCTGGGATCATGACCTGAGCCGAAGGCAGACACCCAACGACTGAGCCACCCAGGCGCCCCTAAAATTTATTTTTTAAAAGAATTTATTTATAAGAGAGAGAGCACAATGGGGTACCTGGGTGGCTCAGTCGTTAAGCGTCTGCCTTCAGCTCAGGTCATGGTCCCAGGGTCCTGGAATAGAGCCCCGCATCAGGCTCCCTGCTCCGCAGGAAGCCTGCTTCTTCTCCCTCTCCCACTCCCCCTGCTTATGTTCCTTCTCTCGCTGTGTCTCTCTCTTTCAAATAAATAAATAAAATCCTTAAAAGAGAGAGCACAAGTAGGCAGAGTGGCAGGCAGAGGGAGAGAGAGAAGCAGGCTCTCCGTTGAGCAGAGAGCCCAATGCGGGGCTCGATCCCAGGACTCTGGGATCATGACCTGAGCTGAAGGCAGACAATTAACCGACTGAGCCACCCAGGTGCCCCATAACATTTATTTTTTATTTTTTTAAGTAATTGCTATACCCAGTGTGGTCCTTGAACTCACAACCCTGAGATTAAGTGTCGCGTGCTCCATCTATTGAGGCAGCCAGGCGCCCCCATTTCCATTTTTTTTTAAGATTTATTTATTTGCGGGGGCACCTGGGTGGCTCAGCCGTTGGGCGTCTGCCTTCGGCTCGGGTCATGATCCCAGGGTCCTGGGATCGAGCCCCACGTCGGGCTCCCTGCTCGGCGGGAGGCCTGCTTCTCCCTCTCCCACTCCCCCTGCTTGTGTTCCCTCTCTCACTGTCTCTCTCTCTGTGTCAAATAAATAAATAAAAAAAAACCTTTAAAAAAAAAAAAGAAAAAAAAAAAAAAAGATTTATTTATTTGCGAGAGAGAGTGTGTGTGCACATGAGGGGAGGCTCAGAGGGATAGAGAGAGGAAGAGAATCTCAAGCAGACTCTCCGCTGAGCTCAGAGTCCAGCATGGGGCTCTGTCCCAAGACCCTGAGATCATGACCTGAGCTGAAATCAAGAGTCGACCACTTTACTGACTGAGCCACCCAGGTCCCCCCGCCCATCTCCATCTTTTTTTTTTTTTTTTTTTTAAGATTTTATTTATTTATTCGACACAGAGAGAGAGAGCAAAGCAGGCAGAGAGGCAGGCAGAGGGAGAGGGAGAAGCAGGCTCCACACTGAGCAGGGAGCCTGATGTGGGGCTCGATCCCAGGACCCTGGGATCATGACCTGAGCCGAAGGCAGCCGCTTAACCGACTGAGCCACCCAGGCGCCCTTCCCCCATCTCCATCTTAAATGAGGTTTCCTTTATTCAGTTTCATAATATATACCTTATTTTGTTATTTTTTCATCTACTGGGGGACACTTAGGCTGCTTCCACCTCTTTGCTGTTGTGAATAATACTACTATGAATATGGGTATACAAATATCTTTTTATATTCCTGCTTTCAATTCTGTGGGGTATATACCCAGAGTGGAATTGCTGGATTATGTGATAATTCTCTTTTTAATTTTTTGAGGAACGACCATACTGTTTTCTACAGTAGCTGCACCATTTTGCATTTCCACCAACAGTATGCAAGAGTTCCAATTTCTCCACATTCTCATCAATACTTGTTTTCTGGTTTTTTTTTTTTAAGATTTTATTTATTTATTTGAGATAGAGAAAGCACACATGAGTTGGTGGGGAGGGGCAGAGGGAGAGGGAGAAGCAGACTCCCCGATGATTAGGGAGTTGGACACGGGGCTTGGACATGGGGCTCGATTCCAGGGCCCTGAGATCATGACTTAAACTGAAGGTAGATGCTTAACCTACTGAGCCACCCTGGTGCCCCTTGATAATAGCCAACCTAATGGGTGTGAAGTGGTATCTCATTATGATTTTTATTTGCATTTTCCTAATGATTACTGATGTTGAGCATCTTTTCATGTGCTTGTTGGTCATTTGTATGTCTTTGGAGAAATGTCTATTCCAGACCCTTGCCCATTTTTTGAGTCCTGTCGTTTGTTTTTTTGTTGTTGTTGAGTTTTAGGGGTTCTGTATATATTCTGGATATTAATCCTTTATCATTTATGTAATTTGCAAATATTTTCTCCTATTCTGTGGGTTACCTTTTTACTCTGTGTTTGTATTTTTTTTTAAGATTTTATTTATTTATTTGACAGAGAGATAGCGAGAGCAGGAACACAAGCAAGGGGGAGTGGGAGAGGGAGAAGTAGGCTTCTCGCCAAGCAGGGAGCCTGATGTGGGGCTCGATCCCAGGACCCTGGGACCATGACCCGAGCTGAAGGCAGATGCCTAACGACTGAGCCACCCAGGCGCCCCCCTTTTTTACTCTGTTGATAGTAGTATCCTTTGATATACAACAGTTTTTAATTTGGGGGGCACCTGGCTGGCTCAGTTGGTAGAGTATGTGACTCTTGATCTCAGGGTTGTGAGGTCATGCCCTTTATTAAGTAGAGATTAGTTAAATTTTTTTTAAGTTTTTAATTTTTGGGTGCCTGAGTGGCTCAGTCGTTAAGCGTCTGCCTTTGGCTCAGGTCATGATCCCTGGGTCCTGGGATCGAGTCCCACATCGGGCTCCCTCCTCCACAGGAAGCCTGCTCTCCCTCTCCCACTCCTGCTGCTTGTGTTCCTGCTCTCACTATCTCTGTCTCTGTCAAATAAATAAATAAAATCTTAAAAAAAAAAAAGTTTTTAATTTTCATGAAGTGTACTTTGTCTAATTTTTTGTTTTTGTTGCCTGTGCTTTTGGTATCATATCCAAGAAATCACTGCCAGGGTGCCTAGCGAGCTCAGTTGGAAGAGCATGTGGCTCTTAAAAAAAAAAAAAAAAGATTTATTTATTTATTTTAGAGGAGAGGGGAGGGGCAGAGGGAGAGAGTCTTAAGCAGACTCTGTACTGAGCGAGAGCCCAACATGGGGCTTGATCTCACAACCCTGAGATCAGGACCTGAGCCAAAACCAAGAGTCAGACGCTCAACTGACTTTGCTACCTAGGTGCCCCAGAGCATGTGACTCTTGATCTCAGGGTCATGATTTCAAGCCCCTTCTTGGGTGTAGAAATCTCTCTCTCTGTCAAATAAATAAAGTCTTAAAAAAAAAAAAAAAGAGTCACATGCTCCACTGACTGAGCCAGACAGGTGCCCCACTGAGTTAATTTTTTTATGTGGTGTTAGGTAAGGGTCCAACTTCATTCTTCTACATGTGTATATCCAGTTTTCCCAACACCATTTATTAAAAAGACTGTCCTTCCTGCATCAAATGGTCTTAGCACCTTTGTTAAAGATCATTTGACCACATATGTGAGGGTATACTGCAAGCCTGTCAAATCCTATTCCTTTGGTCTATTTATTTCTGTCGTTGTGCCAATACCACACTTTTTGATTACTTTAGCTTTGTAGTAAGTTTTGAAATCAGGAGGTGTGAGTCTTCAAAGTTTGTTCTTTTTCAAGATTGTTTTGGTTATTGGGGGTTCCTTAAGATTCCATATACATTTTTTATTTTTATTTTTTTTTAAGATTTTTTTATTTATTTGACAGAGACACAGTAAGAGAGGGAACACAAGCAGGGGGAGTGGGAGAGGGAGAAGCAGACTTCCCGCCAAGCAGGGAGCCCGATGCGGGGCTCGATCCCAGGACCCTGGGATCATGACCTGAGCCAAAGGCACACACTTAACGACTGAGCCACCCAGGCGCCTCTCCATATACATTTTAGAATGAGTTGTTCCATTTCTGCAAAAAAAAAATCATTGGAGGGGCACCTGGCTGGTTCATTTGGTAGAACATGCATGCAACTCTTGATCTTGGGGTCGTGAGTTCAAGCCCCAAGCTGGGCATGGAGTCTATTTAAAAAAGAAAAATCAGTGGGGTTTTGATAGAGATTGCAGTGAAAATCTGTAGGTAAGTCTTCCAATCCATGAACACAAGATATTTTTCCATTTATTTTTATCTTCCTTAATTTCATTCAGCAATGTTTTCTAGTTTTCAGTGCATAAGTCTCACTTCTTTGGTTAATTCTTAACTATTTTATTCTTTTTGATGCTATTATAATTTGAAAAATTTTTTTAATTTCCTTTTTGGATTGTTCATTGTTCGTGTGTAGAAACACAACTGATTTTTTGTGATTTTGTATTGTGCAACTTTGCTGAATCCATTTATTATTTTCTGTTTCCTTTTGGTGAAGTCTTTAGGATTTTACATATATGATCATATCATCTGTAAACAGATAATTTTATTTTATTTTATTTTATTTATTTATTTTTTTTTTAAAGATTTTTTATTTATTCATTTGAGACAGAGAGATACAGAGAGAGAGAGAGCATGAGCAGGGGGAGAGCCAGAGGGAGAGGGAGAAGCAGACTCTCCGCTGAGCAGGGAGCCCGATGTGGGGCTCGATCCCAGGACTCTGGGATCATGACCTGAGCCGAAGGCAGACGCTTAACCATCTGAGCCACCCAGGCGCCCGATAATTTTATTTTTTGCAAGAAGAGTTTTATATGTAGTATTATGTTGTGAAGCTCTTATTTTAACTCTGAGATTCATTAAGTTTTGATTACATGGGGGGGAGGGTGTCACAGAACGTTATATTTAGAGGGGTCCTTAGATCCAGTCCAGCTCAGTGTCACACAGCAAGTTAGAGGTTCAATAGGCATCTGAAACCTGATCTGTGTTTCTCCTCTTAGTTTTCTAGGAGCAGACAAAGCCAAGCTGGGAGTTAGCATGGAGAACCCTTGCCTGGAGGGTATTTATGGGGCTGAGACTTAATCCCTTTGTGCTTTCACCCAAGGCTTTCCTTATCTTAGGAAGTAGGGAGTCTGGCTGAATCCCAGTGCATCCATCTGGTTAAAATAAACATCCTGGGTGGTCTAAGATGGAAAAGAACTTGATGAAGAGTCAGATTTGGAAGTGGGAGAGAGATTTGGAAGTAGGACAGATTTTGCCTTTGTGAGGTTGGGACCTTTAAGCACCAGTTAAACACACCATCTCAGCCTTGGGACCGGGTATGTCCTCTCCACTGAAGGCCTCTACGCCACTGCCAGCTGCTTGCAGGAGGGCTTGGAGAGGAAAGTGTGCTCCGAGGGGTAAGACTGGGGGCCCCGGACAGACACAGATGGAGTCACAGAAATCAGAGTCTTGTGGGGAGAAAAACCACAAGCTGTGGAAAGAGCACCCGTTGTGAAGTAGAGGTCTGAGTTTGTATCCAGGCCCTCTTTTTACCTAAGATAAATGTTTTACTAGTACTTACTGGGTTCTTACTAGGTGCCAACTTTGCTAAATGTTTTACATGTTTTCCTCCAAAAGTTGGCTGGGCTCTTAACCACTATACTGAACTCCTCTTTTACCTTTATTTTAAAATTTTCTATAGTAAATGTGGATTATTTATGTAATTAAAATGACCATCTCAGGAAGGTTACCCTTGACCTTCAGGCCACAATAGACTCCTGGGAGCTGAGGGGGAAGTCAAATGGTTTGGCAGGGGGAGGGGTAAACTACTTGGTGGTACCCTTCTTCCTCTTATCTTAAAACTTTGAAAGATAAGGTGCTGTCTTAATTTAGCAGCTTCCTTGGGATAAGTCAGTGTCCTGATCATAATGATCAGGTCCTTGGAGCAATAGCATGAGAATCTCCTGTGGCATAAGTGAAGAGTGTAGATTCCTGGACTCCCTGGGGGTGAGGTCTGGGAATTTGCATTTTTGTAAGCTCTCCTGATGACTTTGATACATATGAAGGCTTGGGAACTACTTCTCTGGGTAATTCCTTCCAGTTTTGCCACTTAACAGCTGTGTGGTATGGGGCAAGTTATTTTCACAGTTCTGCTTTACTCCCAGCCCTGTGCTGAGAGGCCAGATGATAGCAATATATAACAACAGTAACGTGGAGTATCCTATTTCATCCTCCTAAGAGGTGAATATTCCTATGCCCATTTTATTGATGAGGAGACTAAAGTTTGGAGTGGTAAATTGACTTGCCTATGATCGTGACACCTAATTAGATGACAGAGCCAGAATCTAAATGCAGGCTTAGATTATAAAGTACTTTGGAAACCAGTAACATTGAGAGCATTGATAATTGTTATTTCCACATCCCCCCCCCCCCCCCCCCCCGGAGTTCCCTTCTCTACAGCTACAGCGGCTAACACACCAAGGTTACAGCACACCAAGACAGGCTAAGCCCCTCCCCTCTGGGAGTTTTTCCCATTAGCAGTTTCTAAACTAGAGTGTAGTTTTTATTTCTTTTTTAAATTATTATTTTTTTTAGTAATCTCTACCCGCAACATGGGGCTAGAGCTCATGACCCTGAGATCAAGAGTTGCATGCTCCACTGACTGAGCCAGCCAGGCGCCCCTAGAGTGTACTTTTTAAATCCAGAGTCAAGTCCAACCCTAGAGGGTTTTTTTTTTTTAAGATTTTATTTTTTTAAAGTCATCTCTACACCCCACATGGGGCTCAAACTCACGACCCCAAGATCAAGAGTCACATGCTCTAACTGAGCCAGCCAATGCATTTAAATGCTGTTTCCTAAACAGGACTGTTAGAGGAAAGTGAGATGTCCTTAGGTAACATTCTAGCTTCAGAGAGGGGCTCTAGCCACGTTATCCCTGTCCACTTTTATTACCTAAAGTGCTTGCTTACTCTGGGGTTCATCAGTTTGAAGCTTGGTGCAGAAGATGCTTTTGGTTTCAGTTCTTTGAAAAGTATTTGTAGGAAGCCATCTCTTCTAAGGCAAACCATCCAAATCACTTCCCCTTTTAGGGTAATATTAATATTCATTTTCCAGATGAAAATGAGTACTGAACTTACTTTGAAGAGCCCTTCCAGCATGTTCCTATTCTGCCAAGCCCTAGGGCCAAGTGTCCAGTTTGAGGGCTACTGATAGAGGGAAGTGGAAACCAGGACCTTGGATGAATGGCTAAACTCTCTCAAACCGGAGCTCTTTAATCTGGGGAACGTGAATGGGGAGGCACTGACTCTCAATTTCTACAGGAGAGTGACTTGTGGGAGATTGGATATCCTCCATCTAGGTCTACTGGAATCAGGAAGAAGCCGATTTGGTTCAGTAGAAGAAATTTCTACTGTTTAGCCCAAACCATGTTAATTGAATGCCAGTAGGCAGTGAACTGCCTGCCCATCACTAGTTCAGATAAGGTCCAGGCAGATGTCAGGGTGACCTTCAAGCAAGACAGACTTCAGTTCATATCCCAGCTCCATTTAATACTGGCTGTACAGTGCAGGCCAATTAATTTAACAAACGCTCAGTTTCTTTACCTATGAGAAGGGCACCTCACTTCTTTTGTGTGTATACAAAATTTAATAATGAACACTGCACAGGTCCAGGCACATAGCAAGGCTGTTTACTGCTGCAGGCCTTGACTTTGCACTGTTTGGGCTGCAATGAAATGTATAGTCATTTCATTATGAAGTAAAGAAGTAAATGAAACTCACAGCTATCTTAAGCAAAAAAGGGAAATTTACTAGCTTACATAATAGGGAAGTCTAGAGGTGGTACCAGTTTCAGACATGACTGAAGCATCCATTTCATGTCTGCTGCTTTCTGTGCTGGCTTCATACTGCAGTTCAACCCCTCACTGGTTGAGGGGGAGGATAAAGTTGCTAGCTCCCTAAGTTTCCTCACCACTCAGCAACCCCAAAGCTTGACTCTTGATCCCAGGGAAGACTGGTGTAGCATGGGAGGCATATGCCCCCTGCCCACTGTGATGAAAGGGATATGGGCCAGGTTTGAGAACAAGAAATAAGGATGCAGGGCACCCAACCCTGACAGGTGGCTGCTAGAGGGGGGAGACGATAAAGCCCTGTAAGAACTCGGCAACTGCCCCACCTCCAGATGGGGCCCAGGGTCACTGTGGGTCAATCTGTTTCTGCTATAAAAAACAAAACAAAACAAAAACCAAAAACAACTTTATTTGACGAAAGACAAAAACAAAAGTTATTTACAGTAGTTTTTTTGCTCAAATAATTCAACGGGATAACTGTGCTTCTCCTCCAGGTTTATCTCACAACCAAACCAAGTGGAGGCTGCACCACCCCCAGCCTCCCCATCTTGCACAAGAGGGGGAATGCCAACCAGAATTCAGCAGCATGGCTCCTCACCCCTCACCACCTCTTCCAACAGTCATACCAGACCTGGGCTCACAGACATGGGTGGGGTGGAACAGGCTGGGCAAACAGCAACTTCAACTAATCTTGAAGCTGCTATGTTCTTTCTTCCCCAGCTGGGCCTCAGGAGGGTGAGGATCCCTGATCCCCCTGGGACATGCAAGGATGGGCGGGGTGGCAAAAGAGAGAGCCTAGGAAACTTGCCCACTCACAGAGAGCAAAGCTCCCATTCCTTAAAAAGCTAATCCCTATTCCCACAGCAGTGGGTAGGCCAAGCCACTGAGAAGTCAGGTAGCCTCCCTGAAGTCTTCAGGGATCATCCCAGAAAGGACAGAACACACGTTGCTGCCTTTCTCCCAGCCAGGCCCACCCATGTCAGTCAACCCCCAGGAATCTCCCCCTTGTGCCAGGAATCTCCCCCTTGTGCCTTACTTGGCAACTTCAGGAAACTACAGGCAGGGGGCTCCTGACCTGTCTTTTGGCCCAGTAACAATGCTTTCAGAACAAAAATATTTTGGCTAATAGTAACCTAGGATTAGTGTTTCTTAGGATATATAAAGATGGGGTGTATTGCTGTCGAATGCTGTCAGCAATGAGACAGCAAAATAAAAAATGGGGAGGAGGGAGAAGAGTAAGACCAACTGTGATCTATTTCACTGTGAAGTTCAGGGCAGAGGCCTCTGCAACTCCAATTTAGAGAAAGGTGCAACACAAAGACACAGCGAACAGGCTTCCTAACCGATTTCCAGCCCCAGCCTCCGTAGAAGGCAGCTCCTCAGCAGCCGGGGACACATTCCCTGCTTCTTCCAGGAATAGGTTCTTGCCACCATTGTGGGAAAAACTGCCCATTTGAGTCAGCTACAAGGGCTTCCTGACCAGTAGGTGGCTCACTTCTCTCCAAGTAGGAGCTACTGGCAGCTTTTGACATTCTGATCCCACTAATCCAAGTTCTTAAAGGAATTCAAAACTCAGGCTGCAGGGCCAAGCTTTCAAGGATAAAGAGGGGAAAACATTAAAGAGAGGAAAAAAAAAAACCCAAAACCAAAAAACCCACTTCCTTGGTCTAACTTACTTCCCCTGTCCCCCAAAACATAGTAAAAACAAAAATTAAAAAAAAAAAACAAAAAAAACGAACAAACCAAGCCAAAAACCACCTCTCTGGTTTTATCCTTCTCTGCTCTGCGCTTAGAAGGTTTGGTCAGATTCTGTGTTGGACCCTTTCTGCTCTGAAGGCTTTGTCCCCTTCTGTGCCTGATGCAGAAAAGCCAAAGCCCAAAAAGGTTTGTTTTTTGTAAATCAAACCAAGAATAAAACAACCATTTGGAATTTTGCAGAGATTTAGATGGTCCCCAAAATAAAAATACTCCTTCCTTGTAAAACACTCACCAGTTGCAGTGGTGCAGAATTCCCAGTTCATCAGATTCCCTCACGCAACACACTCTCACTCCCCACACCTGGGCTAACTACTCCCATTAATGCAAACCCCAGCAAAAAGGGAAAAATAAACAGTTCAGTGAAAACCTAAACATTCAACTGGAGTCAGTTCTGTTACATCTGCTGGGTTCCTCTTGTCTTTTGTTCACACTTACGAACTTGGACTGTCCACACTTGGCTTAACGAAAAGAGGCCCAGCTGTGGGGCATAGGTCTGAATGTGGCAGGTTTCCTGTGCCCAGCCTAGGAGAGCAGGCTGGAACAAAGGTGTCCTGGGAATCCTCTGGAGAAGCAGCAGCAGCACCATGCCTATCTCCGATCTCAATCTCATCACTGAGGAGGCCTGGAGAAACGGCAGTTAGCAGAGAGGTCCCCATCACAGTGCAGTGACACCAGCTGGCATCTTCCTGCTGAAGACCTCTGGACAGAGGAGATGACCCCGATGTTTGGCAGTGATCCAAAGAAAGCCCTCTGTATGAAAAGGAACCAAAACAGAGACCCCGGACAGCTGGCTCGAGCCTCGAGCACCCTTCTTGGCAGATGCCTACTTGGGGTTTTCGGAGACTAAGGGGATAGGAGTGTGCAGTAAGGGGGGCGATGGGTCCTGCTGCTTCTGAAGCTCCATCTCAGCAGCCCTCTGGAGCGCCACCTCCACCAGCAGCTGGAAGCTACTGAAGTCTTCCTTGTCCTGCTCTGGGGGCGTGGGCGGTGGCGTGTTGAAGAGTCCACCTGTGGGGCTTCCAGCTTCAGCTCTGGTCAGGAGGGTGAGTGTGTTGCCAGGGGTCACCAAGGGCTTCGGAGGCTCTGGCTCCCCTTGTGGGAAGGGGGCCGCTGGCTTTTCCCCCTGGCCTGAGTGGAGTGGCATGGAGCACACGGACAAGGAGAGCACGCTGGTGGGGGCTGGTACAGACACAGCCAGCACCGAGGGGCTGCTGCCTCGGGGGAGGGCCACATCTGAGGCCTTACCCCCGCGGCGGGAGATGGTGAACTGATTGGGGTCTTTGCCATCCTTCCGAAGCATGTCTGGGAGAAGGCGCCGCCGGGCGTTGATGAACCAGTTACATATCTGGAATGCATGGAAGAGGCCGTGATCAGTTCACTCAGTCAAAACCAGCTATGAAGCACCTATGTTCCTGGCCCCAGAAACACAGCAGTAAACAACACAGACATGATCCCACCCTTCAGACAAGTTCATGTTGGGAAGAGAGTTAAATCCTACAAATGAGTATAAAATTACAACCAGTGGTGGGGACAATAATGGGAAAACCCAATCTAGTCTTTGTGGACTCAGGGTAGAACTGACAGCAGGCAGGGCTGATCCCACTAGGCCAGAACACCACGGCAAACCACTACAGGGCCTAAACAGTGGTTTGTTGGACCTTCATACCTTGCACACTGTAGGTCCGTCTCCTGGCCCTCTCTCTTCTCCCTGTTTACCAACAGATACTTACAGAGCATGCACCAGCTGCTGCAGAGGGCAAAGACAGCAGCCCTCTCCCCCTCACCTCCTATGTGATGGGATATTGGGAACTGTGTGGGCTGCAGTAATGCCTAATGTTCCTCTACTGTTTGCTGAATGGATCAAGGCCCAGCTCTCCTTAGGGCTCCTGTACCAGTTTCTACCCCTGCTTATCACCTCTCTTGGCCCATTCCCAGGGCAAGCCCTTGGGTACCATCTTTCTATGGAGTCTGTCTCTATCTAGCCAAAGGGACAGCTACCTAGGGCAGGAGCTGGTGCCTGGAGCTGTCCTGGCTCCTAGCTCAGCAGGCTGGGAAAGCTCCTGTTCAGGGCAGAGCCAGAGCCTTCTTGTGGCTTCTCTTCCTCTCCATTCCAGGGGTTCTCGTTTATTCCTCTTCATCTCTAGGGTCTTTCCAGTACAACCACACACACACACCAGCAGGCATCAGCAGACACTGGCTGAGCTGAATACTGGCTAAGGTTGCAGGGGAGCCCCAGAGAGAGGTAGGGCTGAACAGCTGGGTGAGGCAAAGGAAAGGGACTCAACACCTCTGATACTAAGTACTATGCCAGCCACCTCACTTGCATTTTGTTTCATCTGTATACAAGCCTGAAAGGTTGTGAGCAGTGTCCCCAAAGTACTAAGGAGGGAACTGAACTCTTAAAGGATGAAAGAACGTTCCCAAAGTCACACAGGCTCCGAGTGTAGAGCTGGGATCCAAACCCAGGTCTCCTGGCTTGAGGGCCCCTAACTGCTGTTCTTACTGTGCTTTGCTGTGTCTTAGCAAACAGGTGGAACTGACAACCGAACAATCATGACCATAATCCTAAAAGTGAATACTTGTTGAACACAAAACATACCAGGTGCTGTTCTGAACATTTCCCATCTAATTACTCATTTAATCTTCAACAACTTATGAGACAGGTACTGTGATGATCACTTTATTTGAACCGGTGATGAAACAGGCCCTGATCAGAGAACTCAGTAACTTGCTCAAGGTCACCAGTTCAAAGGCTGGGCTCTGTTCCAGGCAACCCCCACTGCCAGGTGAAGAGAAAAGACTGAAGCCTTTTCTGCTCGCTCGGATGCTTCCACTCCTGCATCCTGCAGCTGCCTCACCAGCTACCTGTGCTCCCAGGGAGCACTGCGCCTGCTCACCTTAGCTCTGTGCGCAGCGAAAACAGGTCACAGTGACCTGGTTCAAGTGAAGTAGGGATGAGGATTTCTGGTGAGAAAGCAGGCTTGGGGAGGGGAGCCTAGGCGTTTATTAGCAGCTGTGTAGGCACCTAGCCCCTAGCTGCGCCTCCCATTTTGGCTTAGAATTCTGGGAAGAGAAGAGCAGAAAAACACCCCCCCCCACACACACATATATTCTCCCACATGCTCACCCTGGTCCACAGAAAATCTGGCAGCCTACTGTCTGTTTTGTCTTCTCGTCCGCTAGAAATGCACAGCTGAGGGGGGCCAGGCAAGGGCAGGAGGCCTGCGTGCGCCACTAGGGCCAGCTGTGGTATCAGGCGGTCAGGAATTTCTGTAGCCCCTTCAGCTGCCCGCCCCATGTCCGAGTCAGGAAAAGGGCACGTGATCTGCCCCCACTCAAGGTCCTTGGGGAGGTGGTGGGGAGAATGCCAAGGTGAATTCTGTGATTGATACGGCACAACACAGGCTGGGTGCCTGAAAGCCTGTCTCTACCACAGAATGGCCCTATGTGAGAGGTTGCTGTCCGGCCAGTACTTTTTATCAGTGGCTGAGATGAAGAATGTGGGAGGAATTGCTGTGGCAAACGGGCGTGGGAGGGGCACCAGGAAGCTGATGAAGGCCGGAGGATCAGAGCAGGGCCTTTGAAGAAGGCTGACCCACACGTGCTTTAATTTTAATGTCTTTTCAGCTGTGAAAGACAGAAGCAAAAGAAGGGAGCGAAGTGAAGGCACGGAAAGACCTTTCCCAAACGTCACTGGACCTCCACTTGTGTTGTGACCACCCATACCCAGGTGCTCTCAAAAGCAACTGGCTGTATTAGAATCACCTTGACGGTGACTTAAAAAAATAGTTCTCTCTTGGGGGTGCTCGGCTGGCTCAGTCAGTGGAGCGTGCAACTCTTGATCTCAGGGTTGTGGGTTCGAGCCCGGTGTTGGGTGTGATTGCGTACAAATAAAAAATCTTAAAAAAAAAAACCAAAAAACTCTCTCATCTGCTCTATAGATCCAGTGGGAGTGGGGTGGGGTGGAGTCAGGAATGTGTGTTTTTAAACAAGCTCACGAGTTCTGCTGCTCAGACTTAGGAACCAATGGTTTAACCCGCTCATCCCCATCCCCCGTCCCGCTTTGGGAGAGTCTTCTCTCAGGTAACTGCATTTGAATGGAGCCCTAAAGGACTTGAAGGAATGGGGAGCTCAGGTGACACCACATTGGTAATTAACTACGTTGAATTCTTAGTCCATTAAACATTGTCTTCCCTCCCTACAGGACGCTATCCAGAAGGCAGGG
The DNA here is from genome assembly GCF_004348235.1 of Phoca vitulina. Classification (NCBI taxonomy): domain Eukaryota; kingdom Metazoa; phylum Chordata; class Mammalia; order Carnivora; family Phocidae; genus Phoca; species Phoca vitulina. The sequence continues at coordinate 9,406,430 of NW_022589725.1, forward strand.
ATAGTGCCTGCTCTACCGCTCTGTTTCCAGCACATAGCTCTGGGCCTGGCACAGCGCACACCCCCAATCAGTATGAGAGTGAAAGAATGGGGCCCGAACCCTCCCTGCCACGCTTACCTTCCCTCCCCAACAGGCAGCCAGCCCTTTAGAACAGTTAAAAACCACAGCAATAAAGTGGGCTCAAACGGTGTCACAGGGACCTGTGAAAACCCTTCACAAATGACTTTTTTTGGTCTTACCCTCCCGACTGCCTAGCCCCAGGCGAGTACCAGAAAACCAGTTAGTTAAATGACTCATTGACTTGCTAATGAGATTGCTCTTGGGCCAGTTAAAGGAGACAATCAAAAGAGCTGTCCCCAGGGAGAGAGAAAACAAGCTTGGCAAAATGCTGATGCATGATGAAGCCAGGTGATTGGTTCCAGGAGTGCATTATAATATTCTCTTTTGTGGGTATTTGCAAAGTTCTTAATAAACAGTGAAATTTTAAAAATTACAGGAAAGAGAGCTGCCTCCAGGGACTTAGGCCAATTTTTCCAGACTGAGGAGCTACTGCATTTCTTTAGAGGTCCTGCCTGTTGACATTTCCCACACTTCCTCATTTTATATCAATTCAACAATTATTTACTGAGCACCTACCAGATACCAGGCATTGAGCTAAACACTTGGCATATAGTGATAAGTAAGCCTTGGCTTCTGGAGTTTAGTCTGTTCTAAAAAGCAGCTACAGTCCATTGTCCAAATGCTGACCCAGACCTGGTACTGTGAGAGCGCACAGTTCCTCTGAGGGTGGAGGGTCTCCCTGGTCAGGAGTGGGAACGAAGTGGTGTGAGGTACTGATTAGTGTGGCATGAGTATGGGGAAGGGGGCAGGGATGAGGCCCAGTATGCAGATAGGGACAGGTGATATTGTCATTAGGTTGGCAGGAATCATTGAAGGGTTTTTAGTAGTGGAGTAACAAGTGGTAAGACAATGATAGGCTGGACCAGGGTAGGAAAGCCACATTCCAGAAATATTTAAGGGGTGAATGCATAGGAATTGGTGACTGATCAAATGAGCTGAGAAAGGGCAATCAAGGGGCACCCCTTAGAAAGGGAAGGAGCCAGCTTGGAGAAGTTATCCATTACCAACTGAGAAATCTGAGGTGCCTGTGAGACCTCCAAGCAGAGGTAGATGGTTGGAGGCCATGTGGGATTCATGGTATAGTTTCCACCCAGGGCCACATGGTCCCCCCCCACTGCTCGTTAACTCTCAGCATGACTCTAGAGCAGGGTGGCCAACACCAGAACCCTTCCCATCAGGGCATGCCAGGATCCAGCTGGCCCTTCCTCAGAAGTCTCTAGCAACAAATCCTTGCTCCAGACCATTTCTCTAAGTGGAATCAGAGATATATCATCCTAGAGATCCACTAGTTCTCAGAAGAATGTTTTAGCTTTATGTTTCCATTCTGATCTTGAGTAGGAGCACAGCGGCCTCTGGCAATCCAGACTTGCTCAACTCCAGAGTCAGTGCCTTTGTCAATACTACACACCACAGCCCAGTCAGCAAAGCATCATCCCCATCCACCATTTTATATTAATGCAGTTAGATGGAATCTCATTGATTTTACATTTACTTTGGAAAACTGGTTATTTTACAATTTATAAGAGCAAAAGCAAGAAGTTGTTTTTTTAACCCAGTTTTATGTTTATATGTGCTTAAGTGACGTGATAATAAAAATATTTCAAGTCAACATGTTGGAGGGGAGGTGGGCCCATGAAAAATAACTTAAGAGAAACTGGCACATCACTCACTTCTAAGAAACAGTTCCCTGACAAAAAGCAATTTCAATACAGTGTGGCAGCACAGGTAGGAGGTGCACCAGGAACACAGAGTAGTGGCCTCAAACCTAGTCCAAGAATGCTCTCATGAGGAAATGCTTACATGGAGTGAGCCAGGTTCAGAAAAGTCAGGAAGAAGCCCAGGGAGAAGGTCGGAAGGTTCACAAGCCTCGGGGACAGGAAGAACTGAGAGATGAGGCTGGTAAGCTCCTGAGTTTGGACTCTATGCAGAGGACAGTGGGGTCCATGGAGTGTGTAACACCATCAGATTTGTACTTTTGTGTTCAAGAGAATGGACTGAGGGAGCAGAGTTAGATGGCATGCTGTCCAATTCATGAACTGCTTAATAAAGCCCATTAAAAAAAAAAAAGCGAGAGGATAGAATGGACTTGAGGGAAGAAAAAGGCTGGACGCAGAAGACCAGCAAAGAGCCCATCTAGGTGATCCTGGTTCTCAGGCTTAAGCCTTTGGCTTGTGTTGTTCTGCATCCTATGAGTTCAAGTCCACCTCTTCTGGGAGGCCTGTTGAGGCTCCAGGCTGGCTTGGAAACCCTGCCTGGGTCTCTGCTGCCTTCTGTCCCAGCAAGTGATTACTTTTTACAAACACTAATGGCTAGGTCTTCTCCGCTTTCCCATCCTGGACTAGACACCTTGAGGGTAGGAATGTGTCTGGTTCCTCTCTGGGACCTCAACTCTAGCTGGGAATGCTTGGTACACTGTGAGATGCTAGACACTGCTAGACACCCGGGGTCAGTCCAAGACCTATGATCTAGGAGAGATGAGGATGACAAGAGCAGTAACACCCACTCTGTGCTCACCTTGCTGTGAGCCTTGAATCTTTCTTCTCCATCCCTCCTCCTTACATACTATGAAAGTACCACGATCATCTCCTTTTTTCAGAGGAGGAAACACGAGGCTCAGGGAGAAGCATTGGACCTGGCCAATGTCCAGGCTTCTTCTTGTGGAGAAGATGGGATCTGAGTCAGGTTCTGTAACTCTAGAGCCTTTCTCGCAGACAAGACTCCCATTAACCACTGCCCAGCAAGTATAAAGTCAGGTGAGAGGAGTTCTGAGGGCTGAATACTCAGCGTGAGGCATCGTGGAAGAGGGATGGGAGCTGGGAAGACAAGGGAGGTTCCGAGTGGGGTAAGGGAATGAGGGAGAGTTAGCACCATAGACTGAAATAAGGAATCTATTAAAGGCTAGGAAAAGACAGAGCTGGAACCAGTAGCAGAGGGGCTTGGGGTAGAGGCTTAGCCGGCAAGGGAGCACTGGGGGCTCGTGGGGCAGGGGATAGGCCTTTGCTAGGCTGGGGGCCTGCTCTGTGTCTCCCAGGTAGATGAGAGCCAAATTGGAGGCAAGTCATTGGTAGTCCAGGGTGTCCTGCCTAGCACCATGAAAACAGAACAAAAACACCTATAGGTCAGCAGCTGGGGCAGTTCAAGGAGATAATACCTTGTGCTCTGACAAAAAGTGGACAAGAGATCTTCAGGTATGCTCACGTGCATGGTTTACAAAGCACTTTCTTTCCTTTCTTTCTTTTAAAAAAATATTTTATTTATCTGTTTTTAGAGAGAGTGCGGGGGTGGGAGTGTGGGCATGGGACAGAGGAGGGAGAGGGACAAGCAGACTCCATGCTGAGCGCGGAGCCTGATGTGGGGCTCGATCCCAGGATCCTGAGATCATGACCTGAGCCTAAATGAAGAGTCAGACGCTCAATCAACTGAGCCACCCAGGCACCCCATCTTTTCTTTTTTTTTTTTTTAAGATTTTATTTTTAAGTAATCTCTACACCCAATATAGGATGCGAATTCACAACCCCAAGATCAAGAGTCACATGCTCCACTGACTGAGCCAGCCAGGTGCCCCCAAAACACTTTCACATACAGTTCAGAATCTGCTCCTTAACAACAATTCAGTCAGGCAGGGGAGGATTCGACCCCCCCCGCCCCCCCACTTTACAGGTGGAGAAATCAAGATGTAGTCCATTGCTCCTATGTTGCAGAACTGGGTTTTGAACCCAGAACCTCTGAATTCTGCCCTTTCCTTGGCCAGGATCCCAACTCATTTTTCTAACTACATTGCAGACCACCAGCTGCCCTTCTGCAACCAAGTCACTACCCCAACACTGCTCTGGGGCTGGGGGCTGAATTCCAAACACTCGATGCCTTCTCGCCTTCCCATGGCCTCCATTGTTAACGACACCAAGACGTTAATAATGGTGCCTTGCCTCTTCAGAAGTCTCCCAAATCTAGCTGCAGTGACCTCACGTCGTTGTCTTCCCTTGAGGCAGGGAGAGTGGCTGTTCTCATGTGGCCACACAGTGTATCAGGGACAGGGCTTAGAGAGGCCTAGAAGCCAGGTCTCCTGCTACCTGCTTCTTACCTGCAGCACTGACAGGTTGGTCTGTCCGGAAAGGCTCAGCTTCTCCTGCTCCGAGGGGTAGGCGTTGTAGCGGTGCACGTACAGCCAGTCCCGGAGGATCTTCACCGATTCCTTGGGCAGGTTGCCTCGGCGCTTCCTCTTGCCTGCGAGGGAGAGGATGCCTTCCTCCTCACCCAGGTCACTGTCTGACATGGTGTCTAGGGGCTAGGCTGGACCTTGGGCAAGCCTGGAACAAGTGACAAAAGGGATGGGGACATTATTACCACGCACTGCCTCTCACCCTTTCCCTGTCTCCAAACACACCATTATTAGAGCCTGGGACACCACAATGGAGGAAGAGCAAATCGAAGTCTCAGGCCATATCTTAGCCTGGGCAACCCAGAAGGGAAGAGTCTGAGATGCCTTCATTTTATGCGGCCGGTCAGTAGAGGACTACTGACATAAATGGCAGCTCATTAATAAGCAGTACCAGGCTAGAATCACAGCTACCACTGGGGTCTGTTTTCCATGCTCTGTACTGAGCACTTCACACTTCCTATCTCACTGGATCCTCACAAAGTCCTTGTAAGACAGATACTACTGTTACCATCATTTTATAGATGAGAAAATCAAGGCCCAGAGAGAAAGCCACCTAACTTAGACAGTTAGCATGTGACCCAGTAATTTCACTCCTAGACATCTACCAAAGAGAAATGAAAAGGTGTGTTCACACAAAATCTTAAACACAAATGTTTATAGAGACATTATTCATAATAGCCAAAAGGTGGAAACAACCCAAGTGTCCATCAGTGGAAGAATGGATAAACAAAATGTAGTCCATCCATATGGTGGAATATTATTTGGCCATAAAAAGGAGCTAAGTCCTGATGCATGCTACACTGTGGATGAACCCTGAAAATATGCTAAGTAAAAGAAGCAGGTCACAAAAAACACATATGATTCCATTTTAATGAAATATTTAGAATGGGCTGAGGAGGGGGATAGAAGGATGACAGCTAAAGGGTATGGAGTTTCTTTTTGAGGTGATAAAAATGTTCTAAAATTGACTGTGGTGATGGTGGTTACATAGTTGTGAAAATACTAAAACCACTCGTTTGTTTGCTTTAAATGGGTAAGTTGTATGATATGTGAGCTACATCTCAATAAAGCTGTTATGAAAAAACAGCTTTATTGATAAAGCTGGATAGGGTATGGAAACAAGGTTTGGACCAAGGTTTGCCACCACCAACAACCGACTTCCCCCAGCCCCATCAAACTCTGTTGCATCTTGCCTCCCAGGTCTGGAAAGTCTATTAATCCCCATGGTCCTACAGCAATCCGTGTAACATTTACTGTACCTACTGCCCTGCAGAGAGTGTTGAGTCATCCCTATTGGTTGTCTCAGACATTCTCTTTTGTCATTTAGCCCCTGGCCTGGTCCATGAATCAATTCCTCAAAAATCCAGATAAATGAGCAAGGCTGGGCTCTGGTTCTCTCATCTTGGCTGTGTGACTTTGGCAAGTGTGCTCTTTCCTTTCTGGGCTTGAGACCCCTCTTCACCTGTCAAACGAAGGAAGGGGTTTCCCTAAACAACCCAACTCAGTTGCTCATCCCCCTGACAAACTTCTGGTTCACACATGCAAAAGAGATTTACATTTTAAAACCAAAAGTTCCAGGGCAAGCTAATGCCAGAATCTCAAGGCTCCTCCCTCCTCAGCCTTTTAACAGCTACCCAGCAGGCTGGGCCAACAGACTCTGGCATCTCCCAGGTTTTGCTTCCTCGACTTGGGCCTGAGCCCAGATATCTGGGCGGGCTGGGCCAGGCTTTCGAGGGAAGGGTCTCACCCTCCCAGCCAGGCCACCTGGAGGTGAGACAGGCCTTGGTTAGAGGTGCCACTCCTCAGAGAACACCAACAGCAGACTGCTTTCTGAGGTCAGGTTTCTGGGGCTTAGCTGGCCAGGGCAGCTGGGATCTGGGCTCGGGGATGCAGTCCTGGCAGCCTATGAGAAATTTACTCAGGGTTATCTGTATAAACTCCACCCTGGCTACCAGCCAAGTCCCAGGCTGCAGGGCTCCTGAGGTGGCCCATGGAGATGACCCCTCAGCCTCCACACACCTCTCTCCACCATGGTGTCCTGCACTCCAGCCAGCTTACAACGGGGGAGGTTTCCCACCTACATGCCCCACACTCACACCCAGACACAGACAGACTGACAGACACACGCCCTCACCACCAGGCAACTCTGTAACAGTGCTCAGATAGCAGGCACCAACCCATCGCTTAGCTCCTGGAACCACCATGGTTTTCACCGACAAACACAGCACACACACAGCTTATAGATCCCACGTCTAGCACGAACAACTGGTACCCACGAAAGCAGCCCAATTCCTGGATATACGCCTACCCACAAACTCCAACCGGCCCGCCCACCCGCGATCTCTCAGACTGAGGAAACTCCAAACGTCATCACAGCACCGATCAATTCTTACCCCAACTGGCCTGTGGCAGCACCCTCACGACACGACACCCGGTGCACCCTGCTACACACTCCACGACGCCGACCTGCAGCCAGTCCCGCACGAACTTTCTGACAACTCCCCCAGCTCCTCCCGACACTCCCCCGGGCCGCGCACTCACCGTGCATTCCCAGCAGTTCACACAAAGCGCGCAGCCTCCCCCGCGGCCCAGACCTAGTCGGAGCACATGGCTCCCGGGGCGGCGGGGAATCGGCCTGCGCTCGGGGCGCCAGCACCCCTCAGCCCCCTACCCCGCGCCAGACTCGGCGCCCCAGCTCCCCCGCCGGCCCGCAATGCGGGTGGGGCGGGGGCTCTGGAAGAAAGAAAACTCACGTGTCTGTCCCGGGGCAGGAAAAAGTTTGGTTCCCACCTCCTTCCCCCGCCGCTTGGCGCTGGCCGACTCTTCGGGGCGCGGGGCTGGCCGAGCCTGCGCGCTCGGCTTTGTGCTCCGAACTCGGCCCGGAGGGGGAGGGGAGGGGGCTGGGCTCCCACCTCCGCACCGCCCCCCCCCACCAAGCCCTGCGCCCAGACTCCATGTTGGCCGCCCCCTACCCCGGAGACTGCGCGCTTCCCCCGCGGGAGGCTCGGCTCACGCTCGGCCTGCCTGAGGGTCCCGGCGCGCACAAACTTTCTTCGGGTCGCCGGCCCCACGCGCCCCGCTTCCTTGGCCCGCCTGGGAGTGACAGATGCCTCCGAGACAGACTTTCCTTTGTTCCAAAGGAAAGGGGAACTCGCGCGGGCTCCCCAGCCCCCCAGCCCCGGGCCCTTCCCGCTGCCCCCACCCGCAGCTGTCACTCTCGGCGGCCCCCTCCTCGGCTCGGCCGCGTCGGGGGGGGGCGGGGGGGTGAGGCTGCTGGCGGTTAGCAACGTGCACTTTTTTAAACCAAACAAACCCGCCCCCCGCGCGCTCACCCCGGCCCGGGGCAGGGGTGGCCCTCTCACGGGCTAGGATCGTAGGGAGATGGGCCCCCCAGAAGGGCCCCGAAAGAGCTTTCAGCTGGGGGGGGGCGGTGGGACATTCCCCCCACCGGCCCCCGCCCGCCCCCAGCAGTCGCCGCTCACAAACACCAGAGCTCACACACCCACAATCGCACGCGCCAGGACGACGCCCCCTCCCCCGCCCGGCCGAGAAAAAGAAACTTTCCAAGTTGTCCGCGCGCCCCCCGCCCGCCTCTGTCCCACTCCTGCGCCTCTCACTGACTTTTCCGAGCGGCTTTTCCGTCCACGCGGCCCCTGGCTCGGTCCCGGGCGTCCCGGCAGGGGGCGGGGGGCGCCGGGGGAGCGCGGCGCGTACCTGCCGGGCCTGACACTCGGCCTGACAGCTCGCGGCTGGAAAGCACCTCGCGGCCTGACGTCAGATCCCCTCTCCTCCCCCCGCGCTTTCCTCGCCCTCCCCCACCCGCCCGGAGGGAGAAAACAAACTTTGTGCGGAGCGCGGCGAGCTACGCCCACCCCCCGTGGGGCGGGCCGACGGCGGCCAGGGGCTTCGTCCCGCCCACCGCGCCCGGAGGGGGCGGGGCCGGGAGGGCACCTTCTTCCTGCGCCCACCCCCACCCTCAGGAATGCCACATGGCCTCCGAAGAGGAGTGGTGGGAACCCAGACTCGGGAGAGTCCGCTCGGGGGCAGGAAGTGGCCCGTTCCTCCTCTCGGAGAGCGTTTCCGGAGCGCCTACTGTGTGCTCCACGCCCGGAGTGGGGGCCGTTACCGAGGGGAGAAATAATGCAGACTAACGTTTGTGAGACCGCTCCCTCCACCAGATCTCCGCCGGCGGTGTGATGGTTCCCATTGCACCAAGAGGAAACTGAGGCCCAGTTAGCCCGGGGATTTACCCCAGCTCGTGAGGACCGGGTTCTGAATGCGACGCCTCTTCTGCCCTCAACGGCCGCTAGAGTCGGGCAGAAGGCTGCCTCGGACACAGCCCCAAAGCACGCAGCTCCTGGGTCTAGAACACAAGTGGCGGCCAGAGGTGAAAACAGCGCTTGAGGAGTGTTATCACACGGCGACGCGGAGCGGGGCCCTCGGTGTGTACCATCCCATCCAGGCCTTGGGTTATGGGCTTGGTGCTGTTACGTATCCGCTCCAGGTTTAGCCACGAGCCGCAGAGGCTCTAGACTTGCTTCTTGTCACCCAGCCAGCCAGTGTCGTTCAGCCCAGGTGGGCCCGCCAGTGGAGCCCAGCCCTCACCGCACTGAGGCCGACCACCTGACTGGAAACGCCCAGAGCCCGTCTCTGGAGGCTCACCGCACTCAACTCCGGGATGTTTCCTTCGGTCTTCGCCAGCCGTGCCAGCACTCTCGTCCCTCCCTTTGCTCTGTGCCACAGTGTGAAGTACCTGGTGACCAGCCCCCCTCGGCTTCCCCACCAGACTCTGTGTTCCCCAGAGCGCGGCAGCACACAGCCGAAAACCGGCCGAGGCCTTTTCTGGGCCTCTGGTGCCTCATCCGGGCCCAGCTACCGAGGACCCTTGAGCAGCCTTGAAAAGGCTTTTGGTCCTAATTGCGCTTCAGCAGTGGAGAAATCTGAAAATAAAAATCGAGGTTTTTTCCAGACAGGCCTTAAGCCAATCAGAATGCTGATTAAATGTCGTGAGGGTGCACCTGGGCTCCCGTTTGAAGCCAGACTTCCCTGCAACCGCTTAGAACCTAGTTGGCCACACTATCCTCCTCACAGCAGCACCCAAAATGTCAGTGCCACTGCCCAACGCCCACCATTTCACAGATGCGGAGACTGAGGCCCACTGTGGAGGCCCCAAATGATCTCTTGGGGAAGTGGTGCTCTGTCTTAGAGAAGGGAGGCTTGGGGAGTCTTAGGGTAAAGGTAAAACTACTGGGTCCTGGTCACTAGGCTCAAAGATATTTGTGGGGCAGGGACCTTCAGGAAGTGGGGGGTCTGGAAGGGGAAACGGGTGCATCCAGGTGAGTCTGGAGATATGACTCTGTCCCCAGCACTCAGTGCCAGGCATTGTGGTCCAGTGCATGAGAGCCAGACTCTGCCATTTGGGGGAAGCCACTGGGGACCTGGGCTACAGCCCAGAGACCTCCCTGCAAAATCTGCCGCCCCCGCGCCAGGGCTTCCGAGGTTTGTGCTAGGTGAGGTGCTCGGGGCAAATAGAAGTCACTAGCTGCCTCCTCTCACAGCTGGGCCACCTGGGAGCTGGATAACAAAGCAGCTTCAGAAGCCCTTCCCCAGACTTCCTGGAGGGGGAGGGGAAGGGCTGGGATGTAAAAGGAGGCTGGGAGTGTGTCAGGATTGCACATTGTAAACATTCCCCAGGTAAAGCCTAAATACCAGTGGACTATGAGAATTGCCATGTAAAGTTTTTCAACTAGTAAGTATCAGAATTTAAAATGCATGCATCCTCTCAGCCAGTAAGTCCACTTCCAGGAATCTATCATGAGAAGTAATCGCAGAACAATGATACATGCTTATACAAGATTGTTCTTTGCAGCACTGTTCATTCTGGCGGAAGATTGCCGACAACTACATACCCCTGACCAGGTGCTGACTTCTTACAGCACCTCTGGGACCTCCGTACAGCAGGGTGTTGTAATGGGGTAAGTCTGCACACTAACCTAGGGGATGGCCAAGATATATGTATTGTGACAATTTGCAGTGTCCCAGCACAAGGGGTTTTGGATATTCTTGGTACCTTTATGGGAAAGCCTTTAATAACTAGGAAGATATTCTTATGTCATTTTTCTCTTCAGGTTTGCTACCCCCTTCTCCCCTTTTCACATATGAAAAAACTGGGTTCCTGAGAGAAGGGACTTGCCTGATAGTGAAGCTGGGGTCCTGACTCCTGGGACAGATCTGGGGTGGGGTCTGGATGGGAAGGACAGGTAGGTGTGGCGTCAGCCCCTAGACTCACCTGGTTGCCTCCAGTGGGCCATTTTAGGAAAAGCCCCAGGAACTCAAGACCCCTCAGGCCAGAAAAGGGACTGGATAGGTTGCGTAAGGCAACTCCTGCTTCTGTATTGGAAAACCCAAATTAGAGGCTGCTGCCGATGGGGCTCCCTGTTCATTGTGCCTGTTTCTGGTGAACTTGGTTATCACATAGGTTCAAATGAATGTCATGTAAGTCCACTTTCATTAAAAGAAAAAAAAAGCCGTTGCCCTTTTTACCTGGGATTGATGAAAGTGGGGTAAGGGACCAGTCAGTATTCACCTGGAGCCAAGAGGAGCCAAGGCTAGATCTGGTAGCATAAAGGAAATGGGGTTCTGTGGGTTCTGTGGGGTGGAGGGGACGAGTCCAGAAAAGGCCAGGGTCAGTGAGTAATTCAGGAAACGGTGGAATCAGTCAGCTGGTCGGGCCTTGAAGGCCAGGGTACAAAGTTTGGATTTGGTGTTGTGGGCAGTAGGGAGCCTTGCGGATTTCTGAGACCTGCTGAGGAGAGATAGGAAGTGATTGGCGGTAGGGTGATCAGGTGAGGCAGCTCTGGGTAATTGAGGCCAAAATGATGGAGGCCTGTCTCTGAGGTCTAGGATATTTGTGGCTCTCTTCGGTGAGGTTCAGCATTCTCATCTCATGTGGATTTCAGCTTATCAACATCTTCCTTTTTAAAAGATTTGTCATATTCTGCTGATCATTCACAATTTGCTTAGCTTTCTCCAAGTTTGAGGTGTTCACTCATCTAATTTTTGAGTGCTTAGTGTTTGCCAGGCTGTGCGCTTGAAGCTGGGGAACCCACTGCCTGGGTTGTCGGGAATGGTTTGGGCAGCAGTGCTGGTTGGTGAGAGGGGTATGGGGTTTGGGATTTGGAGCCACTAGCCACATGATGTAGGCAAATCGTCCAAACCCTTTGAGCCTTCCTTTTCTCATCTGTGGAAACATCTGGATTTGGTGAGGGCCAAAGAAAATAACGGCTGTGAAAACCCTTTGTGAATTATGTTCAGTGCATCTAGAAGAGCAGATCCTGTTATCAGAGTGTCTTAGCTCTGTAGTGTCTGTGTGTCAGTTGACAATATGAGTTCCAGTTTCTTCTTCATCTGACAAATGAGAGGGTTGGACATGTTAATCCTAAAGGTCTCTTCCTTTGGCATTCTACCATCTAGGCTTAAATGATTTTTTTTTTAAGATTTTATTTATTTGATGGAGAGAGAGAGAACACAAGCGGTGGTGGGGGGCGGGCAGCAGAGGCTCTCTGCTGAGCAGGGAGCCTGATGCAGAGATTTTGATTTTTGATTTTGAAAGCTATATATATATATATATATATATAAATGCTTGTTTGCCCACAGCTTTTTAAATTTTTATCTTTGCTGGTTTAAGTGCTATGGAGTATTATCTGAAAGTTGTATATGTCTGCATGACTTTCCTAACAGGCCAGGCTAATCTTTGTTCTAGCTAATCTTCGTTATCTGATTTTCTTCCTGTGCAAACAGTTTGCATCAAAGGGATATTTCAGATGGGCCCAAGTCGTAGCATTATAACTCAGGGGTGTTGGTGTGGCTGGGATGTGGCAGTGACCTACAAGTAGGGATACGACTGTCTCTTCTCTTAATGCCCTCTGGCTTCTAGACAAAGATAAAGAGTGTTGTGCTTTTAATTTGGGGATTAAGAAAATCACTTTTGATTTTCTGATAGTCCGCTCCTCTACCTGTGAGCCACTGGGTATGGCACCTCCAATCATGGCTACAGAAGTCAGCCAGGCAGAGTTGGCTGTTGTGGGGCCTGAGAGACTTAATAACTGTATTTTTCTTCATTTCTTTTATTAGGGTCCGTGTGATAGGATAGATGAAGATCAGATCCATTTGGCATAGTTTCATTTTTCATAATGTGGGTATTTTCTTCTCCTGGAGTATTATTTTTTCTTTTCTTTCTTTCTCTCTTTTTTTTTTTTTTTTTTTGAGGTTTTTCTTTTTTTCTTTTTTTTCTTTATGTTATGTTAATCACCATGCATTACATCATTAGTTTTTGATGTAGTGTTCCATGTTTCATTGTTGGTGTATAACACCCAGTGCTCCATGCAGTAGTGCCCTCTTTAATACCCATCACCAGGCTAACCCATCCCCCCACCCCCCTTCCCTCTGGAACCCTCAGTTTGTTTCTCAGAGTCCATAGTCTTTCATGGTTCGTCTCCCCATCCGATGCCCCCCCTTCATTTTTCCCTTCCTGCTGTCTTCTTTTTCTTTTTTCTTTTTTTAAAGATTTTATTTATTTATTTGAGAGAGAGAGAAAGTGAGAGTGAGTGAGCATGAGCGGGGTGAGGGGCAGAGGGAGAAGCAGACTCCATGCTGAGCAGGGAGCCCGACGCGGGACTTGATCCCAGGACCCTGGGATCATGACCTGAGCTGAAGGCAATTGCTTAACTGACTGAGCCACCCAGGCGCCTTTTTTTTTTTTTTTAACATATAATGTATTATTTGTTTCAGAGGTACAGGTCTGTGATTCAACAGTTTTACACAATTCACAGTGCTCACCATAGCACATACACTCCCCCAGTGTCTATCACCCAGCCACCCTTATTTTTTCTTTTTAAAGATTATTTATTTGAGAGAGAGAGAGCATGAGCGCGGCGGGGAGGGGGAGCCAGAGGGAGACAGAATCTCAAGCAGATTCCCCACTGAGTGTAGAGCCTGCTGAGGGGCTCCATGAAGGGCTCAATCTCACCATCTGGAGATCATGACCTGAGCCGAAACTAAGAGTTGGATGCTTAACTGACTGAGCCACCCAGGCACCCCTGGAGTATGTTTTTTAATTCCAAAAGCAATATGCTGTGTTAATTAGGGCAAGTTAATCAATGCAGGAGGCCTATAGAGACAAAGTGAATAACTCCCCCCCTCATTCCCACCTTCTAGCACTAGCAATGCTAACCTGCATGTATCCTTTCTCCGCTTTCTCCACGTGCAAATACATACACACATCCTGAGAGGTGTTTTCTCTCTTCCAGGCTCTTATTTACATTCCTTACCCCTTCCCATTTCAACAGGGCTGCAATTAGCATTTTCTACATAAATATCTTAGCAATTTTGAGAATTTCCTGAAATAGATTCTCTGCAGTGGAATTACTGGGACAAATAGTAAGAATGGATATTTTTAGGGCGTAAACCCGAGGCACTCCCCATAGCAGTGTTTGCCACAGGAGGTAGGAGGTGCTAGCAGTGGGCGCCTGGGTGGCTCAGTTGGTTAAGCGACTGCCTTCGGCTCAGGTCATGATCCTGGAGTCCCGGGATCGAGTCCCGCATCGGGCTCCCTGCTCGGCAGGGAGTCTGCTCCTCCCTCTGACCCTCCCCCCTCTCATGTGCTTTCTCTCTCATTCTCTCTCTCTCAAATAAATAAATAAAAAATCTTTAAAAAAAAAAAAAAAAAAGGAGGTGCTAGCAGTTTTGTGTGAATCTTCTTTGATGGCTGAAGAATAGCTTTTGGTTCTTTTAATCTGCATTTTTTTATTATTAGTGAGATTGAATATCTTAACATATTGTAACTGTTGGGCACTTGTCACTTGTGAATTATCTGCACATCTTTTTGAGTCTTGAGTTTCTTTCTGACTTGCAAGCTCTTTTCAGTAGGAAGGATGCTTAACCCTTGTTTATTATATTTGCTGCAGGTAGGTTTTTTTCCCCCCAAGATTATTGTTTGCCTTACATTTTTTCTTTTCTTTTTTTTTTTTTCCCAAGATTTTATTTATTTGTTTGACAGAGACACAGCGAGAGAGGGAATACAAGCAGGGGGAGCGGGAGAGGGAGAAGCAGGCTTCCCGCAGAGCAGGGAGCCTGATGCGGGGCTGGATCCCAGGACCCTGGGATCATGACCTGAGCCGAAGGCAGACGCTTAATGACTGAGCCACCCAGGAGCCCCTGCCTTACATGTTTTCTTTTTTTTTTTTTTTTAAGATTTTATTTATTTATTTGAGA